>NC_090923.1:345607484-345910514 GCF_040938575.1 Ambystoma mexicanum | reverse complement strand
TAGGGATCATGTATGGGATGTTGCTAAAGTAATGTAGCAGCCTAGGCAGAACTACCATCTTGATCATCGCCCCACGCCCCATCATCGCTAAGGGCAACTTCTGCCAAAAGCTCATACATGCGCGTATCTTCTCAACAGCCATCTCTGTGTTGCGCTTGTATTCTTCCTCCACCGTGTGGTAGATATCTATTCCCAGGTAACGGAATGTATTGACTGACCAGGGCACCTGGAGCACCGGCAGCCGCTCCGCGGGAACACCCCTATAGCAGCCCAACGGGAAAATGTACGATTTCTGGGGGTTGACCGCTATGCCCGACAACCTCGCATATCTCCCCATCACGTCCAGGATATATTGTAAATTCTCCTCCGGATGACTCAAGTACAGTAACAAGTCATCCGCATACAGGGATATCAGATGGTTTTCTCCCCCCACCTTAACGCCCGCGATATCATACTGCTGCCGCAAGTACAGTGCCAGAGGCTCCAGGGCCAAGATATACAACATCGGGGACCAAGGACACCCCTGTCTAGTGCCTCTACTAAGCTGCCATCTCTCGGATATAATCATGCCCGTCCGAACTCTAGCCAGCGGAGCGCTGTACAGCAGCTCCGCCCATCTAATATATCCTGGTCCCAGTCCGTATTCTCTCAAGGCCGCCAGCAGCCACTTCCAATTAACCGAGTCGAAGGCTTTAACAGCGTCCAACGACACTATCGCCATTTCCCCATCACTGTTAAATCCCATTTCAATCACCCGGTGGAGTCGTCTATGGTTTTGGGCAATGTTTCTCCCCGGGACATATCCCGTTTGGTCCGGGTGTACCAGTTTGCCTATCACTCTCCGCAGTCTGTTGGCCAGGACAGCCGTTAGTATTTTGCTGTCCTGATTCAGCATAGATATTGGTCTGTACGACCCACAACTATGCCCGGGTTTATTAGGCTTAGGGAGCGGTATAATAATCGCTTCCCTGAGCGATTCCGGCAACCTCCCCTTCTCGAACGCCTCATTAAGCATATCAAGCATCGGGGGGAGCACTTCCGCTCCAAAAGTTTTATAAAATTCACTAGGCAGGCCGTCCGTTCCTGGGGTCTTGCTAGTGGGTAGCTGCCAGACGACCGCCTCCAACTCCCCTAGTGTTATTGGGGCATCTAGTTCCTCTCTTTCCTCCGTGCTTATCCTGGGCAGCCCGATATCTTGCAGGGTCTCCAACATTTCCTCCCGGTCGCCGCCACCCGGATCCCCATACAATGCTTTATAGTAATTTGCGAATTCCTCATTGACACCCTCCTGGGTATTTATCTGCTCCCCATCCTCTCTAATTATTGTCCTAATCAGGGGCCTCGGGGTTTCTCTTTTATATAACCATGCCAAAAGACGACCCGTTTTATCTCCTCCCGCATGTTGCCTTTCAATATACTTTTTGTAATTTAGATTACAGAGCCTCCCCCAATGTTCTGTACACTGCTGCTGCAGTTTAAGCACCAGTTCGTTATCTATATGCTCGCTCTTCAGCACCTTTTCCAGCTCTCTCTCCGCCTTCTGTAAATCGACCAGGGCCCCATTCTGCAAACCTTTCGATTTAGCAATCGCCACCCCTCGTACCACAACCTTAAAGGCCTCCCACAGAGTTCCCGCCGAGTCAACGCTGCCAGTGTTGGTATCGAAATAGCTAACTATTTCCTCCCGCATGTCTTCCCTAAAAGCCTGGTCTTTAAGCGCCTCTGCGCGCAGGCGCCACGTCGGGATCCGCGCTCTGGGGCGGCCATATTGCCATCCCACCACCATAGGCGAGTGGTCCGAGAGGACCCTCGCTCTATATTCCGCACTAGACACATCCCCCAGGACGTCCGACGTGGCAAAAATATAGTCTAGCCTGGTGTGCAGCCGCTGCGGGGCCGAGTAATGCGAGTACTGTCTCTCATTGGGGTGCTTGGTCCTCCACACGTCATCGAGCTCAAAGTCCCGCAGCAGCGTCCGCAGCACCCGGGCTGCCGGGGCGGGCCTAATCACCTTATCGTCGGATCTGTCCATCCCCGGGTCCAACACACAGTTGAAATCCCCTCCCCAGAACACCGCACTCCCCACACACCAACTCAAGTTGGTACTCATGGTCCGGAAGTACTCTGCCGTGCCCTGGTTCGGGGCATACGTGTTCACTACACACATCTCTCTGTTCTCGACTACCCCTCTCACCATAGCCAGACGCCCCTCAGTATCCACACGTTCCTGCTGCAGTTGAAACGGGACATGCGGCGCCACCCAGATCAGCACGCCTCTAGCATAAGCTGAGTATGCGGATCCTACCACCGTTCCACCCCACTTTTTCTTCACCAGCTCTAATTTGTCTCGGGTCAAATGCGTCTCTTGCAGTAATGCGACGTCTATCTTTTGTCGCCTCAAGTACAACATAACTTTGTTCCGTTTAAGATAGCTATTGAGGCCCCTGACGTTCCATGTTAACAATTTTAGCTCCCCCATGATGTACTGATATCTTGCACTCTCCCCCCCGACCATCCCTGCTCGTTCATGCTATCCAGAAGTCTCATCCAAAATCTTCCCTCAGGGCTCGCGATCCCATTCAAACCTCCCAACACTATGTACACCCCAACTGCCCCCACCCCCCCCATTCCCCCTACCCATCCCCTCCCCCCCAACTCCCTCCCCAACTGTTGCCCAGCTCCATCCCGGGAACTCAGGCCCCCCCACATCTAGTTCCGGCTGTTACACACAGAGCCCAGTAGGGTAAAGTCGCCCTAGCGGCCACTTAACTAAGAAATACTAAACGGGGGTGAATGGACCAGCCCCGAGAGGCTCCCATGTACGACAACAATTGCAGTGCAAACAGTGCATTTAACATCCAGTTCTAGGCCCGACCTCCCCAGGCCATAGCAATAACTATAGTCAAGTCCCATAGTCTCCGACAACACCCTCTCTCGTCGTAGAGCACTTATCTCTCATTGCCACCTTCATCCGCCCGGACCTCCGACTCCTGGGGGCTGCCCTGCATGTCCAGCCAACCCATGGCTTCCTCCGGTGACTCAAAAAACAAGGATCTATTATTGTGGATCACCTTTAATTTGGCCGGGTAGAGGAGCATATATTTCTTCCCTGCCTCTCTCAATCTTCTCTTGACCGCCCCGAAGTTCATCCGACTCCTCTGCACCATCATGGTGTAGTCTGGGTAGGCCGTTATAGTGGCCTCCCCCCTTTTGATGGTTCCTCCTTTACGAAAATGCTCTAAAATCCTTTCCCGGTCACGGTAGTTGAGGATTTTGGCTATCATCGGCCTGGGCGGACCGCCCGGTGGAGGCCTCCTAGCCAATGCTCTATGTGCTCGCTCCACTGCAAAACCCTGCGACAGCGCACCCCCGGTGATCTCTTGGAGCAAGATATTTTCAATGAAGTCCGTGGGATTATGACCCTCTAATCCTTCCGGGATGCCCACAACACGGATATTGTTCCTTCGGGCGCGCCCCTCCGCTTCTTCGGCCCTGTTCTCCAAGTTGCGTACTTTCTGTTCCAAAATATGCAGGTCGGCCTTGTGTGAGGCACAATCTGCCGTGTTGGCGCTGCCCTCCTTTTCCAGACTCTCTGTGCGCTCCGATAGGGCCTTC
Source organism: Ambystoma mexicanum (assembly GCF_040938575.1). Taxonomy (NCBI): domain Eukaryota; kingdom Metazoa; phylum Chordata; class Amphibia; order Caudata; family Ambystomatidae; genus Ambystoma; species Ambystoma mexicanum. Next base: position 345,906,899 of record NC_090923.1, on the reverse strand, counting down.
ACATCCTGTCGAAGTAGGTTCACCTCCTCCCGAACTTCTCCGACTTTGAGGTCGAGCGCTGTTTTCAGGTCCGCCACCACCATTTCAAGCTTGGCCTCCCAAGCGCTTTTCAAGTCCGCTTTCAGTTCAGCGAGAGCAGCCAGCACGTCCTGATTTGGGCTAGCCGCGGCCATGGGTGGCTTCTCCTTGGTCCGAGCACTCTCTGGGCCCGTCGGTGTCTTGGTAAACTCGTCCAACGTGGGCTGTTTTGCTCTCTGTCTGACGGCCTTATTCGCCATTCCACAGCCGCTGTAAGCCGTGGGCCCGTGCACGCGACCCCGTCGTAGGATCAGCCACTATCCGAGTGTCCCCCAAAGGTCAGGGCCAAAGCACGTAGTCCGTTGCACCAGTCAGCTCAGGCGGGTCCTAGTGCCGACCGCCGACCGTCGCCGACCGTTTCCCAGGCCCGCGTTAGGTCATCGGTGCCCACAGAGACGCGCTGACGCTCTCCCAAAGGCTTATCTGTATCACCACGGCCTGCACCGCCCACGTCGCCGCCGATCACCGCAAGGGTGTTCCTTTCAACGCGTTTGTGTCCCCTCCATTGTCCGGTGTGGCCGCCATTTTCATTCCGTCCGGTCCGCGACTCCAGGAACTTCGATGGCATTTATCTACCGTTGCCGGGCTTGTGGAGGTTCCAGCTCTTCCATAGTTGTGCAGCTCATATTCATGGACAGGTACTCTCGTTTCTGGCCTGCGGGAGTTAGTGCCAATGCACTATTGCACAGGATGAATGTAGGATCTCCGGGAGCTCTCCCACGAGCGCGTCCTCTCACATGGCTTCCAAGCCACGCCCCCCCACAATCAATAACACACTTTGTGCTTTGGCAAATCTGATTTGGTAAATATGTACAATGTCTATGTGGTACTACAGTTCACTCTTGACTCCTTTAAAATGCACCAATGGCTGACAGTTCCAGTAGCATACAAATCAAATAGTAATGTGAAACAACATCAGACATAGATTCCCCCCCACCTGGGCAGCCTGTAATAAAGTGTATTAACAAGCCCAGTCCATTTATGTTTAAATAGTCTTGTTCCCTGGTCAAAAATGTTCTACAACCCCAATATACCTGAGTTAGAAGAGTTTCTTCGACGGTTCATCGACTGATCCCTTAAGGGTGAACTCCCTTTAAAGCAGGAGCCACAGGGCGTCGATAGTCTCAAAGAAATGTGGACACTGTCGTCAAGACAGCAGCTTCGACCTTTGTGGTGTTCATCTATGATTGGTCGTGAACGTCCTGTGAAGATGAGGTGTGCAGTGACCTCGACGACCTGAGTTTGTTGCTGCAAAGCAGATCGATGACTGTAGGTCCAGCATTGGGCATTTGGTGTCAGCGTAGATAATCAGGACTCTACCATGGCTGACTTTTGGATCTTAGTGTGGCAGGAAACCCACCGGCAGATTCTCCTTGGTTCGTTGACGTCCTCGACTTTCTCCGGCGGGACAAAGCGGTCAACAGTGATGGCAAGGGAGTCCTTCGATTTCAAATGTCCTATGGCAAAGGTGGAGCGTTGTGGCTCCGGTCGTCTAGCAGCACGGCGTCAAGCTGTCCCCGCTTCTGGGAAACACGACTCAAATGCCTTCCAGCGGTTACAGAAATACTCCGAACCCCAGTTGACGGCAATGGACTTGGATGACCTCGGTGTCCTGGAGCTTTACTTCAGATTTCTCGGCGGATCCAGTCTCCGGTCGACTGTCTTTTTCGGGACTGGCTTCCAGGGTGCCTCGATGATCAGCTTCTCACAATGTTCCCTCATAGCTCAGGCAGAGGTCTCCTAGCCAGGTCCTCTCTTGGATCAGTTCTTGACAGACAAGACAGCTTTCGGATTGGATCGAAGGAAAGCAGCAGCAATTCCTCTTCTTCCAGCTGGACTTCAAGGGTAAGCAGCTTCAAGTTTCAACTTCAGCTTCTGAACACTTCTGGTAAGTGAGAGGTCCCCCAGATATACAGTACTCTCTCATTCACACTGCTGAGCCAAGCTCAGGCAGCCAATCATTCAGAAGGGCATTCATGCAGGCAGGCAGCCAATCGGGTACACAGTGTATTCAGGCCATTTACTTCCACCCAGACACACATAAAGTGCAATGTGGATTGGGGCAAGCACCCAGCCTTTCAGCACACCACACTGCATTCATGTCAGTTTCGGGCACGGCTCTCTCATTCTTTGTGTCACACACACAGATAGCAGACACCCATAACATGGAATGAATATTGGTCATTCACTCCATGTAGGACTCCTGGCAGTGCAGCTCTTCCTCTTTTTGGTTGTAGTGAACAGAGACCCTTGGGATACCCTTATCGTAGCCATGGGTGAGGGTACAACCCTGTACCCTATGTTTTTGGGCACCTGTGTGTGGCCCTCAGAGCAGGGTATGCGCTGGTGGCAGCTCCATGCTGAATTTGGCAGGTGCTCCGAGTATCCTCCATTTTGAAATACCCAGGACCTGCCATTGGAATCAGTTGATTCCTGATGGGAGACGAGATGGCCCCTGTGGCCTCTTGGTTTCCATTGCCTGTTACCTTGTTTTGCCAAACTCCTCTGAAACCCTGACTCTGTCCCTTCCCCTGACTAGCTGTTGGGTGGAAGTTCCATATATGGTATTGTGGGGAAGTCCAGGCCAGACTGGCTGGAGCCTTCCCAGTAACTGTATCTTGTGGGTACACCCTTGGGGTGGGACTTGGGTGAATGGAGTGTGTGACCAATATACATTTCATGTTATGGGTGTCTGGTTTCTGGTGTTTGACACAATGACTGAGACAGCCCTGCCCGAAACAGTGTACAGTGCTGAATGGCTGGGTGCTTGTCCCAATCCGCATTCCTTTTTGCGAGTTTCTGGATGGAGAAGAATGGCCTGAATACATTGTGAGTGACATTACCTGTCCTTATGAATGATTGGCTGCTGAGCTTGGCCCAGCAGTGTGAAAAAGAGACATAACAGTATATCTGGGGACCTCGCACTTACTGGAAATGTTCATAAACTGAAGTCAAAACTTGATGCTTATCCTTGAAGCCCAGCTGGAAGAAGGCTTTGCTGCTGCTTTCCTTCGATGCAATCCGAACTCTTGGATCTCAGAATCTCAGAACTGATCCAAGAGAGGTCCTGGCTAGGAGACCTCTTCCTGAGCTACGAGGGAACATTGTGCACTAGCTAATCTTAACCAAGGCTCCCTGGAAGTCAGTCCTCGAAAGTCTGCCAACCGGAGACAGGGACTGCCGAGGAATCTGAAGTGAAGCGCCAGGATGTCGAGGCCGTCGACGACCATCACCATAGACCGAGGTTCGGAGGACCGCTGTAATCTCGTTGACCGGAGCCACAACAATCCATTGCCTAAGACACTTTGAAATCAAGGACTCCCTTGCCCATCACCGTCCACCGCTTTGACCCGCTGGAGAAAGTCGAGGTCGCCGACAAACCGAGGAGAATCTGCCAGTGGGTTTCCCGCCACCCAAAGTCCACAAAGACGCCGCCGAAGATTTGAAAAGCAGCCGTGGTCGAGTCCCGATCGCCAATGCCAAACATTGACGACCCGACGCCCTTGCTGAGCCTACGTTCTTCATTCAGTACTCTTTGCATCAACAAACTCTTGTGATCGAGGGTTACCGTTTGGCTCGTCTTCACAGGACGGCCACGACCGACCGTCATCAAGCACCGCGAAGGTCAAAGCTGTGCCCTCCACGGCAGAGTTCACCCTTTTCTCGAGGAATCTCAACGATCCGTGGCTCCTGTCTTAAAGGGAGTTCACTCAAGAAGGATCCATCGACGACCCATCGAAGAACTCTGCTAATCCAGGTACAGTTGGGTAGTAGAACATTTTCAGAAGGGAACAAGACTCTGCTAAACAATATATGGACTGGGATTGTCAATATATTTTATTTACAGGTTGCCCAGGTCGGGGAATCCTCACACAGAACTGTGTGTAGTGGTAGGGACCCCGTATTCTGCCATTTGTTTAACCCAACTTGTCTTCCTTCATGTGTCTATTGTTGATCCACTTTCTTATTTGATTTGTATGCCATTGAGACTGTCAGTAGTAGTTGGTGTATTTTAATGGAATTAAGAGTTAACTGTGGTACCACATAGATATTGTACATATTTATCATTATAGTATTGCCTGATCACAACATGTGTTATTGTGTGTGCATATAACTTGAACCTTATTTATATAAAGAACTGTGTTATCACTAACATAGTGTGTGGACATTCCTTTGTGGGGGCTTGAGGACTACACTGTACTTAAGAACCAGCCTGCATCACTTCCTGAGAGATGAGCCTTGATTGCTCGTCCATTGCTACCAAAAATAGAGAATCATGGCTGGGGTGCTCTGTGCTTCTACTCTGGCATATAGAGGGCAGGAGTAAAGATAACCCCCCTCCAGTCTTTACACACCCATACATGTGAGGTGCCGTTTTCGTCAGGACACCTGTGGGAATGCGGGAAGGTAGGACGTAGGACAATTGTTGGTGGCGTGTTTCAATGGTTTCCAGGTGGGAAATGTTTGAAAATGAAGTTTATTTTCCCTAACTTTTGGACTTTGCTGTGGCTTGTGGGTAATATATTCTAGGGCGATTCGTGCAAGTCAGACCTCTGTGGATTCCCACAGGTGTCTTCTTTTCAGAAATGCATGGGGTTCCTGTTTTCCTTAGTGGCTGCGACACCCCAGGCCCAAATCTGTAGGTTGTCCACAAGAGCACATTCCTGCAAAGTCTGCACTCCTGAAACACTTTGAGATACCAGTGATTTAGCCTTTTCCCTTTGCGCTCAGGTAGGTGCACCCACACAAGGTACCGTTTTCATCGGGACACCTGTGGGGCCGCGGGATGGTAGGACATCTGTTGTTGGCAGTGTGTTTCAGTGGTTTCCAGGTGGGAAATGTCTGAAAATTGCGGGTTTTTTCCTAGATTTCAGACTTTGCCTAGGCTTGTGGGTATTACACTCTAGGGAGATTTGCGCAAGTCAGACCTCTGTGCTTTACCATGGGTTTCTTTTTTCCAGAAATGCATGTGGTTCCCTGTTTTGCTTGGTGGCTGTGACACCCCAGGACCAAATCTGTAGGTTGTGTAAAAATCTGCTCTCCCGAAAAAACTTTGGAACACCAGTGGTTTCGCCTTTTCCCTTTGCGCCCAGGTAGGTGCACCCTGTGTTGCTGGAAATGCATTGGAGGGACAAGGCCTCCATGTCCTTGTCCTGTTCTCCTTTCATCCTGTGTGTTCTGTGTTATTTTCTGGACAGGAGTCCATGTGGGACTCCTGGCAGTGCAGATCTTCCTCTTTTTGGTCATGGTGAACAGACCCTTGGGATACCCTTGTGGCACCCATGAGTGGGGGTACAACCCTGTACCCCTAATGTATGTTTTTGGGCACCTGTGTGTGGCCCACAGAGCAGGGTATGGGCTGGTGGCAGCTCCATGCTGAATTTGACAGGTGGTCTAAGTATCCTCCATTTTGGGATACCCAGGACCTGCCATTGGAATCAGATGATTGCTGATGGGAGACGAGATGGCTGTTGTGGCCTCTTGGCTTCCATTGCCTGTTACCTTGTTTTCCCAAAGTTCTGGGAAACCCTGACTCTGTCCCTTCCCTCCCATGGTGGTGCATCAGTTGGGTAGGAGCGCTGGTGGCAGTGCTGTGTATGTGGATTGTCGTAGTTGGTGAGATGGTGACATGTATAGTGGTATTACAATGCAGTGGGTGTTTGCAAGGCCTAGACTATTGGGTGTATGCGTGCATGGCCGAAGGCCGTAGGCCATGCACTCAAGAGCCTAGGTCTTCAGCACAACCACAGCAGTAATGCATTGTTGACTCTGCATCCGTTAGAGTGTGGTGACTTGTACAGAATGGTTGTGGAGCATATTTCAGACACAATTGAGCAGCAGAAGAGAGCTGCCGTGTGTGTATGTTTGGTTTACAGGTGAGGTGACTGTTAGAACTTGGAAAGTGTTTGATGTGTGGTTGGAGATACTGCAGTGAAAAGTCACGCAGTGTGGCCACTGGGTGCAGTGTTTGCATATTGTTAGTATGGTAGAGGGTATGGTTGAATGGCAGATTATATGTGCTTGGATATCGTGCTGTGTACAGATTGTTTGTAGTATGGCCAATGTTGTAAGGATTTTGTGGTTAGGTTGGCAGTGACACAAAACTTTCTGAGTGGAAGTGGGTAAGACAATAGTATGTGAATGAAAGGGCGTAGGGGTGCCGGAGACAGTGTAGTGTGTGTACATTATGATAACTGTTGCATTTAACGCTTTGCATATACAATGCAGTGTGGAGGTTGGGTAGGAGTGCTGGCGCCAGTGGTTGCATTACGATGTGGGAAATGTGTGCAAGAAGCACACCCACTGCAGCAATGCAGGTTTTTCAGTGCATTAGACACAGGGTGGTGCTGTTTGGTGAGTGAGTGTGGAGCACATTGTAGACGTGCTAGAGCAGCACATGTGAGTTGCAAAGCCTGTATTGTGGGTTCCATCGTTGTGGTGATAGTTGGAACATGCTACAGTTTTGGTGTACGGCAGGAGATGTTACAGTGAGAAGATGTGTAGTGTGGACACAGGGTGCAGTGTTTATGTAATGTGAGTATGGATGAGGGTATGGTTGAAGTGCAGCTTATATGTGCTTTGTTACAGTGCTGTGTGCAGATTTATTGAAGTAGGTGTTAGGCAGAAACCTGTGTAGTTCCCTTAGGGACCACTGCAAAAGATTTAAGACTACAGGTGTTGGCAGTAAACCCACTTGGTAGCAGTCTGTACCACCCAGATTTACCTGGTAGCTGTGGCTGAGCAGTCAGACTTCCCTCAAGAAGAGTTAGGCAGTATGCAAAGTATACACAATAGGTACCCAGATACAATAATACAAGCAAACACTTACCAGAGCTTTGGTATCAAAGTATATAATTATTTATTTAAAAACACACAGTTTGAAACACTCCAGCACTCTTATTGTAAAATGTTCTAAACACAGTTACTATTGTAATATATACACCCCTTTTCCCTTATCGGATAAATCACAGTAAAACGCCACTTATTTTCATACAGAGGTGAGCGCTTAACTAGATTGCACTCTGATAGGTTTGTGAGAAAGGGGGGGGAGACAGAATATGGAAAGGTACACCACTCTAAGATTCAGGAACACTGAGAGCAAGGCAGAAGAGCAAAAGTCACTGGTGAGCCAAAGTTCAAAGGCTGGGCCCCCTCTTAGAGAGAGCGGAGCACAAATGCTCCCAAGATCACACAGTTACGCTAGGCTTAGAAAGTCTTGCAGAGGGTTCAAAAAGAGTTTAGAGAGGCTTAGAAAAGTTTTAGCCAGGGTGTCCCAGGCTAACCCAGGTTCGAAAGCCGTGGGCTAAATCTACCCCGTACAGTCGGTAGCAAGGGAAGCCAGGCGGGACACGGTACCTTAAGTGGGAAGGATCCTCCGGCGGTGGCAGTTGTTCCTGGTAGTGGGTGCAAGTTGCGTCGCCGTCCAGGGGAAGAGAAGACCTCGACTTGGAGGAAAGATGAAGGTCGTTGCACTACCAGGGAAGAAACCAGCCGCGGAGTCTTCCGGTTAAAGGTGGTACCTTTGATTCGCGGTCATGGTAAAACGTGGTATCCCGGTTGCCGGGGTGCTTGGCACAGGCAAGGCGGCCACGAGGTACGTCGGGAAGGCGAAAAGACGGTGAAACTGGTTATCCCCACCAGTCAAAGGAAGAAGACTCTCCGGCAGGAGATCTCCTCTGTCGTTGGGAAAAGTGGTGGGACAGTCCAGGAGGGCTCCACCGGTGGTGGTGTCATGGCAGGTCGGCTCAGCTTCTCCCTCGTCGGATTCTTAGGTCCTGTGGCGACTTCTGAAGTTCCAGTCCCCAAAGCCCTGCTTTTATGCAGCAAACCCCCTTTCACTCAGCCTAGCTGTCACTCAAACATGCTAAGTGGTGAGCCGGCCGGCTCACCACTTGGGCCAATCAGGATGGAGTGCGACTTGAGTTGCCTAGGCAACTCAGTCCAGGGTGCCTAAATTCCCCTCCACCCCTCCTAAGTACCCCAGACAGAGTGGCACCACTTTGGAGGGCTTCTGTGGAGAAGCCCGCCAAAAAGTGGAACAAAGGGCTCGACTTGGGTTGGAGTCACAGAAGAGAACACAAACGCCATTTTAGAATCAAGTTTCGGCAAAAAATACCAACCGGAGAATTAATATTAATTAAATAAACCTGCGGTATGTTCGAGGCTACCGTAAATAATTAAATAAAGATAGTAGCCTAAAACAATGGGAAATCCCATAGGAAAATATTTGCGGTTGAATATAAAAAGTAGTATCCACTCCCACCAGCCAAAACTCGATCAGGGGGGACGGAGACGTGCCCCCTCGACTAACAGACCCCGGGGCAATTGAATTGCCCCAGCCAGTACGTCCACAATATGATGGTTTGTACTGGTTCTGTTCAGAATTTAAGACTAGTAAAGTCAATGGTGACTTTACATGCCCTGGGAGACAGTAGTCGGTCCCAGGGTATGGAGTCTATAATGGGGGGTCACTATGGCACCCCTGTGTCACTGCACTGAGGGTGCTGTGTAACACATATCACAAAAACACATGAAGCCCTATGGAGTAAAAGACCCCATAGCCCATTAAACACATCTAGATTCAAAGAAACACTCTCAGATCATGCCCAAGAGTGAGGGTATAAGAGTCTCACTCTTGGCAGGAGAAAAAAATAACCCCAGAAATCCAGCAAAGCTGCTGGGGGACTCACTAGGTTAGGAAATTCAGCATAAACAGAGAATTCTCCCTAACAGTAGGCCTAATGTTGTGAAGCTGTTGTGCATAGGTAGCCAGTGACACAATAATTTGTGAATGGCAGTGGGTAGGGTTGGTGCAGGCTGTGGTATGTTTGTGGATTCTGCTAATTGTGACACTTTTCAGTGACTGGGTGTTTTATGGTGTGGGGGAGTTGGGTAGAAGTGGCGCTATGTATGTTAAGTTTGTGCATAATGGTAGGTGCCCACATGGTCGCATGCATGGATCCATAGTGTTGTGGTGGGTGTGGAAAGGGCTGCACTGTTGTGTGCATTGCGAAAGGTGTGCTGGGTGCGCCTCAGGATCTTTGTAGATGCTGCAATCATGCATTTTTTAGCAGATGTTTCTGGTGGAGGGACTTTGGAGTCAAACGGAACGTGTAATAAGAGTGTGTAACGTTAAATATGGAGTGGTGTACAGAAATTATAGTGTGCAATGCAGAGGTTTGTATGTGCTTGCAGTATGCATGTTTAAAAATGTGACAACATCCAATGGGGCAGTGCTGCAAAAATGCCTGTGCAAAGGGAAGAAGTATTGTGTGTGTGTTACTGGGCCGTGGCCCTCATTGCAGATGAGAAAGCGCACGTGTCATATTCTGCCAATGTGTCCATGGTGCACATGGGAATTGAATTGTGGTCAATAGGCAATTAGATGTTTAGGGTGTGGTTGACAGGAAGGGGTGGTAACAATTCGTCCTAATACTGTGTCATGAGGTTGGTCGAGATTAAGAGAAGCACAGTGCTCATTGTCGGTGATACCTTTGTGCGCCATCTGCACAGGTGTTGTGTGCAAAGATCAGTTGCTGGTAATGTCGGCTTGGAAGGAGTGGACGCTTTCTGGGGCTGTCAGGGTGACTACACTTTCAGCAGGATGGTTCACCTTTGCAGATATGTGGCTCCCATCACGAACGTTGACTTTGTTGTTGTGCACTATGGAAGTGTACATGTGGGTTACATGTCGTGTGGATGTTTAATAAGTCACCTGAAGAGGTTGCTGAACGCAGTGATGCATATTTTTGCTACTGCCAAGGTTGTTGTCTCATGCATAACACCAAGAGGGGTATGGGCCCATGACGGTGTAATTTGTCACCAGCCAGAGGTCTGAAGGCATGTTATAAACAGAATTATGCGTGAATGTATGCAGACTGCTGGCATGTTCTCCACCCACTATGAGATCATGAGGTTGCAACATATGCAGTGGTTCCGTAGAACTGGCACTTATTTGAGCGCCATTGGCAGTGGCGTCTTCTTTTACACTGTGCAAGAAGCATTGACTAGAATGTGGTAAAAATGTGAGGAGAGCCAAACAGAAAGTGGCTTGCACGCACATTAAAAAAAACAATCAAAAACCTTTATACATCTACGATGGAAGCCCCAATCCCCTACCCAGCTTGCTATTGCTTACCCCACTACCCTCCAACCTCACTATCAGGAAAAGGTTGCAGATTGTGTGTTAGTTTCAGGATTACACGTGCCATAACCTGGGTGGCCCTGTAGCTGTATGCGGATGGTAAAATCGTGCATACTTTTACTAAACTTTGTAGTGGAGGTGATTTAGAATGGCACGACACTTGTATTGTAAATGTGTAATGGTACATTTGAAGTGTTATTCATGAGTGACAGTGTTAGATGATGGCGGCTTCGATGCAATTGGTGGATGTGTGTGCCTACTTAAGCGTAAGCCAATGAGGTAGTGCTTCAGAGAAGAAAGTGCAACGGGAAGATGGACTGCTCCAGCTTTGGAGGGGTGTGGTCCTCACGGTACTTGGGGAAAGGCACGTGCCACATTCTGTGCTTCTTACCATGCTGGCCAATGGGAAAACGACTATGGCCTTTTGCCAATCAGGTGCTCTGGGTGTGTGTCACAGGAAAGGGCGGCATTTGCTTTTTTTCATTACTTTGTGTACTGCGGCTGGCAAACATGGCAAGATGCACAGTTTTCGTCGTGGGTGATGCCTTTGTGGAAGATCTGTGCGTGTATGCCCTCCAAGAAGGCTTGTCTGGCAATTTCGGTTTGGAGGGAGTGGACGCTTTGTGGTGTAGTGTCGAAGCATGCTGTTTCGGCGGACTGCTTGTAGAATGTCGACGCATGGCCTCTTCGACAACTCTACATGTTGTGATTGTGCACTTTGGAGCCTTCTTTTTGGGTTACATGCCTTGTTCTCTTGTGAATATGATGAAAGCAGTGCATCACATTTTTTCCTACTGCCAAGGTGCTTTTCTCATGTATACCCCTGAGAATAGTGTGGAAGTATTCCAATGATTCCTGTTGCCAGCCAGAGGTCGGAAGGGGTCTCATCAACAGAAGCATGTGTGACTTCTTGAGTGCTGCTGGGATGTTATCCTGTGAGAATGAGAACAGTGGTTCGCGATACATACACCTTTTCAAGGCAAATGCCATGTATTTGTGGACCAGTGGCAATGAAATGCTGTTTCACAATCTACACACTGCACTGAAGACCCTATTGTAAGAATGTGCACTGATGTGGAAAACACACATTTATGTATGAAAACTGCAAAAAAGTGATGCTAGGGAAGCACATTTAAAAAAACAAAAAACACAAAGGCTCTTTTAAGAACCACCACAACTAACAATGTCTGCTCCCCTGGTTGAAAGTTATTCCCCCACAGCTGCGCGCAAAGCACAAAAAGTCAGCTAATATCGCTAATATGTTACATATGCCCCTTTTGCAGATGACGGCCATAGAAATGGGCCTGCAGAGGCTACGGGATTGGGCAATAAAATTTGTGGGTGTGGTGTGTACAGACAGAATGTGCTACATGGTGTATTTGTCGACAGAAATGCAGAGGGTGCAGTTATGGCTGTGTGTTTCACGAGGCACAGCATGCGGTTTTAGGGGATTCCGACATACATTGACTGAAAGTGAATGGAAAAAACTGTGCAGTGGTTGCTCATTTTGCAATCTTTCATGTGCATGTGTAGTGCAATGGAGCAGCTGCAATGAAGTGACTGATTTTGATTTCTCTGTGTGACACTTTGGTGATACGCAATCATGCTGATATTATTGTTGTTCATTGTGCAGGGAAAATTACACAGCATGTTACACGAGTTTCAGTGCCGTTTGTGATGAAGGTGGCACTTGCCCAATTCATGCGTTTGTTTCCGATCTCTTGCATAAGTTTCCGATCTCTTGCATAAGTTTCTATCGCATTTTGCAGCCACCGATGTGGCAGCGTAATTTTCTATTTGGTCCGTGAATGCAGACAGCGCGGTACATTGCAAAGAAGTGTATTTGTGCCTTTGTTCGACATGTGCCAATGGCATACTTCGCCCATGGGAATATGACGTTTCACAGCACAAATACTTTTCTCCAGCTATAACGTACATCATACTATGCCAGCCATCCCGATTTCTACACACCTCATCTAAATTGGCTTGGTGCCCTTCTTGAAAGTAGTGCCATTTTTTGTAGTAAGTGCTGCGCAGTGACACTCTTGAAAACACTCTGCAACATGTAAAGAAGCCTCTACAGCGACCCCCTTTCTAGCCGATTGAACTACAGTGTTTAGCACACTGCCGCGCTTCTCCCCTTGCATGCATGCATTGGCAATTCCGTTGTTGATCTGTGAAAGGTGCTTTCTTTATTTACCTTTTTTCTTTTCCCAGTTAATTTTCATTTATTACTCTGTTCTCACACACGCCACAGAAGGAACGGCAGGAAAGGTCTGGTACAGAAGGGGCTGCACCCGCATGGATACTAGAAGGGACGTGCCGGGAGACAGAATTATTGGGTGGCCCTCACCTACATAGGCGCCAGTCATTGTAATGCCCCCGTAAGGACAGTTCCCACGCACTTCCAAGTACCTTCCCTCTGTTCAGTAGCTCATTGCAGTACATGCACAATACAATGCCCTTTGCCCGGTACAGGTCTGTAGCAAGGCATATGGTTTGCAAAGGTTGTTTTACAGCTCCACTGCCCTACAGGAGTGCTCCTCTTGTTGCCCAAAGCAGATGTGGCAAATGCTGTACATGAAAGTACCCTACGTAATTGTTGGAAGGGCGGTAGCCTGCCCACTGGTCCCTTGTGCTTTCATTTCAGTTGTCGTCACATGCAGTACAAACACATTATGCTACACCATTAGTGTTAGGGATCGCATTCACGGACATACATACATTGTGGAAAAGAAGAATGTTTACAACAACACGAAACACAACTTCATTACATGCAGCACAAAGCCATTTATTCTGTGCAACCTATGCAGCTACAGTGCTTTTCTCACCACCACTAAGATGGTTTGCGCTCTGCATATTCTGCTGTTTCCTTACTTGCCTTTACATGCACTAGTATGTGCGTGACCAAGGTGCACCAACTCTGCTATTTTGCAGACTTACTACAAACTGTCCCACCTGCAGTTACATGTTTTCTTCAACTGTACGATCGGCAGGCGACCTCTTGATACTTTCCGTCACACTGCTGAGTGCAGACACAATGTATCTGTTTCACGGTCATGGAAAGGCAAGCAGCAGATAAATCAAAGTAATGCGACATTTAACACGCCCATGTCACACTGCAGGTTGCTGTTCCTTGTTTACCAGTGGCCGTTATACAGTAAGGAGTGCTTTAGCCACACATTGGTAGGTTTGCAGAGCCACCCACGAAGTTGGCAGCAGTACTTTAAATGCGGTAGCCTACTGCATGAATCCGTAGGGCTGGCGACAAGCAGGGTGTTACCAGCATACAGTGGATGACCTATGCATGGATTTAGGTGTGGAACGGAAACATTTACGCTTCCACAACTACTTAAAAGTGCATTTAAAGATGCAGACATGCAGTCACTAATGGAGTCCTGCGGATACTTTCAGTGTGATTGCACATACGCCAACCAGGTGCAGTCTCCCTGGGAACCGTCATATTGCTAATCTGTAGTCATCTCGGCCAGTAGTGTGCGGCACAGATTTATCCTGCAGTTAACACAAAAAGAGAGCCTACTGACACACTAAACAACATTTACCGTGTATATCTGTAATTGCTACAATACACCAACACTATTCAGAAAAGTAAGGGGTAGCGCAAATGGATACATACACCAGACAATTTGCCCTTTCCACGCGTTTATCATGAGGGCAGCCAAGGAATCAGTAACAAACCATTGTTAATGGGATGTTATGGTTATGTTGCCGTACCAAATCCCTATCCTCTTTACAGAAAACGCTATGCTAAAGCAACGTTCTGCTTACAGTGCCCTACTAAAAACCTATGAAATTCACTAACAAAAACAATGTTAAAGGGACGTTATGGTTAAGTTGCACTAGCAAAAACCTATGAAATTCAATGGAAAAACGTTGTTACGGGGACGTTATGGTTACAGGTAAAATCGAAAACTGCCCGAAATTCGACAGTTATGGTATGCTAAGCAACCATAACTCGTGCCACCAGTGGGCACTGCAAGGACTAACACCCATGACATCAAAGATGCCATCACAAATCTCATTCATGACATCACTGATGACGTCACGTGTGGCACCCTCTGTTTTGTTCACTACCATAAGTAGGCCAGGTGCTTTTCTTCACTAACAGTCAGGAACAAACAATTCAAAAGGTTCTATATTTGTGTACGGCACCATTCACACATGTTCTTACACTACTTTCCTTACGGTTCACTCACATCATATCATACATATACATATAGGGGAAGAGGAAAGCGTAAAACACAGCACTGGTTTCTGTGCATGAAGATAATCAGTTATGTTATGAATAGTTTCTGGTAATACTGCTCCTTTTTAACTTACACGTATATGGTCATGTTTGTATGCATTGTGGTGTCTTTATGGTTTCTGTGCAGTAGTGCAATTATGTAGTTATAAAGGCAATGGTAGCTACTTTTTACATGTTTCACAGTACCCGACACTCTAAAACGAATGCATTCATGATTTTACTATGTAACATGGAAAGATTTTGAAGGTTACACTTCCCTGAGGCATGGTGCAGACAATGGCTACGTTTGCACGAGTTCCGTCATGTTCAGTGAAGAAGTGTGTAATACAATGGTGTGTATAGTAATGCATTCCTCCATGACCTACTTACCTCATGATAGTTCTTCCAATAATCTTTGATAGTTTTCTGCCACCATTACAATAACAATCCCTTGTGGAGGCTTCCTATTAAAACTAAATGCACAAGGAATGTCATCAGTGATGTAATGAATGAGATTTGTGATGGCATCTTTGATGTCATGGGTGTTAGTCCTTGCAGGGCACACTGGTGGCACGAGTTATGGTTGCTTAGCTTACCATAACTGCTGAATTTCGGGGGGTTTTCGGTTGTACCTGTAACCATAACATCACTGTAACAACGTTTTTCCATTGAATTTCATAGGTTTTTGCAAAATGCAATTTAACCATAACGTCCCTTTAACAATGTTTTTGTTATATAAATAAGGTTCAAATATATATATTTATATAGTCAATAACATACTTTGTGCTTTGGCAGTTCTAATATGCTTAATATGTAGAATGTCTATGTGGTACCACAGTGCACTCTTGACTCCCTTTAAAATGCACCAACTGTTGACAGTTGTAATGGCATATAAATCCAACAGTAATGTATATCAACATAAGACATAGGAAGGAAGACAAGTTAGGTTAAACAATGGCAGAATAGTACCCCCTCTACCTACAAGCAGTTCTGTGTGAGGGTCCCCCCACCTGGGCAACCTGTAAATAAAGTGCATCCACAAGTCCAGTCCATATATGTTTAAAACAAATCTGAGGTGGGGTACCTAGTGTGGACTGTGCGTACTCACCGAATTGTTTGAAATTAGGTCCTGGTAAATATTGTTGTAGTGCTGCGGTGGAGGAAGAATGGTGGCTTACCCCAAACCACCTGTCATATTATAATGTATAATAATGCTTTACCTCCTCTGCCGTGCAAAACACCATAAAAATCAATGTGATGTAATAAAGAGATGTTGACCAAATGTTTTGCCTGTGAGTCGGTGCTGATTTAATTGGATAGTATTTGCTATAAAAGGTCTCAAAACCCAGAGACTCCCCTCTGAGATCAAATACAATACTCCCCACATAGAGTTATGAACACAAATACATGGATTAAAGATGCAAGTGACCCATTTGAATTCCAATATTGCCCAAAAATATTTCTTGTTGCCTGTTTTACACAATGACTTTGTGCTAAATATCAACAAATTATACAATATTAATGCCTGAATAGCAATCATAAAACCACGTTAGTTTTGAATTTAAATTCTATACTATATGCTGATGCCCAAAAAACTGTGGCTTGTATGTCCCTGTGAGGAGAGAGGAAGAGGTATACAAAACAGGGATTTAGAATATTAAATTAAATTATCCCCAACTGCATAGTTTATATACACATGCATGCCCGTGTGAACTGCTGTTAGCAAATTAGGAAAACCTGTCTATTGGGCTTTGATACTACTATTAAGAATGCTCCGCTCTAAATTATAGATCTCCTGTTTTCTATGCAAAATAGATAGTCAAAGGGAGCCGTCTGAAATGTTATGTAAAGTGTCTTAATCGCCTCGGTTCCTTACTGACCGCAAATTTAAAATGTATGTACAATTGGAGTTACCTGTCAGGTTGTGAACAGGGAGAGTATGAACGTCCTTATAATGAGCGATATATATTCTGGTGATGTTCCAATCAGTTGTTATTGCCAATGTTCAGCTCGATTCAATTTTTTGAAACTTCTCTTCCCTGTTAAGTAAAGTGATTACGATTTTAAATACTGGCTACTGTCCATTGTGTTGACAACATTTGTAAATGTGTTTATCATAATGTAAACCGAAAAAAATTGTATATGCAAGAAAAACTATAAATCAATTTGCTGGAAACCGTCCCTAAAGAGGTAATCACATAATTCTGCACATTAACGTGTTTTCAATCCTTCATTTATGATATGTTCTAGTATGCAACGTTACACGTAGTTATAAGTTTATAAATGTAGCCGCTCACCTGCCTATCAGCAGGATCGTGAAAACGTTTGCGCTCAATTGTGCTTTGCTTAATATTATTTTCCGAAACTGCAAGTGAATATACAAAAAAGGATTGTATAACCCACATATATTAGCACATGGATTTCTCATTGAAGCAGTCTGCGTTTCTGCAGTGTCATGCCGTAGCTGCTTGACCAAAGTCTTATTTCTTATGCATCACCAGCCCAATTGCTCGAAAAGAGTAGAGATCTGCGTCGAATGTGGTCGTACTGGTCCTTCACCGGCAAAAAGCCGACTAAACTGACGTGCCTACTTATCAGCTGTTTTGGTGGAGACTCGGCATTATTGTTGTTGTGACAACCTGCGTCTGCCCAATTTGAAAAGTATGGTGAAATTGTCCTTCTCTGCATTAGTTGCAAGTATGGTTACTGAAAGATTACACAAGAGAAACCGTTTTTGTGAACTCTTGTCATATGTATAATGATTTAAGTTACTTCATACCAGATCATCCCGTGTGGCTCAGAATGTTACCGCGAGCGGTCAAATTTTACTTGTCACGACATCTGAGTTTGAAATTTAAATGCCTTGAGACGCAAGGTTGTGCCAATTAAATTCTGAAATACTCCTATACATTTGTGATACAGTATTGTATTGATGGCGCTTACCATGGTTGCTTGTTACTCACTAGGCTCCTCCTTTGATTATCTAAAGCGCATACGTTTGCAAATGCACATAGTGCCACCAAAGCAATGGTCTAAAATGATTGTGTGTAACACTGTACGTTCACTAAGGTGCTGTGAGACCATGGTGATCCCATTGTTGTTTAGATTTGAACGCTCAATTCATCAAAATCACAAAAATGCATTCTGTTTAAAAAAAAATTGTATCTGAAGCAAAAATAGTCAAACAAACAAATAGTCAAACAACAGTCTCGAAACGAATGCTTGGCTTCGAAGTCCCAAAAACACATTTAGCTCATGTTCTTGATTTAAACCCAGTTTCAGACCACGAAGTTTACAAATAATTCGAGCTTCTAATTTACGGAGTTGTAATTGCCGGTCACCACCTCTGACATGCTGCTTAGCTTGTTGAAGTCTAACAAAACGGATGTCCTTGCTGTGATCCTGCTGATGCTTGGTTTGCCAATGTAAGGCAAAGGGGAGTTTCGGATCTTGATTGTTGAGATTAGCCAAGTACTCCCGGATTCTAACTCAGAGCTCTCTAATTGTGCTCCCTATGTATACCTTATGGCACACACACTGTATTCCGTATACTACAAACTTCGTTTTACAATTGATAAAGTCTGAAATTTGGACTTGTAGGCCTCCATGGCATGAAAATGTTTTCGTTGGTGATAAAGCAAATTTGCAAAAATTACACGAAGCACACTTATAGAAACCCTCCATTCGGTTGGCGGGCCAAGTAGACTGTTTAGTGGTGTCAGGTGATAAGAAAGAGGTACTCAAGGTATTATGTAGAGTGGTGGATTTAGTGAATATAATTCTAAGTTGATCTGATATATATTGTGCTATATCCTTGTCCAATTTCAAAATATACCAATGTTTTTTAACATGTTGAATATAATGTTGCCATCACTGGAGTATTTGGTTATGAAATTGACAAACTTTGGGAATTCTCTACTGGAAGTTTTTTCCTTGTTCAATAGACAGTCACGATCTGCCCCCTTGGTAATTTGCTGTGCTTGTTCAATTATTTTTTCTGGGTACCCTCTTTCCTTAAATCTGACACCAATCAACTTACATTCTGATTCGTAACTAGCTTTGGTGCTACAATTACGTCTGGATCTCAACAACTCCCCTTTTGGTATATTATTGCTCACACTTTTTCTGTGACAGCTTGATGCATGAAGAATAGCATTCACTGCTGTCTCTTTCCTATGTGTGCAGGTCTGAATTTGATTGTGTTCAATGCTAATGTTCAAGTCCAAAAACTCAATATGTGTGTCATGTATCTGGCCAGTAAATTCTATGCCGAATTTATTGTCATTCAAATACTGTAAAAAGATCTCAAATCTCTCTAATGAGCCAGCCCAAATAAGCAGCACATCATCTATGTACCTTTTCCACATGTGTATTTCCCCTTCAAATTCCTTGACCTGATATATGTGACTGTGTTAAAAAAAATGGCATGAACAAATTAGCTAATGACGGAGCGTATTTCGCGCCCATTGCAATACTGTTAGTTTGCAAATAGTATTGTCGGTTAAAGATTAATGTGAATTGAAGAAAACTTGTAATCATTTGAACATGCGTAGAGTAGAAAGCTGAAAAGGTTCTAAAAGAGAAATCTATTGTATCCAATGCCAGCTGGTGTTGTATAGAGGGTACAAATATTTGACATCTAAAGTTGTTAGATAATAATGCGGCTGCCAAGAAATTCGATTGAGAATGTTGAGTGTATGCGTTGTGTCCTTAAGATAGGCCGGAATGATCAGCACTATATCCTTAATTGCGGAATCAATATATTCAGCCAGACCTTCGGTAGCCCTACCCTGACCACTCATTATTGGGCACACTGAGGGTAAATGATGAAAAGCTTTGTGCACTTTTGGTAAGAAGTACACAGTTGACATCAGTGGTCTGGGTCTGATGAGAAAAGATTTTTCCTGGTCTGTTAGTAATCCCTGTGTGTACCAGTATTGTACTAATGATTGTAAGTCTTTGACTGTTTCAGCTGTTGGGTTGGTATCCAATTTGATATAACATCCCGGTGTTGAGAGGGGTTCATTAGCCATGTGGATGTAATCATGTTTATTTAGAACAACAATGTTGCCTCCTTTGTCAGCTTCTTTGACGGTAATTAGTGGGTCCTCCGCTAATTCTCGTAATGCTATTCTTTCTTGTTTGGTAAGGTTGCTTTTTTGCTTGAGAAGCCCCTGGCTTTGGCATCAATGTGATCATTTATCTCGTTACATATGGCATGGTAAAATGTATCAATTACTTTCTCACCAGTTGATGGTGGCATACATTTCGAGTGTAGCTTGTGTTCCTGCATATCAAAATTTCTTTGGTAAATTCCCAATTCACTTTGTATTTCCTTAGTAGATTTAGTAGTATCATCCACTAGACTGGTCAATACTTGAATGTTCTCTATCTCTTGGATACTGAAATTGCTGGGAGCTGGTTGGCAACTTGCTGGTTCATAGATAACTGCTCTGTTATGAAAATATTTTTTAAGTTTCAGTTTTCTGGAAAACTTGTACAAATCAATTTGCACTTCTGTCATATCTGTCATGGGTACTGGCCAGAGACCCTCTTTTACCCCTTTCTCACCCCTAGCTAGGGGTAACATATGTAGAAGACAGTTGGGGCAATCTGGGTGGGAGCCTGACGTGCAAAGAATTCCTTTCTGGTCCAAGATCCATGCTCCAACTCTTAGGAATACCTGTAATAAAGGATTAGACTAGTTAGCTTGCCACTTCCTGTTACTGTTCCTGTGTGCCAACCAGGAACTAGCAGCGCGCTCTAGTCTCTGAGCGTGGCCGCCTTTATAAGCCACGCCCAGAGACCGGCCCGTGCTTCGCATGTTCTCTGTTGCTGAATGCACATGCTTACCGCCGTTCGGATCCAGCGTTCACCTCTGCAGCTTCTCGTCTTCCGAACTCCGACGCAGCAGCTTCTAGGAAGAAGAGAGAAGAGAACAGAGAAAGCAGTAAGCTTGCCCAGCTCTTGTCCCACCTCCCGCGCTACAAGGGTTTAGCTTGCTTACCTCAGAGGCCGCCTCGGAGGACCTGGAGCCGCTCCCCTTCTTCACGTTAGTCCAAAGACACCTGTCCTGTAAAGAGACACGAAAAGACATTTTTAATAATGGAAATTAATTCCTCCCGCCGGCATTAGAACGTAGACCAGCATAAGAACTTACCTGAACTGTATAGGATCCCAGTGGAGTAACTGGACACCTCGCACAGGCTGGTTAGAACTTTCTTTGGGAATTGAAACTGAACCCAGTGGAGTTAACTGGGCACCTCCCCCTGACCGGCGAAAGGACTTTCAGTTGGACTCTAGTCAAACCCACGGCAGTGAACCTGACAGCAAATCGCTCTCGCCACAAGCAGCGCCCCTTCAGATGCAGGATGGAGAGTGCACCAAATCAATAAAGAAGGTGACACATCCCCTAGTTAAGCAGGCACCATTCAGGGGAAGAAGGGCGTGAGGGCGTGGGATAATTACCTGGGAACCCACTAACCCCTCCTTCTTTCAACAGATCACCTTCCCCAACCAAGTCAGTAAGCCAAAGAAGGAAGGGAATCGGAGGACCTCATCGCTCCCACAGAGATCCAGGTGAGTGTGACAGAACGCAAAGCATACCTTAAAATCTCTGCCTGAGCAATGGAGACCTCAGAAGTTGACCAACTGTCCCAGTTGTTAGGGGAAGTGCGGGCTCAGGTGCATGCAGCCCGTGCCGAGACAAAATGCCCTGAGGCGTGAACTAGTGGTAAACAGGGACAAGACCGATGAAATAGCCCAACAACTGCTGCAGACACAGGCAGGCCTGGCTCCACTGCCAGGTGGGGCTATGGCAGGTCCAACGTCACAACCCCAACCTACACTCCCTGTTAGGCAGAAACCTGTGCAGTTCCCTTAGGGAACACTGCAAAAGATTTAAGACTACAGGTGTTGGCAGTAAACCCACTTGGTAGCAGTCTGTACCACCCAGATTTACCTGGTAGCTGTGGCTGAGCAGTCAGACTTCTCTCAAGAAGAGTTAGGCAGTATGCAAAGTATACACAATAGGCACTCAGAAACACCAATACAAGCAAACACTGACCAGAGCTTTGGTATCAAAGTATATAATTATTTATTTAAAAACACACTGTTTGAAACACTCCAGCGCTCTTATTGTAAAATATTCTAAACACAGTTACTATTGTAATATATACACCCCTTTTTCCTTATCAGATAAGTCACAGTAAAACACCACTTATTTTCATACAGAGGTGAGCGCTTAACTAGATGGCACTCCAATAAGTTTGTGAGAAAGGGAGGGAAAAAGACAGAATATGGAAAGGTACACCAATCTAAGATTCAGGAACACTGTTAGCAAGGCAGAAGAGCAAATGTCACTGGTGAGCCAAAGTCCAAAGGCTGGGCCCACTCTTAGAGAGAGCAGAGCACAAATGCGCCCAAGATCACACAGTTACACTAGGCTTTGGAAGTCTTGCAGAGGGTTCAAAAGGAGTTTAGAGAGGCTCAGAAAAGTTCAGCCAGGGTGGCCTAGGCTAACCCAGGTTCGAAAGCCGGGGACTAAATCTACCCCGTACAGTCGGTGGCAAGGGAAGCCAGGCGGAACACGGTACCTTAAGTGGGAAGGATCCTCCAGCGGTGGCAGTTGTTCCTGGCAGTGGGTGCAAGTCACGCTGTCGTCCAGGGAAAGAGAAGATTTCGACCTGGAGGAAAGATGAAGGTCGTTGCACTGCCAGGGAAGAAACCAGCCGTGGAGTTTTCCGGTTAAAGGTGGTACCTTTGTCTCGCGGTCGTAGTAAAACGTGGTATCCCGGTTGCCGGGGTGCTTGGCACAGGCAAGGCGGCCATGAGGTATGTCGGGAAGGCGAAAAGACAGTGAAACTGGTTATCCCCACCAGTCAAAGGAAGAAGACTCTCCGGCGGGAGATCTCCTCTGTCGTTGGGAAAAGTGGTGAGACGGTCCAGCAGGGTTCCACCGGTGGTGGTGTCGTGGCAGGTCAGCTCAGCTTCTCCCTCGTCGGATTCTTAGGTCCTGTGGCGACTTCTCAAGTTCCAGTCCCCAAAGCCCTGCTTTTATGCAGAAAACCACCATTCACTCAGCCTAGCTGTCACTCAAACATGCTAAGTGGTGAGCCGGCCGGCTCACCACTTAGGCCAATCAGGACGGAGTGCGACTTCAGTTGCCTAGGGAACTCAGTCCAGGGTGCCTAAATTCCCCTCCGCCCCTCCTAAGTACCCCAGACAGAGTGGCACCACTTTGGAGGGCTTCTGTGGAGAAGCCCGCCAAAAAGTGGAACAAAGGGCTCGACTTGGGTTGGAGTCACAGAAGAGAACACAAACGCCATTTTAGAATCAAGTTTTTTCAAAAAATACCAACCGGAGAATTAATATTAATTAAATAAACCGGCGGTATGTTCGAGGCTACCGTAAATAATTAAATAAAGATGGTAGCCTAAAACAATGGGAAATCCCATAGGAAAATATTCGCGGTTGAATATAAAAAGTAGTATCTACTGCCACCAGCCAAAACTCGATCAGGGGGGACGGAGACGTGCCCCGTCGACTAACAGACCCTGGGGCAAATGAATTGCCCCAGCCAGTACGTCCACAATATGATCGTTTGTACTGGTTCGGTTCAGAATTTAAGACTAGTAAAGTCAATGGTGACTTTACATGCCCTGGGAGACAGTAGTCAGTCCCAGGGTATGGAGTCTATACTGGGGGGTCACTATGACATCCCTGTGTTACTGCACTGAGGGTGCTGTGTAACACACATCACAAAAACACATGAAGCCCTATGGGGTAAAAGACCCCATAGCCGATTAAACACATCTAGATTCAAAGAAACACACTCAAATCATGTCCAAGAGTGAGGGTAAAAGAGTCTCACTCTTGGCAGGAGAAAAAAAATAAACCCCAAAAATCCAGCAAAGCTGCGGGGGGACTCACTAGGTTAGGAAATTCAGCCTAAACAGAGAATTCTCCCTAACACTCCCCGTGCAGGTGGTTGTTCTGGGTAACATTCCGTTAGCTCCACCAGAACGGTTCATGGGAGATCCAAGGAAGTTTGGGGTTTTCATGAATCAGTGTTGTCTTCATTTCTTATGTAAACTTGGATTATTCCCAACAGACCAGTCTAAGGTGGCCTTTTTACTGTCATACCTGGGGGTCATGCGGCAGATTGGTCGGTCCTATTAGTAAACAGAGATGACCCGTTGCTTCGCAATTACGCTGGATTCCAGCATGAGCTTGAGAAACTCTTTGCCCGTCATACACAGGGTCAGGCATTAGACGATGAGTTATTATCCCTCCGACAGGGCAGACAGGATCTACTGGCTTATGAGGCAACATTTAATCGGTTGGTAGCCAAGGCAAATTGGCACGAGGAAAAGCGAACCACCCTATTTTACAGAGGCCTGTGAGGAGAGCTCAAAGACGTACTGGCACAGGTAGTGAACCCCCCCGATGCTTGTGCGGGCTACATTGATTTAGCCATTCAATTGGACCACCGCTTACAAAACAGGAAAGCTGACCATGCTCGTACAGTGTTATATGTGCGGCCCAAGGAAACACTGGTTCGCCCCTCTGATGAAGCACATCCCGAACCCATGCAATTGGGCGTGGTCCGACCCTCACTCACCAAAGCCGAGCGAGACAGAAGACGTCAGGAGCAATTATGTCTATATTGCGGCCAGGCAGGCCACTTCCTCCATAGTTGCCCGGCCAAACCCCCTCGGAAAACGGTAGAAGCTATCGACGGGAGAAGTAAAGACACGGACGAGGTGGAAAACTCCAACGCCCGGCAGATCTAGATGTCGGTTTGTCGAGCACGGGAAGGATACACGTGACCTCCCACTTTGCCATCCCAGTGATCATCATAAATCCACAACACCCCTCCAGAATGCATGCACTCAAAGCATTCGTGGACAGCGGCACGGTCGGAAATTATATGGATCTGAAGACAGCAGAAAAGATAGGCTTGCCGGTTCGGAACAAGACCACCGCGGACAACGTGACCACAGTTGATGGCACGCAATTGCTTTCAGGTCCAGTAACCCAATGTACCTCTGAGGTTACCTTTGTCTGCCAAGATGAACATAAGGAAGAAATCTCTTTTGATCTCATCGGAGCCCCACAGTTCCAAATAATCCTTGATATACCCTTGGTTGGAAACACATAACCCGCAGATTAACTGGCGTGCTAGAACATTGACCTTTCCCAGTGAATGCAGCCATTGTTATGACAAACACTGTGCGTCTATACATCCACTCTTGGCTTCCCTGAAGACAGCTCCAGTGCTAGGGCTACTTGGAACACTGCCCACTGAATATCAGGACTTTCAAGACATTTTTGCTAAAGATCAGGCTAACACGTTGCCGCCCCACCGTTCCTACGACTGCCAGATCGACTTGGTACCAGGGGCACAGGTACCCTGCAGCCGGATCTACGCCTTAACAGAAGGGGAAAACGCCCACCTAAAAAATTACCTCGACCAATACTTGGCAAACGGTTTCATCCGTCCATCAAAATCACCAGCAGCATCCCCCCTCTTCTTCGTCCCTAAGAAGGAGGGGGATCTGAGAACATACCGTTGATTCCAGTACTAATCGATCAGGTACGGCAGCAATAAATGTACACCAAGCTCGACCTCCGAGGAGCCTATCACCTGATACGCGTAAAGGAAGGCGACGAATGGAAAACTGCATTTCGCACCAGGTATGGCCTTTACGAATATCAGGTGATGCCGTTTGGACTTTGTAATGCCCCAGCGGCATTTCAGCATTTCATGAACGACGTGCTACGTGAACTACTGTACGTATGTGCCGTAGTATACATTGACGATATCCTCATTTATTCGGCCAATCTACAGGAACATGTATCGCATGTGCGGGCAGTGCTCCACAAGTTGCGTGAAGACCATCTGTACGCCAAACTTGAGAAATGTAGTTTCCATGTTACCGAAGTGGTGTTTCTTGGGTTTGTGCTGTCCCCACAAGGCATCAAAATGGACGACAGGAAGGTGAAAGCCATCCTCACCTGGTCTTCACCCACGTCTCTGAAAGGAGTGCAAAGCTTCCTTGGCTTTGCAAACTTTTATCGACGTTTCATACCCGGTTTTTCTCACATGGTGCACCCAATAACTTCACTTCTGCATAAACACAAGACATTTGAATGGACAGCCGACGCAGAGAAGGCATTGTTTGTTTGTTTGTTTTATTCACTTATAATGCGCACCAGACCCGAGGGTAAGAGGGCGCAGCAGTACAGGATATGCAAAGCTTAGGTTACATAGTTACATAATTACACATAATGCTAATAATATATACAGGCTGTAGCAGTAATACAGTAAATTATATACAGGATATTCTACAGGTTGCATATACAGGTAGTATATCAGCAGGGTGGTGGGAGAAAGGAGGCACTGGATAGTTGATCGATTGCTTCAAATGGTTGATGTAATTGGATCTGAATTTAATGTAGGATTTCTCCTCACGTATAGCGTGGGGCATAGAGTTCCATACTTGGGCTGCCCGGACAGGGAAGCTGACGCCTCCGGCCTTGGTCAATTTGAATCTAGGAATGATAAGTGTGTTGGCATTGGATATTCTTGAGGGTCTGGAGGATCTTCTTTCTACAAATCTATCAGTTAGGTAAGGAGGAGTCGCATGGTTCAGGGCTTTGTGTGTGAGGGAGGCAACTTTCAGTAGGATTTTGTCTTGGGTCGACAGCCAGTTGTTATTACGCCTTATCTTAGAAATATGTGATCATCTAGAGATACCAAGAGCTGCTCTCAGGGCATTATTTTGTAGAATTTGTATTCTATATGGGATGTATTTGTTGGCCCCAATATGTAAGGCATTGCAGTAATCGAGTCTAGATAGAATGAGAGCTCTAGCTAAAATCATGCAATTGTCATCAGAGAAAGTGTTTACCTGCTCTGATGAGCTTATATTTTTAAGCTGTGGCTGAGGCCAGTGAGTTTACCTGTTTGTTGAAGGAGAGGGTGGCATCTAGATGGAAACCTAGAGTCTTCACCTTCTCGGCTACCTTAATAGTATTCCCGTCGATCTCAAAGGCAGAGTAATTCTGGCCTAGTTCTTTGAGATTGGAATGTGTGCCCAGTATGATTAACTCTGTTTTGTCATCATTCAGGCATAGACCGTGAGTTGCCATCCATGCCTGGATGATGAGATACACCCTGTTTACCAAGGCCAAATCCTTATTGTAATCCCCTGAAAGAGGGCGGAGGATATGGGTATCATCTGCATAGTTAGGGTAGGTGATACCAAGAAGGTCCAGATCATCAAAAAGGGGCTTAGTAAATATGTTGTATACTGTCAGAGATACACAGGAGCCCTGGGGAACGCTGCACAAAATGGGGATCGGGTCTGCTGCATCTTAAGGGGAGAACACCCTCATGGTCCTTTCGCTGAGGAAGGATTTAACCCATATTATGGCTTCTTTAGAGAAGTGTGCAGCAGAGTTTAGGTGGTTACAGAGGACTTTGTGATCTACAAGGTCAAATGCGGCCGAGAGATCCAGGAGTAAGAGGAGGGCTGTTTGACCTTTGTCTCTTAGCTCATCAATTTGAGTTTTCGGATCGATGAGAGCGGTCTCGGTCCCATGTTGTCGACGGAAGCCAGGCTGCCTTGCTCCTAGGAGCTTGTGGTATTCTAGGAATTTTTGGATTTCGGTATATGCAATCTTCTCCAGGATTTTTAACAGGAAGGGGACTGTCGTAATGGGGCAGTAGGTAGTAGGGATGAGGGGGTCTAGGGATTGTTTTTTTTTTAGCAGCGGCAGTACCCATGATTGTTTCAGGTTGGACGGCACAGTGCCTGAGGTAAATGAAGCATTTACGAGTTTAGCTATGAAGGGGGAAAGTTCTCTAGCGGCATCTTTTGTAAGTTGTGCAGGACACAAGTTGCCTTGGAAGTTGGAATGCGTAAGAGAGAGGGTGACTTTCTCCACCTCTCGGATAGACGTTTTTGCAAATCTGAATTGGATAATTGTTTTTTGCTCCATAGAAGGTGGGTTGGCATTAGATATTGGTGGCTGATTAAGTGCTGCTTTCTTAGCCACTATTTTCTTTTGGTGCATGGTAACTTTGTTGGCCAGTGCTTGTTGTATCTCTGTGCACCAGACTTTGTCTTTTGTGCATATATCTGGAATGGGAATAGGCGACTCTAATTCCTTTAGGATGGAAAACAGCTCCCTCATACCTGCATTTGCCGTAGAGATACGCTTATTATATGAGTTGCGTTTGGCCAGGATCATTTCCTTCTTGTATTGTGAGGAGATTTCTATGAATTTGTTTTTATGGTCTTCTGATGGGGTAAGTCTCCAAGTGGATTTGCAACTTCTTTTAAGTTGACGGAGACCTTTCAGTTCAGGGGTGAACCATTTAATAAGGTGGGCTTTATGTTTGCTTGGTCTAAGTTTTAGAGGGGCTATGTTGTCATGAGTGGTTCGTATTACTTTATTATACTCTTCAACGAGCATCTCTGGGTCTAGATGTTCATCAAGTTGGTTTAGGATGGGTAGAGTGGCAGGAATTACTTTATCCTTAGTGATACTTTTTATATTCCTGGTAAGGCATGAGGGGGCCATATTGGCTGCAGGAGGGAGTGGCTTAGTGGTGGATAAATCATAGGTTACCAAGTAGTGGTCCGTCCATAATTGTGAGGAGATGGAGGTAATGGAGGCGGAGCAGTTGTAGTCTTCTAACCAATCGAGAGTTCTCCCTCTATTATGGGTGGGTTCCACAATTTTTTGGGTTAGTCCTAATTCAGTGAGGATATTAGCCACATTGAAGGCATGTTTGTCTTATGGGTCATTATAACCTAGATTCAAGTCTCCAAGAATGGGTAGTAGTGTGGAGGTTTTGAGATTAGTAGATAATAGACAGTTAATATCTTCTTTGAATGGACCCACCGGGCCGGGGGGACTATAAATAAGGAAGAAAGTCAGTGTCTGGGAGTTGTGAAGTGGGAGTTTGAAGGCGCACACTTTGCAAAAGTTTGAATCTGGAGTAGAGGTAGTTCTCATGTTAAGGCTGATTTTGGCAATTATGCCCCACATGTTACTTCTATCTTGTCTCAGAATGGTGTAGCCATCTGGGATTGCTATAGATAATAGAGGTCCTGCTGCCTTGTGCAGCCAGGTCTCTGTGACGGCGAGGAAGTCCAACTTATTAGTCAGTATAAGTTCACAAATGTCAGTGGCGTGCGCCATTAGGGATCCTGCATTTATTAGTCAACCTTTGAGCGGAAGGGCTGCAGTGGGGGTTTTAGTTTGTTTGGTTTTGATGGAGGAGGTTAGAGATGTCTTGGTTTTGCTATTAGCAGTGCTAGCTTGTTGAGTAATAGTTCTTTTGTTGGTGACAGGGAGGGATCTAGTCAAAGGCTCATGTAATCTCGAGACTGGAATTTCTGGTGGGTGGGCTAGGGGGTTCGCTAGTAGATCCAGTCCTTGATCCACTGGTGAGGTTGGCTTGCTCCATGGTGATGCAGTAGGAGGTGGCTATACAGGATGGGTTGTGTTGGAGATTCTTAATAGTGAGGTGGAGGCTAATATCAGATGTTAGGCAGGTTAAGAGCAGTGGGTAGGTGATAGACCAAAGGCAAAGTGTTATGATGCTCATGGTGTATCGCTATTAGGTAAGTATATTCTTGAAGTTGGGCAGCACTTAAGCGGGAGTGCAGAGGGGGTGTACCCTAAGTACTTAGTCTAAATGCAGCAGGCTGGGTCACTTTAGGTCAGGAGAGACGTAGTAAGTCGCATATAGTGTGGGTAAATGAGCATATTAGCATGGAGCTCAACTGCACATATGGGCTAAATGCAACTATCAGATGGCAGGGCACATATGGGCTAAATGAAACAATCAATGGTGAGGCGCATATGGGCTAAATGCAGCTAACAGATGGCAGGGCACATATGGGCTAAAAGCAGCTATCAGATGTCAAGGCACATATGGCTAAATGCAGCTAACAGATGGCAGGGCACATATGGGCTAAATGAGACAATCAATGGTGAGGCGCATATGGGCTAAATGCAGCTAACAGATGGCAGGGCAGATATGGGCTAAACGCTGCTATCAGATGGCAAGGCACATATGGCTAAATGCAGCTATCAGATGGCAAGGCACATATGGCTAAATGCAGCTAACAGATGGCAGGGCATATATACACATAGTACACATTAGGCAGCTTGGGCAGGCAGACTAGGCTAGTACACAGTGGGCAGCTCAGGCAGAATAGGCTAGTACACATTGGGCAGCTCAGGCAGAATAGGCTAGTACACATTAGGCAGGTCAGGCAAAATAGTTTAGTACACAGTGGGCAGCTCTGGCAAAATAGGCTAGTACACAGTGGGCAGCTCGGGGCAGATACAATGCAGAGTCAACTGGGTGGTGAGAGGCAGATAAATGCAAGTTCAAGGCAGGTCAGCTCGGGGCAGATACAATGCTAGTCAACTGGGTGGCAATGCAAGTTCAGGGCGAATGGCACTAGACAGATAAGGTGCAAAGTTAACTAGGTAGCCAGTACTAAAGTACCTGTAATGGTATGGGTACTTTGGAGTCTCACCTAAGATGCCTTGGAGAGCCAGGGGTCTGGGCTGGGCTGGCAATCATACGGGCTGGAGAGAGAGTACAAATGCGAGGGTCGATGAGGCAGTGAGGGCTAAAGGGCCTGGAGCACCATGCAGCACTGCTAGCTGCTTTAGTTCAATGCCTTCTTCCATAGGCCGTCGCTCACCTGAGAAAAGGCGGCCATCATGGAGAGGAGTGCACCTCGTGTGGTGCAATGATGGGTGGGCGCGAATAGCGTGCAGGTTCGGAACTATGCAGGGGTTGGTTGATATATTATACTTGTAGGCAGTAGATGGTGAAGGTGAGTAAGTGGTTGGCGGGATGCTGTGCGAGCCTAAAGGAGCTTGGGGCTACTCAAGAGTATACCCAAAGGCTTACCTTACAGGCCAGCAGTGTGATGGAATAGAGGGAGCTGCTCCTGCAGCACAGGTTGGCTCTGTCAGGGCTGCAAATCTTCTGGGGTACGGATAAGGGGTGAAGAATCAAGCGTAGAGAGGTCGGCTACGCCGCGAATCGCTAATCATGCACGTAATAGGCCTTTGTATGGCATTCATGAATGGCCGCCGGCCTATCTGCCTGCCGGCGGATGTTTCAATTCAAATATTTCTGGAATGCGAGGCTCAGCCTCGTTGTGGTGCCGCGAAGCGCCTGGCATGCAGGGATC
This sequence comes from Ambystoma mexicanum, assembly GCF_040938575.1. NCBI lineage: Eukaryota > Metazoa > Chordata > Amphibia > Caudata > Ambystomatidae > Ambystoma > Ambystoma mexicanum. The sequence goes on along the minus strand of NC_090923.1, from coordinate 345,876,193 downwards.
AGGCAAGGTAATTGGACAGGGTCAGGAAGGCCTTGCGCTGTGAAAGGGATGCTGCAACCAGCTGTTATGCTCCTCCTTGATGCACATCACATGCAGATTGCAGCTTCTGGGATGGGGAAGGGCTCCTGCCCTCGCCCCTTGGCGTGGGTGTCGAAGTGGGGGTCCAGGGTGCAGAACAGGCCTTTGTATGGCCTTCATGAATGGCCGCCGGCGTATTCGCCTGCCGGCGGATGTTTCAATTCAAATATTTCTGGAATGCGAGGCTCAGCCTCGTTGTGGTGCCGCAAAGCGCCCGGCATACTGGGGTCAAGCAAGGTAATTGGTCAGGGTCAGGCAGGCCTTGCGCGGTGAATGGGATGCTGTAAACAGCTATTATATTGCTCCTCGATACACATCACAGGCAGATTGCAGCTTCTGGTCTGGGGAAGGGCTCTGTGCCCTAAAAGACAAATTCACCTTGGCTCCTGCATTACAGTATCCACAACCCAATCTCCCCTATGTCATGGAAACTGATGCATCAAGCGTCGCTATGGGCGGGGTCCTATCTCAACGGAGCACTGAAACTGGATGCTTGCACCCAGTAGCATTCTGGTCTAAGAAGTTTTCACCTGCAGAATTAAACTCTGCGGTCACCGATAAGGAGCTACTAGCAATACGAGACGCCCTCACGGAATGGACACATTACTTACTCTGGGCCAAGCACACCATTACGATCATAACTGATCATCGAAACCTGCAATACTTACGCAATGCCAAGGCGCAGTCCTCCCGACAATTACATTGGGCCTTGTTCTTGACTGAATACGATTTAGTGATCACCTACAGACCGGGAGCCAAGAACGGTAAGGCTGATGCCCTATCACGTATTGGGAAAGGAGAAGAAGCCTACAACAACCTCGATCCGGTAAACATCATCCCCGGTAACAAGATCTTAGGCCTCTGCGTGGACAGCCCTTCACCGTTGGACGTGCTCTAACAAGGCATCAAAAACTGTATATCTGAGGCCGAATTAGCAGCTTGGGACAAAAGAGTTCATTTTACAGTTCAGGGCGGCCTCCCATACTACCAAGAACGACTGTATCTATCAACACAAGCTTTACAAGAAGAAATACTTACCAGCTACCACGAGTCACTAGTAGAAGGCCATCCTGGCATAATGAAGACTCTTGCAAAGATAAAAAGATCCTATTGGTGGCCAACGTGGCGGGAAGACACCAAAGCCTTCATAAATATGTGTGGGATATGCGCTCAGAACAAGGCTTCAAGACAAAGGCCAGCTGGCCTGTTACAACCCCTGGAAACTCTGCCTGCACCTTGGCACACGATATCTATGGACCTAGTTACGGATCTGCCTCCTAGTTCTGGGTTTAACACCATCCTGGTAGTGGTTGACCTTTTTTCCAAGACGGCCCACTTTACCGCCTTAAAAGGGATACCATCGGCCCAGACCCTAGCCCAGATATTCCTTGAACGCATAGTCAAGTTACACGGGTTCCCATCCGTGATAATGTCAGACAGGGAGAGTCAATTTGTGGCAAAATTCTGGAAGAAATGCTGCTCTTTGGCTGGAGTGGAAATCCGGTTGTCTACCAGCCACCATCCTCAAACTGATGGGCAGACAGAGCAAACAAAATCAAACGCTGGAGCAATACCTACGCTGCCTTCTGCACCAGACAGATCACGCTTGGGTGGATATTATGTGGATGGCGGAATATGCATATAACAACTCAACACACACCAACATAATTGACTCCCTTTTACACCTTATATGGACGAAGCCCAAGAACTTAGCGTATGACCCACCAGACGCAATAGAAATGCCAGCAGTCAAGACCCGACATGAACGAATCACACAGGCAGCCAAGGACGCTGTTGCACATTTGAAACAAGCCAAAGAAACACAGAAAAAGTATGCCGATCATCACCGGAAAGAAGCCCCGACTTATCAAGCAGGGAACTCAGTATAGTTAGCATCCAAGTACATCGCCTTAAAGGGGCCTAAAAAATTCCAACCTAAGTTCCTCGCCCCTTTTACAATCGAAACTGTAATCACTCCTGTATCCATGAAGCTAGCTCTGCCACCCCTCATGTGCATACACCCAGTGTTCCCTGTTTCTTTATTAAAGCCTGTACACCCAGAAACTAGAGTACAAACACCCTCAGCTCCAATTATGGTAGAGGGTGACGAACCAGAGTATGAGGTCAAACAGATCCTAGATTCCAAGGTTGTAAGAGGGACATTGTACTACTTGATAGACTGGAAGGGGTACGGGCCACAAGATAGGTCATGGGAACCAAGTAAGAACATTCACGCTCCCCGGTTATTACGTAGGTTTCACCTAAACAACCCCACCAAACCCGGGCCAGAAAACACATCTTTAAGTGGGGCCTTGAGGGGGAGGACTGTCATGGGTACTGGCCAGGGACCGTCTTTTACCCCTTTCCCACCCCTAGCTAGGGGTAACATATGGAGAGGACAGTTGGGGGCAATCTGGGTGGGAGCCTGGCTTGCAAAGAACTCCTTTCTGGTCCAGGATCCATGCTGCAACTCTTAGGAATACCTGTAATAAAGGATTAGATAGTTGAGCTTGCCACTTACTGTTACTTTTCCTGTTTGCCAACCAGGAACTAGCAGCGCGCTCTAGTCTCTGAGCCTGGCTGCCTTTATAAGCCACGCCCAGAGACCTGCCCGTGCTTCGCGTGTTCTCTGTTGCTGAATGCACACGCTTACCGCCGTTCAGATCCAGCGTTCACCTCTGCAGCTTCTTGTCTTCCGAACTCCGACGCAGCAGCTTCTACGAAGAGAGAAGAGAACAGAGAAAGCAGTAAGTTTGCGCATCTCTTGCCCCGCCTCCCGCGTCACAAGGATTTAGCTTGCTTACCTCAGACTCCGCCTCGGCGGACCTGGAGCCACTCCCCTTCTTCACGTTAGTCCCAAGACTGCTGTCCTGTAGAGAGACACGAAAAGACATTGTTAATAATGGAAATTCATTCCTCCCGCCAGCACTAGAACTTATACCAGCATAAGAACTTACCTGAACTGTATAGGATCCAAGTGGAGTAACTGGACACCTCGCACAGGCTGGTTAGAACTTTCTTTAGGAATTTAAACTGATCCCAGTGGAGTTAACTGGGCACCTTCCCCTGACCGGCGAAAGGACTTTCAGTTGGACTCAAGTCAAACCCACGGCAGCGAACCTGCCAGCAAATCACTCTCGCCACAAGCAGCGCCCCTGCAGATGCAGGATAGAGAGCGCACCAAATCAATAAAGAAGGTGAGACATCTCCTAGTTAAGCAGGCACCATTCAGGGGAAGAAGGGCGTGAGGGGGTGGGATAATTACCTGGAAACCCACTAATTCCTCCTTCTTTTGACAGATCACCTTCCCCAACCAAGTCAGTAAGCAGAAGAAGGAAGGGAATCGGAGGACCCCATCGCTCCCGCAGAGACCCAGGTGATCGTGACAATATCTGATGGCGAGCTCGGGGCGAACGAAAGGCCATGATTCGACAGTGTCAATTGATGCGATGTCAAAGTCTTATTAGATAGGTTAATCACTACGTTTTTTGAGAATCAATTTGATCACTCGATTTTTGGCACTTGATCTGGTTGATCTTGTGTTTGTATTTGTTTTGTCTCCTCTGGATTGATCCTCTTCCTCCTCTGACGAAGTGGGGGTGGTTATGATACTGGGCCCTAAAGGGGCACGGAAACATACTTGTTTCATTGACTGATTGTAGGTTGACTGGTTGCCCTCTTTATATCTTTTGATCTCTGCTCGGAAACCTCTCCTATTGTGTTTGAATATGCTAGAACCAGATGAAATATCTTCTCCCTCTTGTGGGATATTGTCAGCTTCAAATTCAGAATCCGCGTCTGACGTATTGGGTGTGGCAGTTGGCGTTTTCACAAGATTGCTGTTCCATCATATTTGGACTGGAAGGTGTAGACACAGTCACTCTGATAATCTCTTTCATCTCTGTAAAATTTGCAAAATGTTCTCATTTTGATGTCATCTTGGTATTCATTTAGTATTGAATACATTTTATCAAAGTTTTTGTCTTTAGTAGTGGCTGGATTCTTCATTTCTGCAATTTCTTTTTTAACTGAATCAATTTCTTTAGTTACATGTGTATGCTCACGTTCCGCATGTGTGATAAGTATCTTCATCGTGCGTTCCGAACTGATGGTGATATTGTCCTCCCATTCTGCAGCTGAATCATGGTCTTCTGCGTTTGTGAAGTCTGGAAATATCAATATCCTCAGGCCTCTCGGTATAATATTCTGTTTGAGATAGTTTTTAAGGGATACTTGTTCCCAAAACGTATTAATTTCCCGTTTGCATAAACGTTCTAACTTGATACATTTCTGAGCTAATGACTCTGGTGCCATCCCTCTATTTTTGAAGACATTACTGTCTGTTCCACGTGGTGCAAAGAGGGCTGTGCATTCCCGCTCCCGATTATGTAAATATTCTGCCATGATATACTGGAATCTGGTGTGGTCAGGTTGCACTCCCGAGGTTATGTAGACAAATCTGAGATGGGGTGCCTAGTGTGCGTACTCACGGAATTGTTTGAAATGAGGTCCTGGTAAATATCATTGTAGTGCTGCGGTGGAGGAAGAATGGTAGCTAACCCCAAACCACCTGTCTAGATAATGTATAATAATGGTTTACCCCCTCTGCTGCGCAAAACACTATAAAAATCAATGTGATGTAATAAAGAGATGTTGACCAAATGTTTTGCCTGTGAGTCAGTGCTGATTGCTACAACATGTCTCAAAACTCAGAGAAACTCCGTTGGGATCAAATACAATACTCCCCACATGGAGGTACATCACGTTGATTTTTATAGTGTTTTGCGCGGCAGAGGAGGTGAACCATTATTATACATATATTTTTAAAATAGTCTTGTTTCCTGCTAAAATGTTGTTAGGGAGAATTCTCATTCTATGGCTAATTTCCCTTACCTATAGAGTCCCCCAGCAACTTTGCTGGATTTGAAGGGTTTGTTTTTTTCTCCTGCTAAGATTGAGACTCTTTTTCCCACTCTTAGACATTTTTGCTATGTGTGTTCTAGGCTATTTTTGTGTTTAATGCTTATGGGGTTTTTCTCACCTCCATAGGAACCATCTTTATTCACATGTGTTACACAGCACCCTCCATGCAGTGACACAGGGGTGTCACAGCGATCCCCAAACATAGACTCCATGCCCTGGGACTGACTACTGTCTCCCAGGGCATGTAAAGTCCCAATTGACTTTGCTAGTCAATTTTTATGAACTAAACCAGTACAACCCATCTTACTATGGAGGTACTGGAAAGGGTTAATTGTTTTCCCATATGTTCATTTTCGAGAGGGTACCGTACAGTCCCTCTCTCAAAGGTTTCTGGCTGGTGGCAGTGGTTACTACTGTAAATATTTGACCGCAAATATTTTCCAATGGGATTTTCCCATTGTTCGAGGCTACAACATTTTCTGACAGCCTCTAACATACCGCCGGTGTATTTTAATATTAACTTTACTCTGGTAGGTTTTATTTGCCAGAACTTTAATATAACTACTTTCTCGTGTCTTTCTCTAAACTCCTAACCCAGATCAGGGATCCTATGTTCGTCCTTTTGGCGGGCTTCTGCCAAGAAGCCCTCCTTTCGGCACCACTGAGTCTGGGTGGGTCCATTGTGTGGGAGGGGGAGTAGGACCCCTGGACAGGGTTGCCTCAGCAACCCATGTCGCACTCTATCCTGATAGGCTGGAGGGTCTCCCGCCAAGATGACCACTCCACGGTGTGATTGACAGCTAGGCTGTGTGAATGGGGATCTTTTTGCATAAAAGCAGAGTCCTGAGGACTGGAAGAGCAAGAGCAACTAAGAAGCTGAAGAGGAGAGAAGCCAAAGACATCTGCAACGACTGAACCGAACCACCGGTGAAGCCCTGCTGCAGCGTCTCACCACTTTTCTCCACACGACAAGAGAAGATCTTCATCTGAAAGAGCCTTCTTCCCTTGAGCTGGTGGGGCCAACCAGTTTGCCAATCGCCCTCCCGGACCTGCCTTGGTCCAATCGCCAGTACTCTGTACTCGGAGGCCGGATAGCCAGGCACCAGTCCACCCAGACCGCGATTTAAAGGAGCTTACCTTTTATTCTTTGGGCAGCACCGTGGCTGGTTTCATCCCTGGGTAGTGCAGTAACTCGAACCTTCCGCCACGACGAGAGCCTCTCTTCCTCTGCTGGATCCCCCGAACTGCAGGAACTACCAGGAACAACCGCCACCGCAAGAGCCACTTCTTCACTTTAAAGGTACATTGTTCCGCCAGGCCACCCTTTCTGCGTGGTAGAGCTAAAGGTGTTTTAAATCCTTTACCTACCTGTTGGGTTGGCCGCCCCTCTCTCTTAACATTGTCTTTCACCTTCTGCATCCACCTTTTCAAAATCGTTAACCAAAGACTTGACTGCAGCTACAAGAACATTTTGCTCCTGGGCCCTTGCCCTATTTCACTGACCCTGGCACAGGCCTACTGACTCCGGCTAAATTTGTTAGAACTGCCTTCTCTGGATTGCTTCTCAACTAGAACTGTGTTGGTGCACCTACTTCTTATAACCACCCTTTTCTCTCCACTTTTAAACCTTCTGAAGGGACATTTTGCTCAGTTTTCATTTAAGTATTTTCAATACAGATGTACTGCCTTGCTTAAACTGGTCCACAAACTGATGGGAAGTGTTGCTAGGGTGTGTAAGAAGTGTCATGATGCCTACCCCCGGGCATCCGGATAGAGTCCATCAGCCCCGGGAGCAGGCATCCAGATACTTATTAAAACCCCAGCAGCCCCCGCTGGGGGCTGTTTGGGTTCAGTCCTGGCGCCTTAGGCGCCAGGCTCATCTTAGAAATCAGTTGTGGCGCCATAGGGGCCAGGCTCATAGACATTACTTATCTCATGCAGACCATGCTGCAAATGAATCCAAGCCAACGTGAGGCCTGGATGGGGCTATTTTATTACAGGGACTATTTTTTACTCGGGTGTGGTTCTGGGGAACTTCATACCTGGAACTACTTTGGAGGCTATTTAAACCACGCCCGAACAGCAGCACACGCTTCGTGTTATTCTGCATTCTGCAGCGTAACGCTCTCCGAGCCTGCAAGTCAGCATCCAGTCTTCTGCCACGCCCGCCTCGAATCCGGAGCTCCTAGAAAAAGGGGAAAGAAGGAGAAAAGGTTAGATCACGGACATTATTTTAATTCCTTACCTGATTCCGGATCCAGCACGTCTCTGAGCCTGGAAAGGACATTATTTCAGCATGCGTCGCATCGCCAGCAGCAGCGCTGCTTCATACTCACCAGTCCACAGCATCTTTCGACAAGGCGCTGCCTCCATCATTTTCTTTGTCGAACTCCAGCACCTGGGGGAAAACAAAAGAAATAACAAGGTGAGCTGAGAGAGCTGACAAATACAATCTCTTTTACCACCATAGGCTTACCTGATTTACCACCGGAGGCATTACCCTTTAATACGCCACATCTTCCTATGCCGAACCTATAAAGGGAGAGAAAACAACAAGTTAAACTCATGCAACTTTTACCGGACAGTGTTGGGTAATACAGACTCTTACCTGAACGCCATCAGCTGCCTCCAGGCAATATTCTTTTGGACCCAGCTGCAATTCAACAAGGGAATGGAACAAGAGTGAACATCGGACATATTGAACTCTTTGAACTTTATAAACCCGGAGTCAATATTCCTCCAGAACTCCTCCAGTACCTTCAAACCAGTGAAGTAACTGGTATCTATGCGCCCCTGCATGCCACGCAGGATGGAGAGCTCATCATTTAAAAACATAAGGTGAGGTTACTAAAAAGGGATATCGGAGGTGACTAGTGGGGAGAACGAGAACAGTGGGGGGGGCATCACTAAAATCCACAGGTGGCTAAATCCCTTTCTCCACTTGCAGGAGAATACTTCTACAGGTCAAGCAGACCGGATTAGGTGGGCCAGTCCAGACAGTCATCTCTACACTACGCATCACGTTGGTGGAGACCGCAGCTGTCCGGGTCCGATCGACGCCCCTGTGGGAACCAGTTGAGCGTAACAAGAAGATATTTCTGTATAACTTGTGCTTTCCCTCCCTTGTGAGAAATTGCTAGAGTGCCATTTGTGTTTGGTTTTCACTGTGCCGTTTTGCTCAGTTTTCACTCTTGCTCAAACTTGTCTACAATTTAACCAGGGAGTTGTGTATCCTTTCTTTGACCGCATTTAACCTGCTTAAGAACTATGATAGATGTGTTTAACTAGAAGTGTGTAAAATAAATATATATATATATTCTTTTTACTACAAAGTTTTGGTCAGTGTTTCCTTGTTCCATAGTACTGAAGGCCTATTGTGTAAACCCTGAATACTGCTCATTTCCCTCTTCAGATAAGTCTGACTGCTCAGCCACAGCTACCAACTAAATCTTTCTGGTATGGACTGATACCAAACAGGATTTATTGCTCTTACCTGCAGTCTTAATCTTCTGTAGTGCTCCCTAAGGGAACTGCACAGGATTCTGCCTAACAAATGTTCTACTACCCCAATGTACCTGAGTTTAGCACAGGTTCCTCGACGGATCCCTCATGGGTGCACTCCCTTTAAAGCAGGAACCACAGGGCGTTGAGATTCCTCGAAGAAAATGTGAACACTGTTGTCGAAAGAGCAGCTTTGACCTTCGTGGTGCTCATCGACGATCGGTTGTGGACGTCCTGTGAAGATGAGGCATGCGGTGCTCCTCAATGACACGAGTTCATTGCTGCAAAGCAGATCGATGAAGAACGTAGGCCCGGCAGGTGTCGGTGTTGACGGTCGGAACTCGACCACGTCTGGCTTTCGGATCTTTGTTGGTCTGTGTCTTTGTGGACTTCGGGTGGCGGGAAACCCACCGACAGATTCTCCTCGGCTCATCGACAACCTTGTCTTTCTCTGGTGGGACAAAGCGGTCGACGGTGATGGCAAGAGAGTCCTTTGATTTCAAATGTCTTAGGCAAAAAGTGGGGCATTTCAGCTCCGGTCGTCGAGCAGCACAGCGTCAAGCTGTCCCTGCCTCTGTTACGGAAATCCTCTGAACCCCGGTCGACGGCAATGGACTTCGATGGCCTTGATGTCTGGGTGCTTTACTTCAGGTTTCTTGGCGGACCCCGTTACCGGTTGACAGCCTTTCGGGATTGGCTTCTAGGGTGCCTCAATGAAGGTCAGCTTCTGCACGATGTTACCTCCTAGCCAGGTCCTCTTTTGGATCAGTCCTCAACAGCTTTCGTATTGGGTGGAAGGAAAGCAGCAGCAATAATTCTTCTTCCAGCTGTGCTTCAAGGATAAGCACCCTCAGGTTTCAGCTTCTGAAAAATTCTGATAAGTGAGTGGTCCCCAGATATACTGTTCCATCTCTCATTCACACTGCTGAGTTAAGCCCAGGCAGCCAATCATTCAAAAGAGCATTCATGCAGCAGGCAACCTATCAGGCCCACAGTGCATTAAGGTGTCATGATGCCTACCCCCGGGGAACCAGACCAGGTCCAGCAACCCCGGAAGCAGGCATCAAGTTATTTTGAGCAAGCCCAAAAACCCCTGCTAGGGGCTGTTTGGGTGCGGTCCTGGCGCTTATGGCGCCAGGCTCATATGGAGAGTCAGTCCTGGCGCCATAGGCGCCAGGCACATAGAGTTGAGCTTACCTGATGCAGACCATGCTGCAAAGCTCCAAGCCAAATGAGGCTTGGAAGGTACTATTTTACCTAGGGACTATTTTTTACTCGGGTGGGGCTGGGGAAGAATACTTACCTGGGACTACTTTGGAGGCTTTTTAAACCACGCCCGAAGAGCAGCACACGCTTTGCGTTATTCTGCATCCAGCAGCGTAACGCTCACCGTGTCTGCAAGCCTGCATCCAGTCTTCTGCCACGCCTGCCTCGAGTCTACAGCTCCTAGAAAAAGGGAGGAACAGAAGGAGAAGAGGTTAGAATAAGAGCAAAACCTTCGATCCTTACCTGAATTCCGGAGCCACCGTGCCTTCGAGCTGGAAGAAAGAAGCATTTTACGCGCGCCGCCTCGCCTGCTGCAGCGCTGCACTGAACTCACCGGCCTTCGCAGCATCCTCACGATCCATCGCATCCTTCTGCACGTTCCTGCCGCACTCTGGCACCTAAGGGAAACACAAGAACAGCAAAGGTGAGCCAAGGGAATAAACAGAGGTAATAGTAACTACCCCCATAGACTCACCTGATTACCGCCGGGGATACTATTCCTCTTCACGGGTCAGCGCAGTCTCCATTGCATCCTCGCCGTACCCCGGCCCCTAAGGGGAACTAAAGGACAACAAGGTGAGACGAAGGGACAAACAAGGGGAACTCTTCTCACCACAATAGACTTACCTAATTTTACCGCCGGAGGCATTATTCCCCGAACTTCATATTTTCTCTCCACACCTGAATAAGGGAACAAGCCACAGGTTACATTCTGGCCTTATTTTATTGAACTGTGTAGGATAAGCCAAATGGGGTCAAGCTGCAAACTGCAAGGAATCGGACAAGAGTGAAAGTCAGACATGTGAACTCTTACGAACTACATACTTTTCGGAGTCAATATTGTTCTGAAACTCACCACTTCCTTTGAGCCAGTGAAGCAACTGGTTATCAACGCGCCCCTGTGCTCAATGCAGGATGGAGACCTCACCTTTTCAAACCATCAGGTGAGACTATAAGAGGGGACATCAAAGGTGATCTGTGGGGACCACAGTGGGGGTGGGGGGATTTACGCCCAACCCCACGGGTGGTTAATTCCCTTTCTCCATTTACAGAAGAATATTCCTACGGGCCAAGCAAACAAAGCTAGGTGGGCCAGTCCAGTCCGTCATCTCGGCCCTAAGCGTCACATTGGTGGAGACCGCAGCTGTCCAGTTCCGATCGACGCCTCTGTGGGAGCCAGGTTAGCGTAACATAAGCCATTCACTTCCACCCAGATACCCATAACAAGGAATGTGGGTTGGGGCAAGCACCCAGCCTTTCAGCACACCACACTGCATTCATGTCAGTTTTGGGCAGGGCTGCCTCATTCTTTGTGTCACACACACAGATAGCAAACACCCATAACACACTCCATTCACCCAGGTCCCACCCCAAGGGTGTACCCACAACATACCGTCACTGTGAAGGCTCCAGCCAGTTTGGCCTGGACTTCCCAACAATACCATATATGGTTCTTCCACCCAACAGTCAGTCAGGGGAAGGGACAGAGTTAGGGCTTCCCAGGACTTTGAGAAAACAAGGTAACAGGTAATAGAAACCAAGAGGCCACAGGGGCCATCTTGTCTCCTATCAGGAATCCACTGATTCCTAAGGCAGGGCCTGGGTATCACACAATGGAGGATACCCATAGCACCTGTCAAATTCAGCATGGAGCTGCCACCAGACCATACCCTGCTCTGTGGGTCACAGACAGGTGCCCAAAAACATACACTATGGGCACAAGGTTGTACCCTCACCCATGGGTGTCATAAGGGTATCCCAATGGTCTCTGTTCACCACAACCAAAAAGAGGAAGAGCTGCACTGCCAGGAGTCCCACATGGACTCCTGTGCAGAAAACAACAAAACACACTGGATAAGGGAGTACAGGACAGGCACATGGAGGTCCTGTCCCTCCAATGCATTTCCAGCATCACAGTGAGGAATGGCAAGCAAGCAGATTTTGACAGAGCACAGGCATACCCTTTGACGGGTAGGTGACTTGTGCAGGTTACAAAAGCATACAGTGCCTAAAGCAGTGACTAAATGTAGGAAACATTTAGGAAATGAAAGGGTTGTGCAACAAGGTGCGGTAGCAAATGTATGAAAATGTTATGAAAACCAAGAGAAAACAACAAATGTCCTACCTTCACACATTCCCACAGATGTCCTGACGAAAACGGTACCTCACATGTGGGGGTGCACCTACCCGGGCACAAAGGTAGAAGGTCAAACCACTGGTACATCAAATGCCCTGGGAAAGACTGGATTTGGCTTTGTGGACAACCCAGATTTGGGCTTGGGGTGTCGCAGCCACCAAAGCAAACGGTGAACCACATGTATTTCTGAAAAGAAGACAGCCGTGGGAATCCACAGAGGTCTGACTTGTGCAAATCGCCCTAGAATTTATTAACCACAAGTCCCGGCAAAGTCTGAAAATTAGGAAAAAAATACAATTTCTAGACATTTCCCACCTGGAAACCACCAGAACACGCCGCCACCACCACATGTCCTACCTTCCCACAGGTATCCCAACGAAAACGGTACCTCACATGTGTGGGTGCACCTTCCTCGGCGCAATGGGAAAAGGCTAAACCACTGATATACCAAAGTGTGTCGGGAGAGCAGATTTATCAGGAATTTGCTCTTGTGGACAACCTACAGATTTAGGCCTGTGGTGTCGCAGCCTCCAAGGAAAACAGGAAACCACATGCATTTCTGAAAAGAAGACAACTGTGGGAATCCACAGAGGTCTGACCTGCATGAATCGCCCTAGAATTTATTACCCACAAGCCCCGGCAAAGTCCGAACTTTAGGAAAAACCCCACAATTTCCGGATATTTCCCACCTGGAAACCACAGAAACACGCCACCAACAAAACATATCCTACCTTCCTGCGTTCCCACAAGTGTCCCGATGAACACGGTACCTCACATGTGTGGGTGCACCTACCTGGGCGCAAAGGTAAAATGCTAAACCACTGGTATCCCAAAGTGTGTTAGGAGAGCAGATTTTGCAGGAATTTGCTCTTTTGCACAACCTACAGATTTGCGCTTGGGGTGTCACAACCACCAAGGAAAATGAGGAACCCCATGTATTTCTGAAAAGAAGACACCCGTGGGAATCCACAGAGGACTGACTTGCGCAAATCGCCCTAGAATTTATTACACACAAGCCCCGGCAAAGTCTGAAATTTAGGGGGAGCTCTGTAGCGCGATCGGCTGTATGGACGCCATTGTGTGAGCTCCGTGTGTGAGGAGAGGTCACTGGTGCTAAATCTACAGAATAAAAGAGGGGGCTTGCTTCAAGATTGACTGAGGAGAGTTATTAGAGGTGCAGGCACAGCCTGCCCGGAAAGCAGACGGAGTGTGGCGGTAGCGGTGGAGATATTTGATGAGGTTTGGCGGGGCCTGACGGGGCATGTTACCTGCAACAGGTTTCGGTCGCTGGGGAGACTCAACGGGGGAGGACCCAGCGGCTACTGGCCAAGGTGAAGCCTAGTAGTTGTGGAGGCAGGGCGAGGAGACCATGTGTGAGAGTGGAGAGTTCTCATTGGATCACCCCCGTTGATCACCGCCTGTGATATCAACCCTGTGACAGGCTGCGACAGCGGCTGTCGCGTTCCTCCACGCTGGTTTGAGGAGCGGGAGCACTGGAAGACGCCGGCTCTGTTCGCCACTCAGGACTGGAGGACCTGACTGCAACAGCAGCTGGAGTGGCCTGACTCCCCTGACTGCGGCACCTGGAGGTGACAGGCAGCGGGTGCAAAACAGCCGGGAGGCTGTGAGGTGGTGAATTGCGCAACAGGCCTTTCATATAAATCGGAGCCTTGGGAGGCACAAGGCCCACCACGTTCATGTACCGTAGCACCCTGCTCCATAGGTGGGAGGCTCTTTCATGAACTCTCAACTGCTGTACACGTGAGTAGGAATACTGACCAGGCCTGGGACACGTAGTCTCAATGCATGCAGTGTGATAACGTATACATAAGCGCCCGGGGTGGAAGCTGCTACAGAACCAGTAAAGAAGGCGGATTACAGTGTGCGGGCACAGACATAGTTAAATCTGTTATAGACATTGCACCCTGTGGACGGTGCGCCTCAAGGGGGAAGTCCATTAGGGTGAAATTGCCGGGCCCGCCTCCTTACTGGTACTATACAGGAGGACCCTATAGCAGACGCTTAGTCCATACTGCATATATCAACAGGCGAGCTGGAAAGGAGAGAAGCATGTGTAAACTATCATCTGGTTAACGTGCTGAGGCAGACCCCATTCAATTCGCTTGCAGAGTGCTTTTAGTTACACTTCTGGGACAGGGCTGGGGATGATGCCTCAGGGTGCATGTGATTCGTGATATTGCAGCCTGTGTATACAGTCTGTCTAAGAACTCAGGAAATAACTTCCAGTGCAAGTGACGCTCTGTTTATACCCCGGGGGTGGAGGTGCGAACTTGGTGGGGCAACACGGTTTGAGCATTTGGCTGGCCCGACCTCTCCGCTCTTTCCCTCTACACCCCCCTCGACTGGAGGGGCGCAGTCAGACTTGTTATATGTGAATGCATTCATCAAAGGCAGTGTTACCTCCCGTGGGACAGCTTGGGCATAGGGTGTGCGGGCGGTGTTTTCTGGACCTGTGGAGTACTTGTGCAAACGGTACTGGGGGAATTCTGAGTGAACATCTGCCACACGGAATAGCAGGCTGCTGGCAGGCAGAAGTTGCACCAGCCAGGTCCACTTGCAGTATATAGCCCACTGTATTGTACACTGCAACAGTATGCCTATAGGGACCCCCAAAAAGAGTGGCACAATGGACAGATTTGCTGAATCCGCCTCTAAGCAGGTAGACACTGGAAGCGAAGGGGCAAGCCGTTGTGAATCAACCAGGGACAGGCCAACCGTCGCATACCATTGACCTACCGGGTGTCATGGCCATGATGCAGAAAGGATTCGCCTCCGTTAATGACAAGTTAGATGGTATCAATGTCACCACGATCCGGGCACAGCTGGAGAAGGCTACGCAGCGAATCTGTACAGCGGAGGATGCCATAGCAGCATTGCAAGGGACAGTGTCATCCATGGTGAAAGATCTTGGCAGTATTAAGATGAACTGCGAGGATTTGGGGGCAAGATCCCGGCCGAATAGTGTACGCATCATAGGGGTCCCTGAGGATGCTTAAAAGGACCATATGGAGACAGCGGTAGAGGAGTTATTGAAAGACCTGCTGGGGGACCCTGGTTGGTCACAGATGTTTGTAGTGGAACATGCGCACAGGGCACTGACGGCAAGCCCTAAACCAGGTGCGTTCCCCCGGCTGATAATTGCACGACTTAAGAACTACAGCGATAGAGATTTGGTTCTAAACGCTGCACGGGAGAAGCAGGATCTGAGGATGGGTTTCAGTGTGGTTCATATTTTCCCAGACTATACGTTGGTGGTACAGCAAGAGAGGTGCACATTTGTTGGGGTCAAAAAGCTTCAGAGAGAGTGTAAGATACCTTCTGCTAGGCTGCGTATGCAATTTAAGATCAAGACTTACTTTTTCACGTTCCCAGAGAAGGCAGCATCATTCCCAACATACCCCTGCCGTAGAAGCAGCCGCCGGGAGAGGCTTAGTGTTTGAAAGTGCTGTGAATTACACCTGCAATTTTGTTTAATATGTGGTCTATTTCTAAATCTAAATCTCACCAGTGACTATATAACTTACAATGTCTTTTGCTAACGTTTGTTTAACATCTCCATTATGGTTTAAGCCCAGCTAATTAAAATAATGCCTATGCTGGGATCTCTGGTCACCACGGTAGCAGTCGCCCCCAATGCGAGTGCACATCTTTGTTGGATGGGGGGAGGGTTCAAGGTGTGGGGCAGAACATAGTCAAAGTTTGGGGCACTATGAGGGGGGGTGAAAGAGGGTAGGCGTACAGGAGGGCGGGGATAGTTGGGGCCAAACAGTTACAAAAATGCACAGATTGAACACGGCACATTATGGGTCAGTTGAGAGATGGTACAGAGTTGCAGGGATTGTTCGGATGCCTATTAGAGATGATGGCTTGAAGTGGCTCGACAGATGTGAAGTAAAGGAGTTGGAATGTGAGGGGCTTGGGCATTCCCATGAAAATGCGTAAGGTGATGGCATATATGTTAATAGACAAGGGACCAAGCTTCTGTTTTTACAGGAAACACCTACTGGAACATCAGACAAATAGGGTTGCCCCAGGTTGGGGAGATCAGTGCTATTACACCTCTTACTCCGCCAGAGCCCGGGGGGAGTCATGATCCTGATCCACAGGTCTCTGCCATTCACGCATTATGCGACAGAGTGATGATTGCAGCAGATTTGTGATTGTGCATGGGAAATTGGGAAGCGCTGAAGTCCTTCTGATGAATATTTACGGCCTGAATGGGGATGATTCAGAGTTTTACAAAGACGTATTTCAAAAATGTGCTAACTACCCCACTGCATTAGTGATTTGCGGCGGTGAGTTTAATACAATACTTGATGTAGACCTAGACCGCACGTCAATCACGCCCAGACCTCTGACGAGCGCAGCATGTACAATATACACGTATATTGAAGATATGGGTCTGAGAGACGTTTGGTGCTAGCTGCATGGTACACAAAGGGCTTTTACTTTTTATTCATCAGTGCATGATATGCATTCTCGTATAGACCTTTGGTTGACATCACACAGGGTATGAGTTGGGTGTCCGAGAGCCACATATTGCCCAGAACTCTGTCTGATCACTCTTCCGTGCTGCTCTCCCTGGCCGTCCCAGAGGGGGTGCCCCAGCAGTTACAGTGGCGGTTCAAGGCTGCGTATCTGCTGTACCCTGTTTTTTCGGACAACTATGGCGCAACACATACTTGACTTTTTTTTTAAATAGCGAGGTTCAGTTGACACGCAGGCTGTTTTATGGCAGGTGTTCAAAGTATATGTGAGGGGAGTAGCGATGTCAACTGAATTCGGGGTACTGCGCAACATCAGGAGAGATTTGAAGAAGTGGGAGAATTTGCTAGGGCGACTGCAGACAGAATATGCCGACGACCCGTTGCCACATGTTAGCAAAGAAATAAAAACACAGATGAATAGCGTGAGGCAGCAGACAGAGAGCTGCGCAATTTAGATAGGCCGGTAGTGGCACGCAGGTATGGGGAGGAGGAGAGGCCAGGGAAGCTCCTGGCACAGGCAGTCCGCTCTGAGAGGGGCAGCACAGCCATTCCATGTATAACCAGACATGATGGAGTGGTGGTTAACAAAGTGGAAGAAGTGTGTGAGGTGTTTTATGACTTCTATGAGAGCCTCTTCTCACCCCAGAGTGTGGCTACAAATAGCGAGATTGATGAATATTTAGCTAAGATATCAACGACGTTGCTGTCGGCAGAAGCATGCAATGCATTGGAGGCACCCATATCGCTGAGTGAGATAAGGGAGGCGATCAAGGGCCTAACGGGTGGGAAGGCTCCGGGCTTGGATGGTTTGGGGGCAGAGTTTCATAAGTAGTTCGTAGATGCGTTGGCTCCTCGTCTCTTGTCTGTGTGGACTGAAGCACTTGAAACGGGCATATTGCCCGAATCGATGCATGAAGCGGTCATCACCCCGTTATTAAAGCCCGGAAAGCCGCCGGAAAGCAACCAGAAGAGTGTGGGTCTTATCGACCACTGTCCCTCATCAACACGGATGCGAAAGTATTTGCGAAAATACTTGCATCCCAACTTAATCTGCTAATGCCATACATGGTGCATGAGGATCAGGCAGGATTTGTGCAGGGGAGATCGACAGCATCCAACATTCGGAGGCTATATGATATAATGGCGAGGATACCACAAGACACCAAGGGGGTTGCTATGTCCTTAGACATGCAGAAAGCGTTCGATACGGTTTATTGGCCTTTTTTGTTTAGGGTGCTACATAACTATGGGTTTGGTCCACATTCTATATACAAGGCCATACCCCAAGGTGTGCGTGAATGGGGTGCTCTCATCAATTATAACTTTAGCCGGAGGCACCAGGCAGGGATGCCCGCTTTCGCCCTTGCTGTTCGCGCTGGTGATAGAGCCTCTGGCGGTCCTAATGAGGTTTCGCCATTCACGAGTTGGTATTAGCGTTGCTGGGCGGATAGAATTAATAACACTACATGCAGACAATATTATGATGTATGTAAGGGATCCAGGGAAATACCTGCAGAAGATACTGGCTACTGTCCAGGAGTTCAGAAAACACTCAGGTCTTCGTTTGAATAGCAATAAAGATGAGATTTTCCCATTGATGGACAATACGCCTGAACCTAGTAACCTGCTCGGACTGCTTTGGACGCCCCAACGTGTGAAATACCTAGGAGTCGTGATTGCTCACTCAGCGATCCTGGTACGCTCCATTAATTATGATCCAGTGGTAAAGGTAATGTGTACTAAACTTGAACGGTGGAACCGGCTCCCTATTTGATTGATGTGATGAGTGGTGCTGGTGAAAATGATTATCCTGCCCAAACTATTTGATCTCTTTAGCAATGTACCGGTGTGGCCTGGCAAAGCCTTTTTTACCAAAATAACCAGAGCATGCTCCTCATTTGTGTGGAAGGAGAAGGTATGGGTCAGTTGGTGGCACCTCACTTTACCGTACGAGTGATGGGAGCTGGCAGCCCCTGATTTTGAGTTGTATTATCTGGCTGCTCAGGCATACTATGCGGTAAATTGGACGGAGGGTGGACCACAATCATCATATGTGGAGTTAGAGAGGCAAGGAAAGGGGAAGCCAACACTGCTGCATGGGGTTGCTGCGGGGAATCAGGGGAGTGGTAACCAGTTGGATCCGGTGTTAGTCACGCAGCAGGCATGGTCTAGGTTGGTCAGTCGCCCAAAGAATTCTATACTGCATAGTCCAGACATGCCAATCTGGGACGCGCCCTATCTGGGCTCATCAAGGGATGCAGTGCAGGCGGCTCACTGGCGCGGGGTGGGGATATTGAAGTTGGGTGACTTGTTTCATGAGGGCCTATTTGTAACTTGGGAACGTGCGGGACGCCCCACTTCAGAAACTTTAATACCTCCGAATCCGCTCAGCAGTGGCATCGGTATGGGCCAGATTCCCACAATTGGCGGCTTCCCATCAGTCTCTTAATTACATACTAACCCCTGGTATAACCAAGAAGTCTGCTTCAGGACTGTATAAACTAGCTTAGACAGTAAGGGAGGTACAAATGCCAGACGTTAAAGGGGACTGGGAGAAGAACCAGTTACTTTTACTGAGGCACACTGGCAGCAATTGTGCAGGCTGACAAAGCAGATATCATTCAACTCTAGGTTTCGACTGATACATTACAAGATCCTGAATAGAGTGCACCTCACCCCAGCCCGCTGTAAGAGAATTGATGGTAATGCTGAGGGGGGATGCACTAGATGTGGGGAAGACGATGCCGATATAATTCATATGTTGTGGTCATGTGCGACAATGTCTGAATATTGGGGCAAGGTATGTGGAGCATTGGAGGAGATGGCGGACCAGCCTGTAATATGGGAACATACGTCGTGTATATTGGGCTATGTGCAGAAAATGAATCCATTGAGGCGTAAACTGATGAATATTGGACTGCTGTTAGTTAAAAAGGCTATATTAATGAAGCGGAAGAGTGAATTAGCCCCCACAATTGAGGACTGGCTTGGAGCTATGACCTGGGCAAATAAGGAGGAGCTGTACTCTAGATTGATGCCCCCGGCAGGACGACCAAGGGACATATGGGAAGGTTTCCAACAGTATTTGATGAATAAGGGCAATGAGGAGGATGGTACGGTAGTGGTACTGTGAATGATATGGTGACTACGCTGCTCTGGATAATGCTGCCCGAAATACCTCTGTACAATGCAACCTTTGGAAATGTATGATTTTGTGAAGCTGTATCTCTGTGCAAGTTCAATAAAGTTTTTTTTTTTAAAGTCCGAAATAAGAAAAAGCCAGCAATTTCCAGATATTTCCCACCTGGAAACCACCGAAAAACGCCACCAAACAACACATGTCCTACCTTCCCGCGTTCCCAAAGGTGTCCCGATGAAAGGTGTATGGGTGCACCTATCTGGGCGCGAAGGGAAAAGGATAAACCACTGGTATCCCCAAGGGTGTAGGGAGAGCAGATTTTGCAGGAATTTGCTCTTGTGGACAACCTACAGATTTGGGCCTGCGGTGTCGCAGCCACCAAGGAAATCAGGGAACCCCATACATGTCTGAAAAGAAGACACCCGTGGGAATCCACAGAGGTCTGACTTACGCGGATCACCCTAGACTCTATTACCCACAAGCCGCAGCAATCTCCGAAATTTAGGGGGGATGGAGACACATTCTCAGACATTTCCCACCTGGAAACCATGGAAACACGCTGCCAACACCACATGTCCTACCTTCCTGCATTCCCACAAGTGTTTTCGTCGGAACGGTACCTCACATGTGTGGCTGCACCTACCTGTGCGCAATGGGAAAAGGCTAAACCACTGGTATACCAAAGTGTGTCGGGAGAGCAGATTTTGCAGGAATTTGCTCTTGTGGACATCCTACAGATTTGGGCCTGGGGTGTCGCAGCCACCAAGGAAAACAGGGAACCACACGCATTTCTGAAAAGAAGACATCCTTGGGAATTCACAGAGGTCTGACTTGAGTGAATCACCCTAGAATGTATTACCCAAAAGCCCAGGCAAAGTCCGAAAGTTAGGAAATAAACCCATATTTTTCACACATTTCCCACCTGGAAACCACCGAAACACACCACCAACAACACATGTCCTTCCTTCCCACGGTCCCACAGGTGTCCCGATGCAAATAGTACTTTACATATGGGGGTGCACCTACCTGGGCCCAAAGGGAAAAGGATAAACCACTGGTATCCCAAAGTGTGTCAGGAGAGCAGATTTTGCAGGAATTTGCTCTTGTGGACAACCTACAGGTTTGGGCAAGGGGTGTCGAAGCCACCAAGGAAAACAGGGAACCCCATACATTTCTGAAAAGAAGACACCCGTGGGATTCCACAGAGGTCTGACTTGCGCGATTTGTCCTAGAATATATTACCCACAAGCCCCGACAAAGTCTGAAATCTAGGAAACAAACCTACATTTTCAGACATTTCCCACCTTGAAACCACTGAAACACACCACCAAAACCACATATCCTACCTTCCTGCATTCTCACAGGTGTCCCAACAAAAATGGTACCTCACATGTGTGGGTGCACCTACCTGGGTGCAAAGGGAAAATACCACTGGTATCGCTAAGTGTGTCGAGATTTTGAAGGAATTTGCTCTTGTGCACAACCTACAGATTTTGGCCACCAAGGAAAACATGAAACCACATGCATTTCTGAAAAAAAGACACTGTGCGAATCCAGAGAGGTCTGACTTGCTCGAAACGCCCTAGAATGTATTACCCACAAGCCTGGGCAAAGTCTGAAACTTAGGAACAAACACACAATTTGCAGACATTTCCCACCTGGAAAACACTGAAACACACTGCCAACAACACATGTTTTCACAGGTGTCATGTGGCAGTATGTCATTTCTTGGTGTGTGACACTTACCTTTTTTGTACGGTACCTGGCATATCTATCTCTTGTAATATCTGTGATTCAAAATACTCTTCAGGTGACTGACCTGCATCTGTCTTTTGGGGAGTTTTCATTTCTGTGGAGGTATGAATAGTAGTCTGGTTATCAAAAAAGGATAGACTCTCTGTTGATTGTGACTTCATTTTGTGCTTAACTTTCATGTTGCATTTTCTTTTTAAATCCGCTTCTCTGTTCTTTAGGTTTTTCTTGCTCATTTTTCTCTTTTTGTTCCTCATTTCTACACACCTAAATGGTCTGGTTAAAATCCAAGTTAATCTATGTAGAGTGGTAATCTGCACACCAAATTACTGAAGTGCTTTGAAAGTCCGCTCTGTATAAATTGATGGAGTTTAAGGTGTGGGGGAGAAAGATACGGCTCTGGCACAGAAAGCCGTTACAGAAATATGAACAGATCTAGTGTCCTAAGGTAATGGACACTCCCATCCCTAGCTGCCTGCTTATAGATATATTCCTTTAATCATTCCTATTAGGATCCATTCCGGAATTTTCGACAATTACACCGGTTGATGAACAGAAAGGATAACATAGATTTATCCAATCTAATCAGGTGATTAAGACAGCATTCCTCCACAATGAGTGTGCTTTACTTATCTGTTATACATTTATCATCTGTTCACAATATAAGATTGAATGATGTATATTTTTGTACTCATTCTTTAGATAACAAATAGAAAGTGAAGATATACTGATCACAAGAGATAGTTGCTCCGGAGGAAGGGCCTAACCCGAAACATGTCAAGCTGTTAATTTTGTTGGTTTAACTATATTTTGTGTTTTTTGTCTATTTGTTGTGGACAAAATAAATATATAAATTTAACATTGAATATTGAATATTTTGAGAATTGAAATGCAATGTGAAATTGCCCTGCGATAGAAATCCCCGGCATTGGAGATACCAGAGATTTAGAACCTGTCTACTAAACATTTGACTGTTACCAGTACAAAAGTGTGCTGGGACGGGAGTGTACATTACCTTAGGACAATAGATCTGTACAAATCCAAGTTAAACCACACTTCCTTTTTGTGAGTGTTATTGTTCCCTGTCTCACTTTCATTAGTTTGTTTTCTTGGTTTTAAATTGGCAAGCAATTCAGAGTTTTAATTCAAAGGTAATTTCTGGACATCTGTGTCCTCATCATGACAAAAATGTCTAACTAGTCACTTGTTGTCGCTGCGCAGAAGATGACTCCTGTGACTTTTTGAACTTTCATTTGGTTGCTGTTTTTGCACTGTACATCATTTCCCTAAGTGCTCAGACAAACTTTTAGCCAGGGCCTCTAAGCATTGGAACCTGTCCCTAAACTCCTTTGTGGTCTAGGTCGGTAATGGTTGAATTCACCCTGATTAGGTCTGTTCTGATACCTTTAAGGAGATTGATATCTGTTTGTGTTTCCCCTGAATTCACATGACACAGGAGGTAGGAGGTGGGGAACATGGGGTGACCATCCTCTGACCGTGGTCAAACTGTGGTGGGGTTTGACTATATTGGTGGGGTGCATAATTCATGTTTTGTTTTTCATGTGGTGGGAATTGTTCCCCATGCTGATTTCCATTTTCAATTAATCGATCCACATACCTTGGTCTTTCCGGATGACGACACATTTTTCTGTTCATTTGGACAACGGATAACACTGGCAGAGTCTAGAGTGAGGTGAGGTGAAAGTATAGCCCATATAGTTCCCTAGAAATCTGGAGGGCCTTAAAGATATCGTATACCACCTTGAGATGATCTTCTATACAGCTATCTCCTCCATTTTTGAATGGTTTGATTCATTATCATTATCTTTAATGGACTACATGGTATATTGTGGGATGTCATTTTGTCCCCCACCCCTGTTCTCTTGAGGAGGAGCATGTGTGTGAGAAATTGTGGGTGGTTCAACCTCAGATACTGGAGCATAGTCAGGCCTTGTCAGGTGGACAGATGCTGGCAGATTTTTCTGACTAGGGCTGTGATTAAACCCAGCTCCAGTGAACGTGGTGCACTGTCACCTTTCCTGAGATTCAAAATTAGAGATTTGCTGTTTCAAATCTCTGCACTGAGTATGGAGTTGTTGTACTTCATGGCAAAAAGCAGAATTCTCATTGTTCACTTTATGGAGTATTCCTTGTAATTCATTAACCTGTGTCTGGTAATGGTGAACTGCTTTGGTTTTTTCTTCATTCTCATGTAATGGTGAACATTATAAGGAATTCCGTGCCATAGCAAATGAAATATTTAAACTGTTATCCTTTCTAAGTGTATTCATTTCTGATATTGCGACATCTCTATCTTTTCGTACACTGTCTAACACGGTTTTTAAATGAATTCCCCCTCACTCTCAGCAAATTGTTTGCCCCTCTAAGCCAACAATGTATTGAGATGGCTGCATTTGTTCTGAAGTTCCATATCTAGTTCTCTATGCTTTAAATCTAGCTTCATTTGTTCCACCCGTTCACATTCTGCATCTAAACAATACTGCAACTTGACAATGACCTCAGCATTTTATCACCGTAGCTTGATGAACCTATGTAGCAGAAACCAAAACTTGGCACACCGCCTAATAATATGGTCACTCTCCTGTTTGCGTTCTTTGGGCCTCATTACAACTCAGGCGTTAAGGGTTAACTCCGTCGTTAACCCTTAACGCCTGATTCCGATTTTAACGGGTGCTTTTAGCAGCCATTAAAATCCATGGCGCTAAACCGCCTTGGTGCTTATTACACCACCGTAATTTACGGTGGCGTAATTAGCGCCTTCCCCACTCCCATTATGCCATATGGGGCAAAAATGGGAATGGGGAAGGGTAAAATGGGAAATCGGGATTAATTAAGTATATACTTACCAGGACACCTGAATGCTGTTTTTCATATAATCAGCCCGTGAAATTGACCCAACCCACAATAACCAATTTGCTTTTGTATTTTACCACATGCGGTAAAGTAAAATACTGCCTGCAGTAAAATGAGCATACCACTTGTCTTACATCCGTCTGTATAATATCACATCTAATTAGGAGAAATAATAAACAGACCAAGGCTAACTGATTTGTTTCTTCTTGTGCTTTCCAAGCGATTAGAATGTCTAAAAGACACAATACAGAAATGTTCAATGCACTGTGTTTTTGCATGACATCCATTGTGATACAAAAGTAAAAATAAATATCACCCCATATACATCTCATTAGTAAATGTCCCCATGGTAAGTACATTTAAAAAAAAGAAATGTATTGTATATAGTTTAATTAAACAACTTTTACAAATGTACATCATTTCATTGTTCATTGCATAACATTTTTGAATTAGCATCGGTTTTCATCAAAATAAAATATCCAACTTATGTCAAATTAAAAAAAAAATGTTGTATAGACTTTTTTATGGTTTAAACTCATCTCATTTAGTTATTTTGGAAGTTAAAACATTTAAATAAAATGCATAACTTTGTTATTTCACATTCTAATACCACTACAGACTGCATATCACGACTCACCTGCAATGAGTGTGCCTGAACAACACATTGTACAATTGAAAATTAATGAAAATAACATTTTAAAAAACTTAAGACTAGTATACAAAATATTTAGTATGTTACATTCTGTGACTAATGAAAAAGTAACAACACATCTCAATACTTTGATAAATCTATGTCACTATGCTCGATTATCACAATTTACAATTGAGAACTGATGAATTTAAGAAAGCGAGATAAAGCCAGTATGAGTGAAATCTTGACCAAAGAAAATTAAGTTAGAAGTCAGATTTAATTGACAAATCTTGCCCGTGAAGTTGTAATCTGGGGATGTCAAAGTATGGACATACTAATATCCAATATTTAGAATTTCAGTTTCTGCGGGCAGATAACAAAACTGACAACAGAGGTCATCATCTATACTTTCATTGCTAGCCCAATGTTTTGTTCTTTCTTGAGTAGCGAAGTAATTAAAGCGAAAGTGCATATAGAGTGCTCTTGATTTGTTGCAGGGAAAGCATTTAATATATCTATTAATTTCCTCTTTCTATGATTATTTTTTACCTTCAATTTATTGGCAAACATATCCAAGTACATAGGTCATATGTTGATTTCTTAGTATTATTACAGACGTGTGCGCGGGAAGTCCCACACGCGATTGGCCTGGGCGCGTGTATTTCAGGGGTGCGCGGGAAGTCCCACACGCGATTGGCCTGGGCGGGTGTATTTCAGGGGTGCGCGGGAAGTCCCACACGCGAATGGCCTGGGCGCGTGTATTTCAGGGGTGCGCGGGAAGTTCCACACGCGATTGGCCTGGGCGCGTGTATTTCAGGGGTGCGCGGGAAGTTCCACACGCGATTGGCCTGGGCGCGTGTATTTCAGGGGTGCGCGGGAAGTTCCACACGCGAATGGCCTGGGCGCGTGTATTTCAGGGGTGCGCGGGAAGTTCCACACGCGAATGGCCTGGGCGCGTGTATTTCAGGGGTGCGCGGGAAGTTCCACACGCGATTGGCCTGGGCGCGTGTATTTCAGGGGTGCGCGGGAAGTTCCACACGCGATTGGCCTGGGCGCGTGTATTTCAGGGGTGCGCGGGAAGTTCCACACGCGAATGGCCTGGGCGCGTGTATTTCAGGGGTGCGCGGGAAGTTCCACACGCGTTTGGCCTGGGCGCGTGTATTTCAGGGGTGCGCGGAAAGTTCCACACGCGATTGGCCTGGGCGCGTGTATTTCAGGGGTGCGCGGGAAGTTCCACACGCGATTGGCCTGGGCGCGTGTATTTCAGGGGTGCGCGGGAAGTTCCACACGCGAATGGCCTGGGCGCGTGTATTTCAGGGGTGCGCGGGAAGTTCCACACGCGATTGGCCTGGGCGCGTGTATTTCAGGGGTGCGCGGGAAGTTCCACACGCGATTGGCCTGGGCGCGTGTATTTCAGGGGTGCGCGGGAAGTTCCACACGCGAATGGCCTGGGCGCGTGTATTTCAGGGGTGCGCGGGAAGTTCCACACGCGAATGGCCTGGGCGCGTGTATTTCAGGGGTGCGCGGGAAGTTCCACACGCGATTGGCCTGGGCGCGTGTATTTCAGGGGTGCGCGGGAAGTTCCACACGCGATTGGCCTGGACGCGTGTATTTCAGGGGTGCGCGGGAAGTTCCACACGCGAATGGCCTGGGCGCGTGTATTTCAGGGGTGCGCGGGAAGTTCCACACGCGAATGGCCTGGGCGCGTGTATTTCAGGGGTGCGCGGGAAGTTCCACACGCGATTGGCCTGGGCGCGTGTATTTCAGGGGTGCGTGGGAAGTTCCACACGCGATTGGCCTGGGCGCGTGTATTTCAGGGGTGCGCGGGAAGTTCCACACGCGAATGGCCTGGGCGCGTGTATTTCAGGGGTGCGCGGGAAGTTCCACACGCGTTTGGCCTGGGCGCGTGTATTTCAGGGGTGCGCGGGAAGTTCCACACGCGATTGGCCTGGGCGCGTGTATTTCAGGGGTGCGCGGGAAGTTCCACACGCGATTGGCCTGGGCGCGTGTATTTCAGGGGTGCGCGGGAAGTTCCACACGCGAATGGCCTGGGCGCGTGTATTTCAGGGGTGCGCGGGAAGTTCCACACGCGATTGGCCTGGGCGCGTGTATTTCAGGGGTGCGCGGGAAGTTCCACACGCGATTGGCCTGGGCGCGTGTATTTCAGGGGTGCGCGGGAAGTTCCACACGCGAATGGCCTGGGCGCGTGTATTTCAGGGGTGCGCGGGAAGACCCACACGCGATTGGCCTGGGCGCGTGTATTTCAGGGGTGCGCGGGAAGTTCCACACGCGATTGGCCTGGGCGCGTGTATTTCAGGGGTGCGCGGGAAGTTCCACACGCGATTGGCCTGGGCGCGTGTATTTCAGGGGTGCGCGGGAAGTTTTACACGCGATTTCAGCAGGGTACGTGTATTTCAGGGGTTCCGGGGAGTCCTACATGTGATTTGACAGTGTGGGTCCTCCCAGGTGTTCCCTGTACACCCTCCACGGCCCCTGCAGGCAGCCCACACCACAGGGGACTACCCTGCATCCCTGGTCATGTCCCGCAGGCAGCCCACCCAACATGGGCATGCCCCCCAGCAAAGGCACATGTCTCCTTGAACTAATGAACACCAACTCATGTCCCCTTGCACCCCCACCCCCCAGCACTGTGGGGCACCTGCCAGCAGGCCCCCACCCATGTCCAACTCATGTCCCCCACCACCCCCACCCCCCAGCACTGTGGGGCACCTGCCAGCAGGCCCCCACCCATGTCCAACTCATGTCCCCCACCACCCCCACCCCCCAGCACTGTGGGGCACCTGCCAGCAGGCCCCCACCCATGTCCAACTCATGTCCCCCTGCACTCCCACCCCCCAGCACTGTGGGGCACCTGCCAGCAGGCCCCCACCCATGTCCAACTCATGTCCCCACCACCCCCCAGCACTGTGGGGCACCTGCCAGCAGGCCCCCACCCATGTCCAACTCATGTCCCCCACCACCCCACCCCCCAGCACTGTGGGGCACCTGCCAGCAGGCCCCCACTCATGTCCAACTCATGTCCCCTTGCACCCCCACCCCCCAGCACTGTGGGGCACCTGCCAGCAGGTCCCCACCCATGTCCAACTCATGTCCCCCACCACCCCCACCCCCCAGCACTGTGGGGCACCTGCCAGCAGGCCCCCACCCATGTCCAACTCATGTCCCCCACCACCCCCACCCCCCAGCACTGTGGGGCACCTGCCAGCAGGCCCCCACCCATGTCCAACTCAAGTCCCCTTGCACCCCCACCCCCCAGCACTGTGGGGCGCCTGCCAGCAGGCCCCCACCCATGTCCAACTCATGTCCCCCACCACCCCCACCCCCCAGCACTGTGGGGCACCTGCCAGCAGGCCCCCACCCATGTCCAACTCATGTCCCCCACCACCCCCACCCCCCAGCACTGTGGGACACCTGCCAGCAGGCCCCCACCCATGTCCAACTCATGTCCCCTTGCACCCCCACCCCCAGCACTGTGGGGCACCTGCCAGCAGGCCCCCACCCATGTCCAACTCATGTCCCCCACCACCCCCACCCCCCAGCACTGTGGGGCACCTGCCAGCAGGCCCCCACCCATGTCCAACTCATGTCCCCCACCACCCCCACCCCCCAGCACTGTGGGGCACCTGCCAGCAGGCCCCCACCCATGTCCAACTCATGTCCCCTTGCACCCCCACCCCCCAGCACTGTGGGGCACCTGCCAGCAGGCCCCCACCCATGTCCAACTCATGTCCCCCACCACCCCCACCCCCCAGCACTGTGGGGCACCTGCCAGCAGGCCCCCACCCATGTCCAACTCATGTCCCCCACCACCCCCACCCCCCAGCACTGTGGGGCACCTGCCAGCAGGCCCCCACCCATGTCCAACTCATGTCCCCCACCACCCCCACCACCCAGCACTGTGGGACACCTGCCAGCAGGCCCCCACCCATGTCCAACTCATGTCCCCTTGCACCCCCACCCCCAGCACTGTGGGGCACCTGCCAGCAGGCCCCCACCCATGTCCAACTCATGTCCCCCACCACCCCCACCCCCCAGCACTGTGGGGCACCTGCCAGCAGGCCCCCACCCATGTCCAACTCATGTCCCCCACCACCCCCACCCCCCAGCACTGTGGGGCACCTGCCAGCAGGCCCCCACCCATGTCCAACTCATGTCCCCTTGCACCCCCACCCCCCAGCACTGTGGGGCACCTGCCAGCAGGCCCCCACCCATGTCCAACTCATGTCCCCCACCACCCCCACCCCCCAGCACTGTGGGGCACCTGCCAGCAGGCCCCCACCCATGTCCAACTCATGTCCCCCACCACCCCCACCTCCCAGCACTGTGGGGCACCGGCCAGCAGGCCCCCACCCATGTCCAACTCATGTCCCCTTGCACCCCCACCCCCCAGCACTGTGGGGCACCTGCCAGCAGGCCCCCACCCATGTCCAACTCATGTCCCCTTGCACCCCCACCCCCCAGCACTGTGGGGCACCTGCCAGCAGGCCCCCACCCATGTCCAACTCATGTCCCCCACCACCCCCACCCCCCAGCACTGTGGGGCACCTGCCAGCAGGCCCCCACCCATGTCCAACTCATGTCCCCCACCACCCCCACCCCCCAGCACTGTGGGGCACCTGCCAGCAGGCCCCCACCCATGTCCAACTCATGTCCCCCACCACCCCCACTCCCCAGCACTGTGGGGCACCTGCCAGCAGGCCCCCACCCATGTCCAACTCATGTCCCCTTGCATCCCCACCCCCCAGCACTGTGGGGCACCTGCCAGCAGGCCCCCACCCATGTCCAACTCATGTCCCCCACCACTCCCACCCCCCAGCACTGTGGGGCACCTGCCAGCAGGCCCCCACCCATGTCCAACTCATGTCCCCCACCACCCCCACCCCCCAGCATTGCGGGGCACCCTCCACCAGGCCCTCGTCCATGTCCCATCCATGCCCCCTGCACCTGGGTCCCAACAATCCCCAATCATGTCCGTAATGGCCATCCTCCCCTGCCAAAAGGCCCAACCAACTATCACATCCACCCACATATCAAAGGCAATTACATGTTACACACCCAATGTAAATAATGCAAATGAACACATGTCTGTCACACACAATGGCTGCAAGTGAATGTTAAAACACCCAACATGACATGCATGAAAGTAATGAGATGATACGACACATTAAAGGATGAAAATAAAAATGTATTGAAAATCAACTAGAATGGAAATGAAATGAGAAAAACCACAAAGCAAAACAACAAAAAGAAGATGAATGTCCATGAAAAAAATCCAAAAAATCAAAAAATCCATAGAAGAACTATTTACAAGACAATCCCGGGTCCATGAGCATAACCAAATGAAACCTAACTATGTCAACTAACTAAAAACTGAACTATATACAAAAAAGTGGCGCATTGTCCAATCGCAACCAAATAAAAAAAGAATAATTTAAAGGAAACCTACCACTAACTATATAACTATATACAAAGGCAGCGGGCTAGTCCGACGGCTCACTGGTTGTTGTCATGGGCCAGGGCATCATCGAACTCCCGTTCAATGGCTTGGAGACGGGCATGTTCCCTGGCCCCGAGGTCCCGCAGGGATAATGCAGTGTCCAGCTCCAACTCCCTGCGAAGACCCTCGAGGCACTCAGCCCGCCTCAGCGCCCTCCGCATGCAGTCCTCCACCCTGACCATTGTGGGCCGTTCCTCCTCTGCCCGCTGCCGCTCCGCACCTATCTGCTGGCACAAACGCTCCCACACGGAAGCCACTCCCATTCCAGGGTTCTCCTGCCCTCCGGCCGATGCCTGCACCCCTGATGTTGATGGCCCCGAGCCATGATGCCTCCCACGTTGAGCCTGCTGCTGCCTCCGACGCAACTGCCTGTGCCAGCACGACGGCATCCAGGCTGATGGAAACCACCGACGCCGTCGTGCACGTGCCCTGCCCGATGATGCCGTCACATCCTCCATCTGCTGGGGTCCAGTTGCTGGTGTGTCCACCCCTGCTGGACCTCTGACTCCCGACTGTGGCAGGGATGGGATCCCCACCGAGCTGGCTGCATTGGTCAGGGCAGGTCCACAGGGGGCCCTGGTGGCATTTGGGCCGGAAGACGGCAAGGAGAACGACTGGCATATAGTCTCCACAGAGGAGGAGAGGGCCGCCAGATTGGCCGACACATGCAGGAAACCCCCGAACATGGACGATCCCAATTGGGCCACGTCGGCACGGTGCTCTTCGTGATGACGTGCGTGCTCCACCTGGGAAGCACGCACGGCATCACGAATCACAGCCGTGCGCATCGCGACCCCAATCAGGACCTTCTCCATACGGCCAGGGGTCCCCTCGTCCGCAGGTGGAGGGGAGTCAGATGACATGGACATCCCCTCTACCTGCGGACGGGCCTGGGACGGGGCATCCCTGCTGGTGCATGGTGGTGCACCCACAGGGTCAGGGACAGCGACATGCACAGGCCCCTCCACGGTGACCTGTGCTGCCTCCTGCCCCTGGACTGCACCACTTGCACCAGCAGGGATGCCTCCACCAGGCCCCATGTGCGCCTCAGTGGCGGCCTCCTCCTCCTCTGTGGAAACCACCAACCTGGATGGCTCCTCACCGTCTTCCGCCGTAGCAGGCCCCTGTGGGGGCTCACCCACCCCTTCCGCTGCAGCCGTGGGGGCATCCCCGCCGCCTTGCTCCACAGCGCCGTCTCCGCCCTCTTCTTCACTAGCCGCTGCGTAGAGGGAGACATAGAACACAAGCATCAGGGTACTGTACAATGGTCCCCTAGACAGGAAGCAATAGCAGATGAGTGCCACTGTCAAAGTACACTCCCATCATGTCCCTCCACAACACATGTGTCAGTCCAGGCAAAACACACACAGTGACAGTCATGGTGCATGCCATGGACATTTCCATACATGTCCAATGGACTCTCGAAACATACAATGTAATGGTACTCACATGCATCATGGGTCATGCCTATCACATGCACACACTTCACCTCAGTCACATCCATATGGCCCCGTACACCCCAATCACAGTGGATACAAGGATGACTAGGCTGCATCAGTGAATCTGTACATTGTCACAGACATGTGTCATGCATCCATGGCATTCACAAGTCACAGACACGCAGGTCAGGCACACAGACATGGATACCATATATGTACCTGGCATCAGCACCCATCCCTCACCCCCACCCATGTCCAGGAACAGAGACGGCCATGCTCTCATGTGTACAATCTGCATAGGGCTCCCCATGTCGCATTTAAACACATGCAACGACCGTGCGGTTCACACATTGCTGATCGCACATGCATTACCATGATGTCCCTGCACACATACATGCGTACATGGCCTATGTCACACATACAGGCAAGTATCAGACAACCAGCACACTGCAACATGCCCTGTCTCACACAGCAATGCTTGGCCACTTACCGCTCAACTCCAGACGGGTCTCCCTCTCAAGGACCTGGGCGTGGAGCGCTGGGTGTACGCGTTCCAGGACCCTCATCTGGATGGAACTCATGCGGCCCCGGCCCCCCTCCACGAGGCGCCGGGCCTTTATGAGGGTCCTGGACCTCAAGTCTTCCCAGCGCTTCTTGACCTTCTGGATGGTGCGGGTTGCCACCCCCTCCGCGTTGATGGCAACCACACAGTCGGCCCAGATCCTCTCCCGTCCTTCCTTGTTGGCGCGGGACGATCCGAAGAGGGCATCATACTGCCCCAAGACTTGCTCCACCAGGACACCAACTTCGGTGGCAGTGAAGCTGGTGCCCCTCTGCCCCTCTGGCGGGGGTTGCCACTGGTGCCAGATGTTGATGTGCCCGACATGGCAACCCCAGGGGCAGGAGTGGGTGTGCAACTGGGTCCTGGGGCTGGGCTGTGGAGCGATGTTATCCGAGTCGGGAGTCTTCTGTTCCAGCAGGGGTGGACACAGCAACTGGACACCTGCAGATGGCTGATGTGCAGGCACCAAATGGCAGGGCACGGTGGCAGCAGGCAGGCAGGCAGGCAGCAGCAGATGGCACGTGGGAGGCTGCTCGGGGCACTGGGGGGCAGTAATTCGGCCTTCTGGGCAGGAGCGTGGTCTTCTGTGTGTTTTCGCGTGGCCAGCTTGACACGGAGTGATTTGGCACGTGAAAATCCTGCACGTCAGCGTGAAAATCGAGGAAAGGCCCTTAGCGCGTAAGCGCGTCAGCACGCGTATGCGATTTCATTGGACCAAAGGCCCTTACAGCGTAAGCGCGTCTGTGACGTTTTGCGCACGGGCGTTGCCCTGGCAGGGCTTGGAGATCCCGCGTGCCTTTATGTTCTGTACGTGCTTTTCGTGCGGTGCGTGTGTTTTCCATCCGTTGGGGTTCACACGCTATTACTTCACAGCGGGTGTTGGCTACGCGTTCTTCTACACGCAAGGCAGACGGTGAGTGGTACCCCGCGTTCACGCGAACCCCTGAAATACACGTAGCCCGCTCCCCCAGGCACGATCGCGGGAAAAAGTTCACGCGAACCCCTGAAATACACGTAGCCCGCTCCCCCAGGCACGATCACGGGAAAAAGTTCACGCGAACCCCTGAAATACACGTAGCACGCTCCCCCAGGCCCGATCGCGTGAGAAACTTCACGCGAACCCCTGAAATACACGTAGCCCGCTCCCCCAGGCACGATCGCGTGAAAAAGTTCACGCGAACCCCTGAAATACACGTAGCCCGCTCCCCCAGGCCCGATCGCGTGAGAAAGTTCACGCGAACCCCTGAAATACACGTAGCCCGCTCCCCCAGGCCCGATCGCGTGAGAAAGTTCACGCGAACCCCTGAAATACACGTAGCCCGCTCCCCCAGGCCCGATCGCGTGAGAAAGTTCACGCGAACCCCTGAAATACATGTAGCCCGCTCCCCCAGGCCCGATCGCGTGAGAAACTTCACGCGAACCCCTGAAATACACGTAGCCCGCTCCCCCAGACCCGATCGCGTGAGAAACGTCACGCGAACCCCTGAAATACACGTAGCCCGCTCCCCCAGCCACGATCGCGTGAAAAAGTTCACGCGAACCTCTGAAATACACGTAGCCCGCTCCCCCAGGCCCGATCGCGTGAAAAAGTTCACGCGAACCCCTGAAATACACGTAGCCCGCTCCCCCAGGCCCGATCACGTGAGAATCTTCACGCGAACCCCTGAAATACACGTAGCCCGCTCCCCCAGGCCCGATCGCGTGAGAAACTTCACGCGAACCCCTGAAATACACGTAGCCCGCTCCCCCAGGCCCGATCGCGTGAAAAAGTTCACGCGAACCCCTGAAATACACATAGCCCGCTCCCCCAGGCCCGATCGCGTGAAAAAGTTCACGCGAACCCCCGATATACACGTGCCCCGCTCGCACAGGCCCAATTGCTGTATGTTGCCACTTTTGTAATGCGCAGGGACGCTACCGCCTGCCTTCGTGTGGCGGACGTGTTTCGGCTTGTGCGTGTCTTTCGCTGTGCGTGGCTTTGCCCTATTCGATTCCATGAATACGTGTTGTTCCCCATTCCGCGCGTTACGCCCCGTGTTCCGCCCACTTTCTAGTGTATGCGCCTTGGTTGTGCGCTTTCACTGTGCGCGTCGCGCACGTCTTTCGGGATGTTGCAGTGACGTGTGCGCCATGCACGGGTTTGGCGCACATCCCGAGGTAAACACGCGCAGGGACTTCCATGAATCGCACGCGTGCGCCTGTTTTTTTCCGCTTGCGCCTGCTTGCGCCTGTTTGCGCGAAGATTTTCGGCGCACGTTTGTTCCATGAATCGGCCCCTTTGTGTGCAGTGACTCAGGTAAATACAACAGATATAGCTTAAGTACACTTATACAATTTGGAAGATAACAGAAAGTGGGTGAAATGATTACAGTTCAATCCCCTGACAGACTGGACAGATATGTTCAGAATTCAGACCATATGTTCTTGGGGCGGGATGGTGGGGGCAGTAAGTTCAGATATTCCTCTTCACAGGTCTGAGTCCCGGTTAGTGCTGCTAGCCACATTTTGAAGTTGGGCGGGGAGGTCTGTTTCCAATGTTGAAGTATACATCTCTTGGCGACAATACAGCTTATGTTTACAAATGCCAACATATTTTTTCTCATGGTTTTAGCCCACATACCAAATAGCACGCCTAGTGGGGCATGTTCAATAGGGGTCCCTACGATATCAGTAAGCGTTTGGCAAACTTTGTCCCAGAAGATCTGAAGTCGGGTGCATGACCAAAACATGTGCAGGGGATCAGCCTCTTCGGATTGGCATCTGGACCAATTATGGAGTATATTTCGGGCAAATTTGTTGAGCCTTTGGGGGTATAATACAATCTATTCAGCAGTTTGTACTGTATGCAGCAGAATCTGAAATTGAGAGAGACAGTACCTGTGTGCAAGCACATGGATCTCCACTGGACATCAGACAAGTCAATATCCAGATCATTCGCCCATTTAGCACGCACGCCCGTCGTCCGGGCCGGGCGTTTATTCAGCATTATCTTATACAGAGAAGAAACTATCCCACGTGCGCCCTTATCGTTAGCAATGTACTGTAACTCGAGAGTTTCACAGGGTACCGCTGGAAAGCATGGCCATAGAGATCGTATTGCTGCGCACAGTCTATTGCATTGTAGCGTTTCCAACCCAGAATCAGAGTGTTCCCCCTGCCAGGTTTGGGGCGTTATCAACTTCCCATCCGGGAACAGGTGCGCCAGTGCCCTGTACCCCAACCCTTTCCAGTGGTGTAACAGTGCCGGGTCACATGTGGGCTCCAAATCGGCAAACCTCCACAAGGGGAGCCATCTGTAGTAAGGGCCTGGTAGGGTGTTTGGTGGTAGTACCCGGCGCCAAGCCTGTAATGTGGTAGCTATTGAGTCGAATGGACAATCGTCTTTATAGGTATAGTTCATGATAAGAGTTTTGAGGTCGGAGTCCCCGACTGCCAGTTGCTCAAGCTTGACATGAGGCAGTCATTGGGAATCACCATACCAGAATGAGGCATACTGGGCCTGTGCTGCTATCCAATATAGCTCGAGGTCGGGGGCTGTGAAGCCTCCCCTCTCATATGGAAGGGTCATATCTGCCCATTTTTTCTGCACAGCCCCAGCGTACCACAGATATTGTGCACAGAGACCGTGTAGTTTTGCAAATTATGGCTTCCGGGGACAGACGGGGACATTTATGAATATATATAGTAATTTCGGTACTAGAACCATCTTCACCAGGGATAGTCTACCCGCCATAGTGATGGGTAATGATCGCCATCTGATTAGTCTGTTTTCATAGTGAGTTTCCATAGCCACATAATTGTCCACTAGTAGCGCCGACTTTGTCCCAGAAACTTTTACCCCTAGGTATTTGATTCTCTCTGGGGACCAACGGGGCGGAAACTCACCACTCGGTTGTCTGGTGCTTTCTGTAAGTGGGAATATTTCGGATTTGTTATAATTAATCATGAACCCAGAGAAGCCCCCATTTGGATTACATCTCTTAGAATAGAGTCAAGGTTTATCTGAGGGTCTCTGATGTACAGCAGAACACTGGTTACGTACAACTATATTATCTCCAGTTGGTCCTATTAGGCAGACACCTCGGTGGGCATGGCAAGATCTAATCATATTGGACATAGGTTCAATAACCAATGCAAAGAAGAGTGGGGAGAGAGGGCAACCCTGTTGTGTGCCCCTATTCAAGGTGAAAGGTGGTGATCTGTGAGAATTGACTAATACCCTAGCTGTGGGGTGCTAGGCAGAAACCTGTGCAGTTCCCTCTGGGACCACTGCAAAAGATTTAAGACTACAGGTGTTTGGCAGTAAACCCACTTGGTAGCAGTCTGTACCACACAGATTCACTTGGTAGCTGTGGCTGAGCAGTCAGACTTCCCTCAAGAAGAGTTAGGCAGTATACAGAGTATTCACAATAGGTCAAGAGCACACAATAGAACAAGTAAACACTGACCAGGGCTTGGTGTAAAAGAGATATAATTATTTATTTAAAACCACATCTAGAAAACCACACAGGCACTAATAATAAGCAATTCACAAACACAGTCACTAAAAGATATACACTCCCTTAAAAGAATATTAGACAAGTCTTAAGTAATTCCCACTTATTTTCAGACAGCGGTGAGCGCTTAACGTAGATGGCACTCTAATAGTTCGTTTTAAAAAGGGAGAGAAAAGCAGAGAACAAATTGAACAGATCCCAACACTTTTTACAAGAACATAGCAAGAGAGGAAGGCAAAGTAAAACCGTGAATTCAGAGTCAGTAGGCTGGATCCGCTTTAAGAGGATCGAAACGAAATGTGTCCAAGGTCTCACGGTTGCAGTGCACAAAAGGTCTTGAAAAGGTTCAAAAAAGGAGTTGGACCAAAGAAAGGGACCAGTTAGAGGGTCAAGGCGGCCAGCCCAGTCCAGAAGGTTAAGGGGTTATTATTACCTTGTAGCAATCTTTAGAAAGGGAGGCCTGGCGGACACGGTACCTTAAAGTGGTGAGAATACTCCAGCGGGGGCAGTTGTTCCTGGCAGCGGATGCAAGTCGGTGCTTCGTCCGGGGGAAGAGAGGATCTCGTTGTGGAGGAAGACAGGAGTCCGTTGCACTGCCAGGGAAGAAACCAGCCGTGGAGTTTCTCAGGTACAAGGGGCGGTCCGTTGATTCGCGGTTCAGTGGTGAGTGGCTATCCGGCCGCCGGGGTACTTGGCACGGGCAATTTGACCACAAGCCGGTCTGGGGTGCGAAGAAAATAAGGTAAACTGGTTGTGCCCACCAGTCAGGGGAAGAAGCCTCTCCAGACGGGAGATCTTCTCTGTCGTCGGGAAGTGGTGAGTCGGTCCTCGTCAGATTCTCAGGTCCTGTGGCGACTTCTGAAGTTCCAGTCCCCAAAGCCCTGCTTTTATGCAGCATACCCCCATTCACTCAGCCTAGCTGTCAATCAAACATGCTAAGTGGTGAGCCGGCCGGCTCACCACTTGGGCCAATCACACAAGAGTGCGACTTGAGTTACCAAGGTAACTCAGTCCAGGGTGCCTAAACCCCCTCCCACACCCCCTGTGGTACCCAGACAGAGTGGCACCACCTTTGGAGGCTTCTGTGGAGAAGCCCGCCAAAACGTGGAACAAAGGGCTCGACTTGGGTTGGAGTCACAGAAGAGAACACAAATGCCATTTTAGAATCGAGTCTTGGCAAAAAGTACCAACCAGAGAATTAATATTAATTAAATAAACCAGCGGTATGTTCGAGGCTATGAGAATTAAATAATTAAAGTTGGTAGCCTCGAACAATGGGAAAATCTCATAGGAAAATATTTGCGGTCGAATATAAAAATTAGTTTCCACTGCCACCAGCCAAAACTCAATCAGGGGGGACGGAGACGTGCCCCCTCGACTAACAGACCCCGGGGCAATCGAATTGCCCCGACCACTACGTCCACAATATGATGGTTTGTACTGGTTTCTGTGAATAATTTGGGACTAGTAAAGCCAATGGTGACTTTACATGCCCTGGGAGACAGTAGTCAGTCCCAGGGTATGGAGTCTATGGTGGGGTGTCACTATGACACCCCTGTGTTACTGCACGGAGGGTGCTGTGTAACACACATAGTAAAAACACATGAGCCCCTATGGAGTAAAGGACCCCATAGCCCATAAAACACATAAGCAGTCAAAGGAACAAAATAAATCAAGTCCAAGAGTGGGATAAAAAGAGTCTCACTCTTGGCAGGAGGAAAAAAACAAACTCCAGAAATCCAGCAAAGCTGCTGGGGGACTCACTATGTTAGGAAATTCAGACTAAAGAGAGAATTCTCCCTAACACTCGCCCCCCTGCCCCCCCCCCGCAGACTAAGGGACAGGAGGATTTAATCCACTCCTGGATGAATCTCATACCTCTAGTCGATGACATACATCCTAGAGAGACCATCAGCATTATGGTGGTGACACCCTGACCTGTGCTCAATGGTGAAATCAAACCCTTGCAGGCAGATTGACCATCTCAATAGTTTTGGGTTTTCCCCTTTCATTTGCATCAATCATCTCAAGGGTTGGTGGTCAGTCTGAATGACAAAAGTAGAACCATACAAGTATGGCCTAAACTTCTTCAGAGCCCACACAATAGCAAATCACTCTCGTTCAATGGTTGCCCACCTTGTTTCAGGATCCTTCAGTTTTCTAATGATGAAGCAAATGGGGTGCTCCCTACCTTTGCCATCCAGTTGGCTGAGGACTGCACATATTCCTACATTTGAAGCATCTGTTTGCACAATGAAAGTTTGGTGATAGTCAGGAGCTCTGAGTACTGGGGCTTGGCAAAGAGCCTTTTTCAGGGTTTCAAAGGCCTGATTGCATTCCATCATCCACCTAACCTTTTTAGGGAATTTAGGAGAGGAGATGACATTCAGTGGAGAAGCTATGGACCCATAGTTCTCAATGAAATTCCTGTAATACCCAGTGAGACCTAAGAAGGCTCTCACCTGGGTCTGAGTAATGGGTGTTGTCCAATTTTGCACAGCTTCAATTTTACTGGGCAAAGGCCTTATTTCTCCACCTCCTACCTCATGTCCAAGGTAGACCACTTTACTCTGTCCAATCTGGCATTTACTTGCCTTTATGGTCAGATTGGCCTTTCCAAGAGCCTGCAAAACATATCTCAGGTGGTCCACATGTTCCTCCCAGGAATTGCTGAACACTGCTATGTCATCCAAGTATGCCATGCAGAAGTCCTCCATCCCATTCAGAACCTGGTTTACCATCCTTTGAAACGTAGCAGGTGCATTTTTCAAACCAAAAGGCATAACCTTAAACTGGTATAAACCAACTGGGGTAGAAAATGCAGTGTTCTCCTTGGCATGGTCTGTCAGGGCTATTTGCCAATAGCCTGACGTCAAGTCAAATGTGCTGAGGAACTTGGCTGCACCAAGTCTATCCACCAACTCATCTGTCCTTGGCAAAGGGTGGGCATCAGTGTTAGTGACTGCATTAAGAGCTCTGTAGTCCACACATAATCTAAGTTCTTTAGATCCTTCCTTTGGTACTAACAGAACTGGGCTAGACCATGGACTAGTAGAGGGCTCTATTACCCTGCGATCACGCATCTTGTTGACCTCACCTTTGATGTGGGTTCTTACATTCTCTGCCATTTGATATCCTCTGCTTTTGAATGGCAGACAGTCACCAGTGAGTATGTCATGCTGTCCCCAAGGGGTCAAGCCTGGTGAAAGTGAGAACAGAGAGGCAAACTGATTTAACATAGATTTGCACTCTTCCTGTTGCTCAGGTGTCAGATTTGAAGAGAGATTTACTCCTTCAATCTTTTCGTCTAAAGGTAAGCCTCTGAGGAGATCAGGAAGAGCTTCACTCTCTTCTTCTTCCTCTGATGATGCTAGAAGCAAAGCTCCTACATCAGGTCTGGAGACATACGCTTTCAGCCTGTTGGTGTGGAAGACTGTCAGAGCCTCCTTGGGGTTGCCCAAGTCCACCAGATACTTGACCTCTCCAAGTTTACCCACAACTTTGAAGGGTCCCATCCATTTGTCTTGCAAGGCCCTCTGCCTTGTTGGAATCATAACGAGAACTAGCTGGTCCTGAGTAAACTCAACCATGTTAGCCTTTTTGTCATGCCAGTGCTTGACCAATGCTTGTCCAGCTTTCAAGTTATCACTTGCTTCTGCCATCATTTGTGACATTCCCCTCTGGAGACCTATCAAATAGTCAGTCACTCTGACTGGCTTGGGGGAAGGAGCACTCTCCAACCCCTCCTTGGTCAGGGCCAATGGACCTCTGACCGGATGACCATAAAGACGTTCAAAGGGAGAATAACCCACTCCCTCCTGAGGGACTTCTCTATAAGCAAAGAGAAGGCATGGCAGTAGAAGGTCCCACTTTCTTTTAAGGGGGTCCTCTAAAGCACCTATCATGCTCTTCATGGTTCTGTTGAACCTTTCAACCAGTCCATTTGTCTGAGGGTGGTATGCGGTTGAGAACTTGTAAGTAACTCCGCAGGTTTTCCACATGGCCTTCATGTAGTGGGACATACAATTTGACCCCCTGTCAGAGATTACTTCCTTAGGAAACCCAACCCTGGTAAAAATACCAAGGAGGGCCTTAGCCACAGCCGGAGCTGTAGCAGTCCTCATAGGAATTGCCTCAGGGTATCTAGTAGCATGGTATACTACAACAAGTATAAACCTGTTGCCTTAGGAAGTTGGAGGATCAAGGGGACCAACAATGTCAATCCCTACTCTCTCAAATGGGACTCCCACAACTGGGAGAGGCACTAAAGGTGCCACATTCTTGGAGCCAACCTTACCAGAAGTCTGGCAGGCGTGGCAGCTCCTGCAGTATTTGTCTACTTCAGCCCCCATCTTTGGCCAATAAAAGTAGAGTGAGAGCCTTTCCTTAGTCTTCTTGAAACTCAAGTGACCAGCCAAAGGAATCTCATGGGCTAACTGCAAGAACTGTGGTCTGTTCTCTTGGGGTACCACAAGTCGTTTGTTGTCCCCAGGTGCAGACTCATTTGGTTCACTGTAGAAGAGGCCATCTTCCAAGTGTAACCTATATTTCCCAGGCTCTTGCCCTTCAGCCTGAGCATCTACCTGGTGGCGAAGACCTTCCAGAGTTGGACATTCTCTCTGTCCCTTAGTGAAGTCTGCCCTGTTGGGTCCACCTTCTGCCAGTAAAGACTGCAGCTCAGGATGGTCAACAGGATCCAGATCTCCAATGAGTTCCTGGCCTTCCACTAGCTCTTCTTCAGAGTCTAGTTCAACCACACAGGGTTGTATCTCCCTCTCAGCCTCAGCTGGAGGGGGAGTTACTGGTGTAACTTTGGACAACCTAGGGGAAGTCCTTGTTGGCTGCACTGGAGTGCTGGCTGTGAGGTTCTTTTTAGAAGTTTTAGGTTTCCCTTTTTCTTCTATTTTCTTAGAGACAGCAGCTGACATCTCCAGTGGAGTAGGAGTGATCTCTTTCTTCATCATCTCCTTGGGAGTACCTCTCATGGTTCTCTCCTTTGCAGGTCTGGTGAGCTCCTGTAACCTTTTACTAGGAGGTCTCGTGGTATGTGACACTACTCCAAGAGTTTTCAAGTCATTACCCAGCAGAACCCTTCCTGGCACCTCACTTTGTATGCTGACAGATATCTTCACAGTCAGGTCATTACACTGGATGAGAACTGGTAATTGGGGAAGCATCTGCACAGGCCCTCCAGCTAACTTGATGAGGCGTTTGGGTGCCTTAGCAACATCCTCAGCCTGAGAAAATGATTTTTCCACCACAGATATGCTGGCTCCAGTGTCCCTGATGGCAGGAGTCTCCTGACCATTCACCTGGACACTGTCCTTATAATACACTTTAGTATTATCTGGGATAGAATTATAGACATCTAAGTTCTGTTGTTCCCACAGACCCAGAGACACTAAAGAAACACTGGCTGAGACTCCAATGGGTTCATCAGCCAGTAATAGAAAGTTTTCACTTGCCATTTGTACTTCCTCCTCTGGAGCAAAGGCTAAGGAGACAAGCTGGACCCCTGAAGGTTTACCCTTACATCTGGGATCTCCTTTCACATGGTCAGTAGAGCCACAAACAAAGCATTTACCAAATGCTTTCTGGAATGGTGGCTTGTTCTGACCTCCTTCTGGTTTGGCACCAGGAGGTACACTAGCCTGATTTGGTTTCCCTGGTGGCTTACCCTTTTGGTTCTGTTTGGGGCCCTCTTTGGAATTGGAATTATTCGAATTCTCTTTGGAGTCCTTTTTCGGCTGTTTTCCCTCATACATTTTCTGAGTAGCCCCAGAATCCTTGTGAGTGGCCCTGTTGGCAACCCACAAGTCAGCAGCCTTAGCTAACTTCCTGGAATCTAATTCCTTTGAATCAGCCAAGTGCTGTCTGAGCTCAGGAGAGCAGGCATCATAAATTGACTCCAACATTACAAGATTCTTCATTCCTTCATAAGTGTTAACTCTGTAACCCTTAATCCATCCCTTTAAGTTTTTCAAACTTTCGTTCACCTAGGTAGCCCAAGGGGTACCATCATGCTTTTTGAGGATCCTAAACCTCTTAAGGTACTGGGAAGGGGTCTTCCCAAATCTAGCTATCAAAGCTAGTTTCACACATTCATAATCCTTCTTATCCACCTCCCCCAACTCCATTACCACATCAGTTGCAACAGGGGGAAGCCTAGAGAACAACCAGGGAAGTAACTCATTCCCTGTGATGTCCTGGAGCCCATGATTATACTCAAACATTTTCAACCAATCCAACACATCCAATCTAGTTTCATACATACTCACTAATTCTTTAGGCATCCGGGGTCTTTTGGGACTGGAACTCCTAGAAGAACCAGAGGAGAGAGAAGCATTTTCCACAGACAACTTTTTCATTTCTAATTCATGATTAAGCTCTATTTCTGTGAGTCTTAACTCAGCTTGCTTCTGCTCAGCCTGGGCATTCATTCGTCTGAACTCTAGCTCTTGGTTTCTTTCAGATTCAGCTAACAATCTTTTGTACTCTAATTCAAGCTTCATTTTTTCGAGTTCAAAATAAGCAGGGTTACATGTAGGACCTGGTATGGGCCCAGTAGGTACAGTAGGTAAGGCAGACAGAGGCTCAGAGTGGCTAACTTCATTAGGTTCACTTTCCTCTTCTGACTCATTCTCAAGACTTTGATTCAGATCAATACCATCACTGTTTTCTACATTTGCTGGGGAGGGGTAGATTCCTCTGTACCACCCAGACTTTGGTTTTCTAACAATCTTTCCATTTTCTTGCCCTTCTCAGAGAGATACTTATGTCTACACAATACTTTTAAGCAATCAGCAGTTTTGGCAGACAATGATTCTAGGGTATAACTCTCCATAGCAGACATAGTTAGAAAATCAGCTTCTTAGTGCTAAGCTCTGTGGTTAGTTGTCCTAAAGTGTTCAACAAGCACTGTAAAGTGTATACTCAATACAAATCCCACCGCTGTACACCAGTGTTAGGTAGAAACCTGTGCAGTTCCCTCTGGGACCACTGCAAAAGATTTAAGACTACAGGTGTTTGGCAGTAAACCCACTTGGTAGCAGTCTGTACCACACAGATTCACTTGGTAGCTGTGGCTGAGCAGTCAGACTTCCCTCAAGAAGAGTTAGGCAGTATACAGAGTATTCACAATAGGTCAAGAGCACAAAATAGAACAAGTAAACACTGACCAGGGCTTGGTGTAAAAGAGATATAATTATTTATTTAAAACCACATCTAGAAAAACACAAAGGCACTAATAATAAGCAATTCAAAAACACGGTCACTAAAAGATATACACTCCCTTAAAAGAATATTAGACAAGTCTTAAGTAAAGCCCCACTTATTTTCAGACAGCGGTGCGCGCTTAACGTAGATGGCACTCTAATAGTTCGTTTTAAAAAGGGA
Source organism: Ambystoma mexicanum (assembly GCF_040938575.1). Lineage (NCBI taxonomy): Eukaryota > Metazoa > Chordata > Amphibia > Caudata > Ambystomatidae > Ambystoma > Ambystoma mexicanum. The sequence continues at coordinate 345,831,974 of NC_090923.1, read as the reverse complement.
GAGAAAAGCAGAGAACAAATTGAACAGATCCCAACACTTTTTACAAGAGCATAGCAAGAGAGGAAGGCAAAGTAAAACCATGAATTCAGAGTGAGTAGGCTGGATCCACTTTAAGAGGATCGAAACGAAATGTGTCCAAGGTCACACGGTTGCAATGCACAAAAAGTCTTGAAAAGGTTCAAAAAGGAGTTGGACCAAAGAAAGGGACCAGTTAGAGGGTCAAGGCAGCCAGCCCAGTCCAGAAGGTTAAGGGGTTATTATTACCTTGTAGCAATCTTTAGAAAGGGAGGCCTGGCGGACACGGTACCTTAAGTGGTGAGAATACTCCAGCGGGGGCAGTTGTTCCTGGCAGCGGATGCAAGTCGGTGCTTCGTCCGGGGGAAGAGAGGATCTCGTTGTGGAGGAAGACAGGAGTCCGTTGCACTGCCAGGGAAGAAACCAGCCGTGGAGTTTCTCAGGTACAAGGGGCGGTCCGTTGATTCACGGTTCAGTGGTGAGTGGCTATCCGGCCGCCGGGGTACTTGGCACGGGCAATTTGACCACAAACCGGTCTGGGGTGCGAAGAAAATAAGGTAAACTGGTTGTGCCCACCAGTCAGGGGAAGAAGCCTCTCCAGACGGGAGATCTTCTCTGTCGTCGGGAAGTGGTGAGTCGGTTCTGCAGGGCTCCACCGGTGGTGTCGTCGTGGTAGGTCGGCTCAGCTTCTCCCTCGTCGGATTCTCAGGTCCTGTGGCGACTTCTGAAGTTCCAGTCCCCAAAGTCCTGCTTTTATGCAGCATACCCCCATTCACTCAGCCTAGCTGTCAATCAAACATGCTAAGTGGTGAGCCGGCCGGCTCACCACTTGGGCCAATCACACAAGAGTGCGACTTGAGTTACCAAGGTAACTCAGTCCAGGGTGCCTAAACCCCCTCTCACACCCCCTGTGGTACCCAGACAGAGTGGCACCACTTTTGGAGGCTTCTGTGGAGAAGCCCGCCAAAAAGTGGAACAAAGGGCTCGACTTGGGTTGGAGTCACAGAAGAGAACACAAACGCCATTTTAGAATCGAGTCTTGGCAAAAAGTACCAACCAGAGAATTAATATTAATTAAATAAACCGGCGGTATGTTCGAGGCTATGAGAATTAAATAATTAAAGTTGGTAGCCTCGAACAATGGGAAAATCCCATAGGAAAATATTTGCGGTTGAATATAAAAAGTAGTTTCCACTGCCACCAGCCAAAACTCGATCAGGGGGGACGGAGACGTGCCCCCTCGACTAACAGACCCCGGGGCAATCGAATTGCCCCGCCCAGTACATCCACAATATGATGGTTTGTACTGGTTTCTGTGAATAATTTGGGACTAGTAAAGCCAATGGTGACTTTACATGCCCTGGGAGACAGTAGTCAGTCCCAGGTTATGGAGTCTATGGTGGGGTGTCACTATGACACCCCTGTTTTACTGCACAGAGGGTGCTGTGTAACACACATAGTAAAAACACATGAGACCCTATGGAGTAAAGGACCCCATAGCCCATAAAACACATAAGCAGTCAAAGGAACACCATAAATCATGTCCAAGAGTGGGAGAAAAAGAGTCTCACTCTTGGCAGGAGGAAAAAACAAACTCCAGAAATCCAGCCTAAAGAGAGAATTCTCCCTAACATGGGGCGAGTATATAGTAACTTAATATATCTGATCATTTCAGGACCCAATCCCATCTTTCCCAAGTCCGCCCACAGGTATTGCAACGAAAACCATATCAAAGGCCTTCTGAGCATCCAATGTTACTGCCACTGCCCCCGGCCTAAGGGACAATTCTGGCCAGCACATCAAAGAGTCTTCTGATATTCAAGGATATCGATCTGCTGGGGACAAAGCCCCCTTGATCGTCGTTTATCATATAGTGCATGAGCAGTAGAAGCCTATTCGCCAGTACTTTAGCAAAACTTTTTGTGTCTATATTCATAAGGGATGTTATGTTATGTTATGAATTTCTAAAGCGCAACATTCACCCGGAGGTATCTTGACGCTAAGGTAGGCAGTAAAGGTGCAGCAGGAATACTAGAACAAATAGGTCTTCAGGTTCCGATGGAAGATTAGATGGTTTTCGTTAGCGCGAAGATCAAGGGGAACATTATTCCAGGATAGGGCCGCCATTACAGAGAAAGCGTGGCCACCAATCCGGGAAAGCCTAACTCACGGGACTGCAATCAGTAGAGCCAACTGTGAGTGCAAAGAACAGGCAGCCACATATCGGGAGAATTTATCTGTAAGTATTGAACTAAGCACAAGGATTTAAAAAGGATACGCTTCTCAATCGGGAGCCAGTGGAGTTGCCTGAGTAGCGGAGTGATGTGGGCACGGGGTGGAGGGTGGATCACCGCCCGAGCCGCAGCCCAGGTATAAAGAGTTACAATAGTCAGTGGTGCTCAAAACTAAGGCAGCCACCACAGGAGCCCAATGTTTGGCTGGAATGAAGGGAAGCACCTTACGTAGAATCCGTAGTTTGAAGTGTCCAGTTTTACAGACAGATGCCACCTCGGGTGCCATGGAAAGAGAGGATGAGAACAGAACACCCAGATTTTTTACTGAGGTCGCAGGTGTAGGGCACATGCTTAGTGAGGTAGGCCAGAACTCAGAGGTCCAAAAATAGAGGGAGCTGTAGGTGCCCACCACCAGAACCTCCGTTTTAGAGCCATTGAGCTTCAGGCAATTAGTCGCCATCCAGGTGCCAAGGTCTTCTAGGTAGCTTCGTAGCCGGGCCGCAGTATCGGCCCTGGTGAGGTCAAGCCGAACCAGGATCTGCGTATCATCGGCATAGGAATAATATCTAAACCCATGAGCCAATAATAGAAGCAGGAGAGGGCGAATGTACAGATTGAAAAGGATAGCGGAGAGTGCAGATCCCTGAGGGACGCCACAGAAGAGCAGTCCTGTAGGGGAGCAGAAAGGAGGCAAAGACACTGACTGGGTCCGATCAGTCAAAAAACTTGGAACCAGTCGATGACCTGACCCGAGATGCCTGCGTCAGACAGCCGGGTCAGAGGAGTGGGGTGGTCAACCGTGTCAAGCACGGCAGAAAGATCCAATAATAGTACCGCTCCCACCCCACCCTGGTCGACTAACCGGCCAAGATCGTCCATAACAGAGTTAAGTACAGACTCTACCCCTGCCAGGGCAAAAGCCAGACTGGAAGGGATCAAAGAATCCGGACGATTCCAAAAACGAGGAGAGAAGAGGGGAGACCAAAGACTCGAGCAGCTTCATATTAAACGGAAGCAAAGAGATAGGCCTCGGAAGCAAACAGATAGGCCTAAAATTTGCCATAACCGTGGGGTCAAGCGTAGGTTTCTTTAACAAAGGAAGCACCAACGCATGTTTAAGTTGGCTGGGAATTACACCAGTTTGGGAAGAGTTATTTATGGCAGCCGAGATGTAAGGAAGTAGCTCGGAAGCAGTATCTTTAATCAGGACAAGAGGGATGGCATCTGCTGGAGAGGCGGATTTCAGGCCATGAATCGCTTTAAGTATCTCTGAATTAGAGAACACAGGAAAGGACGACAGACAGTAGTAGTAGAAGCCACTTTAGCAATATCAGCATGTATGCCTTCAATTTTAAAAGAGAAAAAAGTCGCGAGAGAGTCACATAGGACTTGGGACGGAATGATAGCAGAGTCCATTTTATTAGGGGCAGAAAGGGAGTTAACCGGTTCAAATAGAGCCTTAGGTTTATTTATGGCTGCTTCAATCTTGGCTTCAAAGAAAGTCTTTTTTGCCAGGGCATTCATCTGATGGTGGTTAATCAATAAATTGCAAAAGGTGAGCTTAGCTGTAGGGGAGTAGCATAGCCTTTCTGCTTGCCTACAGGCCAGTTTTTTTTATTTGAGTTCATCAGAGAACCAGGTTCTGACCTGTGCTTAATGCTTTTGGACACTTTAAGCGGGCCATAAGATCGGCCACTTCCAAAAAAGCATTTTCAATTGTGATAAGAGTAGGGGAACTAACAGAGGAGAGGCGTTCCTGCAAAGCTGCAACAAGCTCGGATTGAGATGTTTTCCGCCAATCGCGCTTCAGGGCAGTAGGTTTAGGGGCCAAGGACTTGAGGGGAGGATAGGGAAGAGTAAATTGAATAAGAAAATGGTCTGACCAAACAAGAGGATAAAGTGAGGACATTTCAATAGAAGAAGCCGGAGCACATATAAAGTCAAGGATATTTCCCAGTTGGTGAGTGGGTTTGCTAATCAGTTGCGGGAGCCCCAAGCCGTTCATAGATGCCAAGAAATTCAGGAAAAGCAATGCAGAAATTAGCATCAGCGCTGGGAGGTCTGTAGACTACCAGGATGGTCTGAGTGGATTGAGGGGAGATGGTCAGATGCGCAAAGAGGCACTCCATCCTCAAAGAATGGGTAGGTAGGGTATACCGAGCAGTGTAGATGTCTTTATACATAATAGTGACCCCCTCCGCCAGGATGGGCGGCGGTACGGTCAGCACGAATACATACCGTAGCCCGGGGAGAGCCTGGACCACCGAAGGGCCAGAGGATTCCTGAAGCCAGGTTTCCGTAAGTAGAAAAAGGTCGAACTGGTGTGTAGACACCAAGTCATGACAGTAAGCAGCGTGAGCCACCAGGGAGCGAGTATTCAGTACACCACACATGAGACTGGATGAGGTGGAAGCGGAAGCAGCAGGTATCTGAGGGTGAGGCAGGAATCCTACCGGCCATGATGTGTCAGATGGCGCCAGAGAAGTGAATAGAGTGCGGGTGGTATCCCGTGCTCTTTGTAATGTACCAGATTCGAAATTATTATTAACTCGTTTAACGTGCTCAGTCCGTGCATGAACGGGCACAGTCGGGCTTGCCTTATGCGCGCTTTCGGCATGCCCGCTGCGCGGACATCAGCCCAGACTTATATATGCCTAGTGAATGTCACGTGGGAGTCGGGGAAGCTCGGCCTCACGGAGACAGAAAGAGGACTGCAGGGAGAAACACTCGCCGCCACAGAAGCTCTGTGTTAATGACTGGAGGCACAGTTGGAAGTATGTAAAAACACCGTTCCTCAACCACACTAATAATGCACTATTAAAAAACAGTTAAAACAGTATTCACACACATTCAGTAATTAGCATCGGCTGCAGGGTTTATAGCGGGCCCCTAGGGACACCTCACCTGCTCCTAGGCGCGGGAGACGGGGAAGCTAGGCCTCACAGAGACAAAAAGAGGACTGCAGGGCACAGTATAATGGTCTGTAGGATCCACACTCATTGCTCGACTTCCCAGGTTTCAGGAGGACAGTTATAGTGGCATCTCGCAGAGAGGCAGGAAGGATAGAGCCACAAAGTGATTAATTCCACAACTCAAAGAGGTGTGGGGAGAGCAAGGCTGCAAAACTAAGGGGTAAGACCATTGGGTCCTGGAGGTTTACCTTTTGTGAGTTCTGTTATTACCTTCACTACCTCTTCCAGTGAGATCGGATTCTCAAGCTCCTCTCTGGTCTGAGGGTTCAAGCATGACATGGGAATCTCCTCTAGGAGGGACTGTACAGTGTGCACATTGTGCGGTTGACCTGCCGCGTACAAGGTGCTGTAAAAGCTTGTGAATGCCTTTAGGATCTCCTGGTCCGCCCACTTGGGGGTCTCCGCTCATCAGTAATGCAGTCTACCTGCGCGTGTCCACCTTCTGACCTAATTAACCTGGCTAGTGTTCCTACCGGCCTTTCTCCCTTCCTGTATCTCCTGGCTGCCTGTGGGCATGTGACGTATCGTATTTCCCTAAGTCCATGTGCCTCGAAGAGCTCCAGCTCGGCCTGTATCTTTTCCAGTATTTCGGGGCTTGACAAGGTTGAGTACTCCTGTTCTAGGTGCTTAAGCTTGGTTTCAGAACAGTGAAGGTCTCACCTTATTGCTTTTAATATACCTGCTTCCCTGGATATGGACATGCCTCGGATGTATACCTTAAAAGCTTCCCACCTTCGGCACGCGGCTCATTGCAGATGAAGTATATTTGTATATCCGAGCGGATCTCTGCCTTGATCACAATATCAAGGAGTAGTTCAGACTTAAACCGCCAGGAGTTTTGGGGTCAGGTAGTCAAACCAATAGCGTCACAGGTAGTGGTCTGATAGGGTGCGGGCCATATCTCAGTACTCTTGATCCTGCTTAAAAAGGAGGGCTAGGAACAAATCTATCCGCGATGAGCTATCGTGAACCGAGGAGTAGTATGCATATTGCTTTTCTTGTATGTGAAATGTTCTCCACACATCCCGCAGTTCCAGTGAGTTCTTATGTGATAGCAGCCTGCAGGCAGCACATGATTGGCATCTAGGGGTTGTCCCCATTCTGTCCCACCCTGAGACAAGTATCAGGTTCATGTCGCCCCCCCATATGATCGGAATCTCAATAAATCCCATCAGCATGGATACCACTTTGTTGAAGAATTCAGGAATATCAACATTGGGACAGTATGTATTAACCAACAGGTACTCAGCACCAGCAATGATACAATGCAGCAGGACATATCTACCCTCAGGGTCTATGTAGCTTTTTTTCAGAATGAATTTATCAGATTTATGAATCATTATCACCCCTCTGGCTTGGGAAGAATAGGTAGTAAAGAATCTGTTTGTTCCCCATGTTGGTGCTATACCAGTTGCCGCTTCCCTCGTGGCATGTGTCTCCTGTAGGAGAAGTAGTTTTATCTCATGTCTATGGCATATGCCATAATTCTACGTGACTTGGTGTAATTTTCCAACCCTCTAACATTCCAAGACATCAGTTTAGTATCCAACACGTACCTTGGGGGACGTCCCCTGATTCACTCCCCTATCACCGGATACTATGTCTGTTTCACACATGTATATGCCGTTAACCATGCACTCTGCTGCCCAGCATTTTCCCATTTCCTTTGGTTTGTTGGGCTCGGTTCGGCAAGTACCGTCCAGCCATTCGATTTGTCCTAAAACAATCAGACAACTTCCCACACTCCCACCCACCCTCACTGGCACCCCAACCTAGCAGTGTAATCTCCCCTCCCTCCTGCCCCCCCTTTGTCAGCCCACTCCAACTTGCCCCCCCTTTCCTGACATAACATTGACGTTAGCAACTGCTGTGAGGTAACCTGTTGCCGCCATGATCTGCTTGGCAATTGTGACATTTAACCATACTTTCCCACATCTCTGGGCTAGCGAGGTGCTTTGCGTTAACCATAACCTCACAGGACATGTAGGATGATTCGTGGTGCAGTCCTTAAGTGTCTCTTCAAGTCGGTGGTGGATTGTCATCAGCCCGCTCAGGATCAACCGGGATCTGCGCTTTCAATCGAGCCGAGAATAGCATGGCATACTGAATGTTGCGGCTTCAGAGCAATTTCTTAACTCCAATGAACTGGCGCCGCTCATTTTGAACTGGTATAGAGAAGTCGCAAAAAGTCTAATTACTTGGGAGCCCGGGCGCAGGTCCTTTTTTTGAAGGCGGTGAAGGAGGTCTCTGTCGCGGTAACTAAGAATCTTTGCTATAATAGATTGCGGGAAGTCTCCAGGCTTGGGCCTGGGTCCCAGTGCCCGTTGTGCCCGTTCAACTGCAAAGAAGGGGGATAAAGCCGGTGATCCTAAGAGTTCCCTGAGTAGATTCTTGACTGCCTGTTCCGTACCCCCTGTGGGAGCATCCTCAGGCACTCCCAAATATCCTGATGTTGTTCCTCCTGGATCGGGACTCTAAATTATTGCATTTAGACTTTACCGCTTTCATGTCTTTCACCAGGGATGACACTGTATTCTGGAGGTCCTGCACAGTGTCCTCTGTTGCCCCTATCCTTGTTTCAGCTTCCGTTATGCGTCCGGCTTCCCTGGCTAGCTGTGTTCTCATGGATGCAACATTGGCCGTAAAGTCGTCCAGCTTCTCGTGGACGGCCGCAAATCCCTTCGCCGTAGCCTCCATCATATGCATAAGGTCGGGGGTGGTGGACTCAATATTGGTTGTGCTTGTTCCTTTTGGGAGCTCATTGAAGGATCTGGGTTTCCCCGGGCCTTGGCTGCTGAAAACTTGTCCATGGCCCCAGTCTTTGTGCCTCCGCCCATGTCCCTGGTCATTGTGTAAAGGTCAGTAGAATGATGTTCGCGCGCCCCTAGTCTCGTAGAGGGCGCCTTGGGCATGTATATTGCCACAGACACGTTCAGAGCAGGTTCCCAGATCTGTTGCCTTGTCCTCTACTGGAGGCAGTTGGTTCAATTCATTGCACAGCCAGATTCGTAGTAGATGATACCGGGCCATTGGTCAATAACCAGTGCGCTACTCCATGTATGATCACAAGCAGTGGCAGTCCATTCTCCTCATATGAGTAGTACTGTTAGGTCAAGTGCTGGAGCTCTCCTCCCTCATGTTGCGGGCTAGTCCGCTTTATTTCAGGCTGAAGATGGTCACACCCCAGAGTGGTCCTGTTGAACCTTTGGTATGTAAATCTGGAGACTGGGGTGCCTCTCCCAGCGCGCAGCAGTTATATAAGTTTTGCGGTGTTTAGTGCCCCATAAAAGTTCATCTTCAATTGTTTGGTCTTTACCTTGGACAGTCCTGTAAATCTGGGGGTAATAGGAGTCACTTCCTATTTGGGTGCACATAGGATATGTCCATGTACCACCTCACCTGGTATTTCAGAGGGTTCACCCTTCCCTGGGGACCCCAGCTGCACGACTGACGCTGCCAGATAGCTTACTGATGGGAGGGGAACTAGCCGCTGGCCACCGAGGAATCCGGCGCAGTGATAAACTAAACTGCTATGAGTTTTGCCCTTAGCTGCCCCTTTAATAACTACAGTGATAGCATGGGTGGCAAGGTTCAGCCTTGTGTATTACTGTCCTTGGGCTCATATCCGGATCTTTTTGCAGTAGACCAAATTCTGCCCCCGAGTTCAAGGCTTTGCACCCAAGGGCTCAGATGTGGGGCTCAGGGCCGGTACTGGATGGAGAGGGGGAGTCACACCAAGGTCCAGTAGACCAGTGGTATGCCCCGGCTCATCTGTGATATTTAAAAGGGTCTACGTACCGACAAGGGACCATCTCCTTGATCCATATGAGGAAGGCACTGCGTGTGTGTGTCAGCCATTATGTCCCGAGCTACGCTCCTCATAGCAGCAGCACTGTGCTAAGTAGCTGATGGCAGGTGTCTGTGGACTCTGTGGCTGTGATGGATGTGTCTTCAGGTCATCCGCCTGCCTTTATGCCCCGTGACTACCCGGGTTACAGAGGGAGCTTCCACACAATGTCCCTGCGCTGTGCTCAGATTAGTGATACACTCACCAGTGATTGCGAGGATTTTATGTGGGGGAGCTCGTGTCTCCCTCGGACGCCTTCACATGGGCGCTGGTGCCCAGACAGGTCCCCAGAGCACCCCGGTCAGGATGGGTACGGTGTGCTTCAGTTCCGGGTGTATGCAGGTCGGACGGATGTCACGGCAGACAGCAGCGGCACAGCTTTTGGATAATTCGGGCATCGCCTGTCCCGCACTTCCTTCCAGTCTCCGGGCACAGGATGCTCCGTGAATTCAGGGCAGGCTTCCCGGGTGATACAGCAGGCTTCACAAGGTACTCGGGTGGGCAGACTGCAACCCCCGCCTCTGCACAACGTTGGCAGCAGTGCTAGAGGCCCCAGGGAGCACCATACAGGTATCGGCTTCCACACCACGTATGCAGTCTTTTCCGGGACAGAAAAAATGGTGGTGCCTCACCCCTCCCTCTTCCCCCACCACCACCACCACAGCTGGGTCCCTCCTGAACCGTTTTCAAACGGACTTGCACGTAGGCTTAGCCACAGTCTTCCGATAGCCGTATTTTGTGTTTATATTTACAATCCGTGCTGGGAAAGAGGTAATTTTCATACGAATAGTGCAAGTCACGGCAGAGAGATGGCAGGTTAGACCTCCATCCGCTCGCTGCTCAACAGCGCCCCTTCCTCTTTCTAGGATAACAGCCATATTCTTTGTACAGTGAATACTTACTCATCCAATCTATCATTTCAATCCAATCATACTCATACCGTTTCTTTTTTTCTCTGGGCGATTAATTAGCTCATGCTCAGTGGAGTCAATATCATCAAGTAAAGTTTGCCTCTTGTGACAGAATATATTCATCGATTTAACTGAGTTTTCCTTTATCATTGAATTCAGGTCTTCATAGAGGGAGTTTTTAGGGGGGTCCTAATGATTTTGGAGTAGTTTGAAAGTTGCCTCCAGTCGAATCTGGAAGATAATGATACCAAGCCTAACTCGTGCCTTACCAATGCATTGGGCAATAACTTGGCAAAACTAAGAACTACTTTCCATAGACGACCCTGTACAGAGTTTAGATGTTCATGTACGTCTATTAAGCACATATCTAGACCATAAAGTAATATAGGCTTGATCTTCACTGTATAATATTCAATAATAGGAAGTAGTGATAATAGCTGTTGCAATTTTATTTCCAGTGATTCTTTCCACATCTGCACCAAAGCAGAATTAGAGGTATTATAACCCAAGTATCTGAATACTGCGACCGTTTCAATTGTTTCCGATCCCAGGATTTATTTAAATGTTTTTATCCTCTTTGGTGCAGTATAGACTATGATTTTAGATTTGGTGGTGTTAGCTTTAAGGTTGTTGTTTAGGCAATATTGCATGAATATTTCAAATTTTATTTGCAAATCCCTAGGAGTCTTGTCAAAGAAAATGAGGTCATCTGCAAAAGCGAGCCAGTGGATTCACAGCCTGCCCAGTCTAACCAATGTAATTTTCTCATTCTTCCAGATTTCAACCAAGTAAAGATTGAACAAAGTAGAGGCCAAACAACATCCCTGTCTGACGCCCGTGGCAGTCTGAAAAGCCCAAGTTAGTGCCCCCTGCTGAGTCAACCGAATTCTGTATGTAGTTTCATAATGTAATGTAACCATCAGATGTACTAATCTCATTGGTATTCCAAGTCCCAATAATGTATTCCACAGAACATGACGAATTACACAGTCCAATGCAGAAGTCATATCTAGGGATGCCAAATAGATGGGGCCCATGTGATTATGTTTGACAGTCTCCAAGAGATTAGCTAATATTATAGCATTCAGTGGAGTTCCCATCCTTTTGTGAAAACCTACTTGAAAGCGAGATAGAGTATTAGATTGTAACATCATTTCTTCAGCCTCCCTCAGGATTAATACTTTAGATGATGCGTCAGACATAGCTATAGGCCTGTATTTTGCATGTTCAGAAATTTCTCCTTTCTTGTAGATGGGAATAACAAGAGATTGGGACCAAGTATTCAGAATAGATTGTGTACTAAAGATCATGTCAAATTAGAAATTTGTAGAAATGCCAACATGCCAGTTATGTTATGTATTTGTATGTTGTATTTGTGGTTCCTTTTTCCTTTCTGTTTCTTTTCTTTCTTTACTGGAAAAAACAATAAAGATATTTTAAAAAGAAATAAAAAAATAAATTAAAAAAAAGATCATGTCAAATTTTATTTTCAAAATCGAGGCCCATAGATCCAGATCTTTTTTGATGACGTATGATGGAATACTGTCTGGGCCCGGAGCTCTCGACGAATTGAGTTTGTTTATGGCCCATATAATATCATCTTCATTCCAAAGACATAAACCATGAATGTTTAATTATTCACAGGGATTAGTTACCTTCTCAAAGTGTTCCGGTAGCTTATATTTATCTCAGAAGAATCTTACCCAAACTTCTTCTGAGATGTGCAATTCTAGATTGTCCTGGCTCTTACCGATGATCTGATTCATGGTTGACGAAAATGCTCTAGGATTATGGTTGCACAGATTTGTAATCATTGTCTTGTTATCTCTTATTTAAATGTTGATCCTCACTGATTTAAGGAGATTTTCATAGGTTTGAATAATAAGTCTCTACTCTTCTCTGTGCTGATTTAGAGGAAGGTCCTGCTTTAGGAGTGCTCTGATTTTTCTGTTCTTATCAGTTTTGAATCGAGCAACTTCATTATTATAGGTGTGTTTTTTAAGTTGAACAGATCTAGATTTAGATTGATAATTGTTTCCAAACAATGAAACACAATTTCAGATAATAATTTTTCCCACTTAGTTTGATGCATGTTTTTATTAATTAGAACTCCAGAGGGAAGAATTTCCATATTTAATAGATTAGAGAATGTCAAGGCTAATTTGCTATTCCATTTAAGAGAGATGACTGGCCGGTCTATTTCAATAACCGCTAAAGAGGGATTTATTTCAAAGGTTAATGTTTTAGTCAAATCAATTTCAAGAAGCATTTGATCACCCACTCCAGGATCCCGAATAGTTACAAATCTGCAACTAGTTATATAATGTTCGAGGATACATAAAAGTAATCTATCATGGAGTGGGACCCACCCCGATGCCAGGTATAACTGGAGAGGGGATCTGTCTTGTTTGATTCTAATTGCAACGGGTTACATTGTGAAAGATAGGTGTCCCATTTATTTCCCCTTTGTACAGGTTTTGTAGCAAGATCTTCAAGTAGGTAGCCATTGTTAATTTGTAGGCCCTCTAAGCAGCTAGAGTTGAAATCGATGCCATTATTATTTCATAGTTGGAATGTTCTATGACCGATTGCTACAAAATATTGGATATTCTTTGTTGAAATTCATGTAGTGTATACTTCAGTGGATTACAATAGATGGTGATTAATAATATTGGTGATTTCGTTTTTTCCATTAGATCAACTTTAATGGCCAACTATCCATCAGAGGAAGGGATATGTTTGTTTGCTTTGAAGGTTCCTGTTTATCGCTATTGCTAAGCCACCACTAGGTCGACGAGTCGCAGCTCGCATAACATTGTATGTATGTGTTTCATATCCATGTAACTGAAAATGTTTGGACATCATGGTTTCTTGTATCATCAGTGCCATCGCTATTGTTTGCTGTTTTGTATTATAAAACCATGAATTCAGATTTTTTGAGCCACAAGCATTCTGTGAGATTATTTTGATCGAATCACTGCTAAAGTTGGGTAGGCCCTCGTTGAAGTGCCATGCAAGATTTATGGCAGGTTCCACCCATGACCAGTCCCGACTTGGGTTATTCACGCCTGTTAATAGAGTTTCAATAAACTCAGTTGAGGTTTTCCCTGAATCAGTTATGTGAATTCCCTCTTTCTTAACCTCGGGTAGTTCAGCTTGGAAAGCTATAATTGCCTTGCGATCACCCAATGGCTCAGTATTGAACAGCTTATATCTCAGGATCTCAAAATTATGAGGCTGTTCCCATATTAGTCTAGATATGATTATAGATTGATATCCACAGAACATACGGTTATTATTAATCTGAGGCAGAGTACATCTGATTCTAAAGATCTTAAAGCTGGAATTAGTTTGAATAACCAAGAGGGATGATCTATGTATTCTACCTATGCCATTCATTTCAAATGTAGTCTCGCATCCCATAATCTTTGTTGAATAGATTTTAGTATTCAAGGCATTTTGTTGATTATTGGGAATACAGGTTAATGGTTTGGGAGATGGAGTAGGTATATGTACTGGTACCAAGGCAACCTCTCTATTCTCTTTGGTTTGTTCAGTGATAACTGTTGGTTTTGGAGCAACCTCTTTAATCAGACTGTTAGAAGCAGCAGGAATGATCAAACCTGTCTTTTTTTTTTTCCCCAGAGTGGGAAAAAATATTGACATTTTTGTCCTCCATTATTAAGAGGTACTGGTAATGGCATTAGATCAACTTGAGAATCATTTTGATCTTTTGTCAATGTTTTTTTCCCCAATGAAAGGGAGCGCAAATTTGCATTCTTTTTATCTTGATCTTCATGCATGCTGTTAGGGCCATGATCTACAATCTCAGAGAGGGCAAGGTTGGTGGGATTCATAAACCTGGCGAGATTTCTAAGAGAATTCCTTTTTTCAGTGGTTGTGTCATCAGCTAAGTTAGAAGCTCTATTGAAATTGGAATCAATATCACCTTTAGCAACCTTTTTATCCATTTTATTTGGTTCAGTACTTTTGTTTTCTAGGGACAAATTCCATCCATTTTTTATTGTGGAACTGTGGCCGTGAATTTTAACAGCCTGCATATTTTTCTTTTTTTTTCTTTACATTTATTGGAGACCCTAGTTGCCTATCTTCTTGCCTTATTTTCTTTACGTCTAATTCTACGTGAATTTAGTGTAATTTGTGGAAGAGAATTCAGAGTTTCGGGTTGGAATAAAGAATTATTTGCCATCTCTTGTTCTGAATTAATTTGTTTCTGTGCTAAGAGATCTACCAAAGGCGTTGTACTACTAGGTGGTGAATAATTTGAATGATCTTGCATCAGTGGAGCTTTTGTATCTACGTGTATTTTAGAAGGGCTAGTTGTCATGATGAGCGGACCTTGGAGGTTGTGGAATCAATGGAGGAAAGGCTGAGCCGCTTCACTCCTGAGTAGAAGCGTGCGCAGCGTTCTAGTGTTTACACTTCCTGTTCATGACATGTATTTAGACGCGTCGGAAGGATTCCTCAGCGCGATGCAACCCTACGTTCTTTCGGGTTTACACGCTGTGCGAGTGTTCCTCCCTTCCTCCTACGGTTTACCTTACCTGTTTCCTTATCGCCCTATTCCTCCATCCTGTTCCTCTTTCTTTCTGTCCGTTCCGTTTTTCGGAACGCTTCCTTGTTCCTTTCAGAACGCTTTAAGCTGCTCGGGCTTCCGAGTACTGGACCGCTTTACTAGCGGTTACCGCATTGCTGCGGGGCTGTTCGCTCCGACACACGGAGCGACCCGGAAGTCGCGTTCTTCTGGGAGCGACTTGCTTTCCACATTACATCACTTTCCAGACTGTGTCCTCATACCCGGAGCTTGATCACCATCCACCCGCTAAACGGATCATCCTTGCGGATACTTTCTACACGGAATACTGTACCTCAGCTGCCCCCTCACCAGTGCCTGTTGGGAATTGTAGTTCTCAACTCTTCAGTCTGTCAACTACAAATCCTTCTGTTTCATCAAGTTCATCTGGAGTCCAGGACTTCCACAACAACACCCTACAAACACATCCTCAGGGTTATTCGGCAAAGCTTTTCCCTGATAGTGAGATGGTCCCCTGGAGGTCCCACTGCCGGGCAATAGCGATAAGGCAAGGTGGCCTCCAGAGGGAGCTCATCCTAAACGCCTCAATAAAAAGCCAGAATCTGCCTGGAGAGAGAGAGGAGATATTTCCACGGAAGAATCATCCGACGACGGAAATACAGGTGAGGAGGAGGAGGAGAAGGGTGACAAAGGCCTTGAAACAGTTATTTCAACAGTTTGTGAGACTAGTACCTAATGAAAATAGCAATTTTTGCATTTCCTTTTCCATCATTGTCAGTTTATTTGTGTTAGAGTTGACCGTCTGTCACATATCATCCGCCTGCCAATCTTGTGGAATTTCACTAGGTATTTTTGCAAATTGATTTACACATTCCTGTATCACAATTAGCTCCCGATTTGGATCATTCCTTTCACCGCTTCAGCTTCCAGGCGCAGAAGTGGCACGAACCAACCACCCCCTCTGTGGTCCTGGCGCTTGCAAGACAATGCTTACTCAAGCCTCCTAGACCCCAGTGTGGAAAGAGGGTTAGGGACATGATGGTTGGATAGGTTGTGGTGCTGAGGGTAACTGGAAAGAGGGTTAGGAGAGGGGAGGTGGACAGGTAAGGGGAAACAGGGTAACTTAAGAAAAACTGTATTGCACACACTGACCCAAAGAATATAGCTCACATACACACTACACATAATACAGCAAGATATCCAGAAAGAGACTTATGTCTGGGGTGACTGCTGGCCTCCTGCCTGCGCATTCTCAGGTCTGGTGTCTGGAGCAGTTCAAATGCTGCAAAGAGAGCTTGAATTACTAATCTGCATGTTTCTTTACACACATGGTTTCAAGGCAAGCAATGTACATGCAGCTAGGTTAGTGACACCCCCCCAGCGCTGGGCTCATACAACATCAGTGTTAATGCGCATGCGGCCGCAGGTGGCTTAAAGCGGAAAAATGCACATGCGGGCGTTCCAGCCGCATGTGGCTCTGTTGCGCAGCGGATGCAGTTTGCCACATGTGGTTGCAACTAGGCGTGCCGACTGTTGTCCGCCGCACGTGGCGAAATGGCTGCGGTTTATATGTGCAGTAGTATTTAGCTGCCGCACGTGGCTTGGAAGAACAGTATGCAGCTCTCTTGTCAGCCGCACGTGGCTACGTAGCATGCAAATGGTATTCACTGATCTAGTGAATATTCCAGGCTGCTTGGGATGTGGTTTGCAGGCCTTTCCTCCTGCAAAGAGGACACAGAAGCCTTCTATTAGGCTGGAATCTTTTCCTTTTGTTCTGTTTTGCTTTGTTCTTTGTTGTCTTTTGCCTGCAGCCTGCTAAAGAGTCCTGCATACAGATTCCCAGGCCCTGCACCCTGACAGTTCCCATATTGGCTTAGCTTCGATGATATTGCATATACCTGCACACCAATTGAGGTAGTAGTAAAAAGAATTGGTTTTGTTTGAGCAGCAACAGATACTCTGCAGACTCCTTTTTGTCAAGAAGTAACCTTATTTCTTTTTTTTTTAAATTTGTTTATTGATGAATGGTCACAGCTTGTAACAATACACTGTTTCATAATATTCATACACTGTTGTTATTATTTCGGAACATCAACGCTAGTCCTCATATTTCAACACATATTTCAAGGTAGCATTAAATCAACATATCAACAATATTGTGTAGGACAGATAAAAACCTGGTACTTGTTGTCAATTACACACTTTACAGGTTCAGGCAGACTCTGTTTGCGGTGGGATGTGGGTGCTTTAACTTGGGTATTTGGAATAGATAGCCTGTAATCCTTCCTTCTGATTGCTGCCCAGGTGTGGGTCTCCCTCCCTGCGTCCACGACACAGAACATCCTCTTTACTTACAGTTCAGGGTCCTGCAGAGAACTGTTTGTGTCACGTCTCATCAATCTCGCCTTCTCTTTCTCATCATGGGGGCCGCAAATCAGCAGAGGCCATCATGTCATTCAGCATCATATTTCAACCATTGTTGGATAGCGGGGCCTCCTGGGTGTTTCCAGTAGATTGCCATCCTGCGTTTGGCCAGTACAAGGAGGAAGGCTACCTTTTTTCTCCTGGGTTTCGTACATTTCCCTCCCAATAGTATGCCCCATAGACAGGTTTCAGGTGTACTTAAGTATGTGCTGCCAGTCCAGGTGTTGATATTATCCATAACCTCTTTCCAATATGTTTGGATTATCGGGCATTTCCAGGTCATATGCCAAAACACTGCCATGGCTTCTTTGTATCTACGGCAGGTGTGCGAGTGCTGTGGATCGTGTGAAGTCTGGATGGAGACATGTATACCCTGTGTATAATGTTATATTGAATGAGTCGAAACCTGGCATTCCTAGACACCTTGCAGATCTGTTCCCATATTTTTACCCATTGTTCATGTGGTATCTCTTTTCCCACGTCTCGTTGCCATTTCGCCTTTACTGTTAACTCTGGGAGTTTTCGCCTACTTTTTATGTGTTGGTAAAGACATGATATCAATCCTCGGCCGTTAGTGATATCTAACATTTAGTGTAATAGAGGGCTTTTTTCTGGTTCGGTCAGGGTGTCCACCCACAGGGAGGCCAATCTCTGGACTAACTGAGCTTGCTCAAAAAGGACTCCAGTGGCATATTGAATTGTTGGCACCAATCCTGAATTGGTAATACTTTCCCTCCCTCATATAGGTCTCCCACCCTCCTGCATCCCCTATTTCTTAGTCGAGCTCTGTCCAAATTGGCGAGTATGCTTCTGATTTCTGGGTCAAAATTCAGCGGCAGATTCGGGCTATATGGATGTGGGTCTTGAGGGTTCTTTAGTATTTGTTTCCAGACCTCCCGTGATACAGTGTATATTGCACTCTGTTCTCTAATTATTGACAGATCCCACAATAGTTCGATCCCTTCCCTGTGTCTTGGTTAATCCCTCAGTAGGCGTTGTAAATCTCCCTCTGGTGTGTTCACCCAGTTAGAGATCGTCTGCAGCTGTGCTGCGGCATAGTATCACTCATAATTTGGTAGTGTAAGCCCTCCCTCTGTGTGCGACCTTTGCAAAGTTGTCAGTGCCACTAGCCGTCTGTTGGATCCCCAGAGCAATTCCTCAATGTACGCATCTAGCATTTCAGAAAATACCTTCTTAATTTTGTATGGGATGTTAATAAAGTAGTACAACAGCTTGGGTAATATCACCATCTTGCATAAGGCTATTCTCCCCATCAGTGAAAGCGGGAGGGTCTTCCAAAATGTTACAGATTACCCTATGCCCGCCAGTGCCCTCCCCGTATTAAGCCCAAATGTCTTCTCCAAGTTATGAAAAATTGTAATACCCAAGTAGCGAAATAACTCCGTCTCCCAACGCATAGTTTCTTGGGGAAGTGAGTCCAATGGGAGTGTGTGCATGGCGCCTAGAGGGAACAACAGGGATTTCTCCTCGTTGACACTGTAACCCGATCATTTCCTGAAATTGGAAAGTACCTCCAGTATCACTGAGATAATGGCCCTGGGATTGCTTACGTATATCAGTACGTCATCCACATATAATGAAATGTTATGCATTAAGCCATGGACCTTGATCCCTGTCTCATTTATGTAGTGCCTGAAATATCCTGCCAGGGGCCTCAGGGGATGCGCAGTAAAGGCCTGGTGCATTGTAAACGCCTGCGGCATCGCAGAGGCTACTACGTAGACGGACACCTGCCACACGACGCAACCACAGATAGTATAAGTGCACATCCAGTCAAGGATGGCATGAGTCCCAACACTGCCTGATTACCGGGGAGGCAGTTCACCAGGAAAGACACTCAAGCAGTATAAACAAAGGATAGCATCATACTGTGGGTAACATTGTATCACTCTGGGATCAAGAATTAATCAGTGCAGGTACTAAAACCTACTAGATATACCAATTGGTGGCTCCCCTACTCGCTGCCAGCTGACAACCCCCAGTTAAGGTTGGAGAGGAGGCATAGTGACTCATCTGCGGGGCTCACTTCACCACCCATAAGACATTTACACTGGCTCAGTTGGGGGGACCCCCTCTACCTGCCCAGCTCTGCAGCCAGCGCGGGTGCATGAATCGGCCCACCAGGGGAAAGAAGTGTCCAGGAGGGAGACCGCAGCAGGGATCTCAGGAGAGCGGCTCCAACGTACGGTGAGAGCGCAGTGAGAACGCAAACTCCCCACAGTACCAGGACTGCCGGTCCCGGACAGGAGGAGGAGGCGAGCGAAGCCCAGTGTAGGACACAAAGAGGGAAGTCAGAAAAGCATTTCCAATGCGTGGGGAGCCCACAAGGGGACATGAGGACCCCGTACCACTTAGAGGGCCTGGACCTACGGTGAGAAGGAAGAGGGCTGGAGGCCCAATTGGACTGCACAGGACCTTGGGGGAGCACCCACTACCTACGGGTCATTACCAAATCGATAACGGGCCCCCGCACTGACAGGGGTGCCAATCCACCCCACAGAAGGTGGGGCACTACGCTTGTCTGGAGAGGTGAGGACCCCGATTTCAGGGCATGTGACCGCCTTCCGGGCTATGGACAAAGAGAGCACCCTTCCCCTTGGGAACACTTACAAGGGAAAAGACGGCGAGAGAGCGCTGGCCCCTTGTGTCCTCTGAGTGCTGGAGAAGATAACCAAAGGATGCCGGTGCTTAACAACCGGTAGAGGTGCATGGAAGCATGGTTGAATTTGGTCGCCTATACATATGCACCCAGTGGCACAAGAGTGGGTTGCAAAGCACTTCTTGTCATTTTAATTTTTAAAGTTTGTTTATTGGCATTTGTGGTTATATACATTACACATTTTCATTGGTCAGGTCCTTAGCTCAGGCTGACTGACTTACTTGCAGGTAACATGCCATTACATTCACAAAGGTTAACAACATTAATACAACATAAAAACATTAACTGTCTCCTTATGGGGGGTAGCTGGAGGTTAGTCCGTCCTCGGAGGGGGGGGTGGGCGGTTGGCACGGCTTTGGGGGGGCCATCGGGAATCTTCCTGGGATGGCCTGGTTGGCGGGGGGCCGTATTCCAATGTTTATTCGTTCTAGTGGGTCGATAGGGTATTCGAGTTCATTGTTCAAGGGGGTTTATCATCGGAGGATCGAAATATTCTAGCCATAGTGTCTTTCCATGCCTCCAGTGCCATGCTTGATTCTTCGGTGGATCTGGCTATGCTGTCTTCCCAGGCTTTGGTTTCAGCATTTGCCCACCTTTCCAGTTCGATGCGCCAGGCTTTACAGCTTGGACCCGCAGGTTTTTTCCATGCCATGGCGATGGTCCTCTTGGCTGTTATACACAACAGGTCCATCAATTTCACAGCGTGTTTAAGTTTGGCTAGCCTGGGGTAGCTACCCAGGAGGCATTCCGCTGGGGTCCATTTGTATCTCGTGACTTCAGCTACTTCGCAAGTCTGCTTCACTTTTGCCCAGAGAGTTTGTGTCTTAACGCAGTTCCATAGCATATGGATCAGATCTGCTCCTTCCGTCCCGCACCAGTTACACTGTGCTTGATTGTTCTTATTAAACTTTGCTAGTTTTCTTGGAGTCAGGTAGGTGCGGTAGAGCACATTGATTTGTATTAATCGGAATCTCTGGTTCCTTGACACCTCCTTCGGGAACGACAGTGCCCTGAGCCATTCGTTGTCAGACATTTCTTGCCTCATGTCCATTTGCCAGCGGGCCCTCATTGCTTCGCTTCGAGGGTTGGGGATGTTGCGCAAAATGCTGTATATCTGTGATACTACCTTCCCACCATCGTTCAGGTTGTATATCAATGTCAGGAAGGGATCTGCCTCCGGTTCCTCAGGCCAGGTGGCCCATCTCGATCGGGCTATGTTCCGGAGCTTTTGGTACCACAGGAATTGTCCGGCGTGGATATCCTCCTTCTCCCGTATTTCGGCAAATTCTCTAAATATGCCGTCCATGTAGAGGTCGCCTCAAGTATATAGCCCTTTCTTTTCCCACGATCTGATGTTGTTCAGGCTGACGTGTGTTTCGCCCAGGCCAGCCAATATCGGCACTTCTTGGTAGTATGGTTGTTTCAGATGCTGGATCGTCATAGCTCTGTGCCATATTCTCTTGCCCAGGTCTGCCAGGAATGGTGGTTTGCACACAAGGTTTTTAGGGGCCCAGATTAATTCTTTCAGCCGAAGCGGCTTTATCAGCCCTTGCAGCAGGGGGGACTCGGAGGTGACATCGTCTGCTAGCCATTTGGATACATGGCTCAGTTGGGCCGCCAGGTAGTATTTTTCTAAGTTCAGTAGTTGAATTCCGCCCTGCTCGTACGGCAGGACCAGCGTAGATAAGGCCACCCGGTGTCTGCCGTTTCCCCACAGGAATTCCTTGATTATTGCGTCAAGGAGTTGGAAAAAGGGTTTTGTAATGTAGAAGTGCACATTTTGAAATCCGTATAGGAATCTGGGGAGGATGATCATTTTAGCTATTGAGGCCCTGCCTAGCATAGACAATGGGAGCTTTGCCCAGAATTTTATGGATTTCCGAAGTATGGGAACCGCTGCCTTCGTGTTATGCTCATGCATCAGCTCCGGGGTATGCATTACTAGGATCCCAAGGTAACGGAAAGCTGTCGTCCGCCACTCGACGCCCACCTTGGGGAGTTCATCGGTGCTTCTATTTTTTAATCCTGCTAGTGGGAACAAGCAGGATTTAGTTTTGCTAAATTTAATGCCAGAGTATTTGGCATAGTTGTCAAGGACGTCCAATATTGTCGGGACATTTTTATGGGGGTTATTTACGTATATCAGGACGTCGTCGGCATATAATGAGATGATGTGGTCTATTCCTGCCAGCCTGATCCCTGCATCAAAGAACTGGTTTCTAAGGTAAATTGCTATGGGTTCTAATCCCAGGACGTAAAGCATGGGAGAGAGTGGGCAGCCCTGCCTAGTGCCCCTTTGGATGTCCCAGGCTTCCGACACGTATTTCCCAGATTTGAGCCTAGCCCTCGGATTATTGTATAGGATCTTAACCCATTTGATGAACCTTTGGCCAATTCCAAATCCCTCCATAACCGCTATAAGCCACTCCCAGTATATGGAGTCAAACGCCTTAATGGCATCTAGAGATAGTAGTGCTAGTTGTTCGTCACATGCGTTGGTTTGGGCTATGATATGTTGAAGCCTTCGCAAGTTCAGGGACGTGCTTCGGCCGGGTATAAAACCATTCTGGTCTATGTGTATGACGTCTCCAATCACTTTAGAGAGTCGGTTTGCTAGGACCGTCGTCAATATTTTGACGTCATAATTTAGCATAGCGAGCGGTCGGTAGGAGTCACATTTATCGGGAGGTTTATCGGGCTTGAGCATTGGTATCACCAGGGTTTCTCTCATGCTGTCTGGTAGGATGCCTTCATCGTAGGCTTCTAAGAAGACCTGGTGTAGTAGGGGGGTCAGGGAAGGTTCAAATGCTTTATAGAACTCGGGGGGGAGCCCATCTGTCCCCGGGGTTTTACATGTGGATAGGGAGCGAATGGCTTCTGATATGTCCTCTTGTGTGATGTCAGAGTCTAGGGTCTCGGATCGTGTTGGCGATAGTCTGGGTAGCCCTATTTCTTCTAAGGTGTCCAAGATTTGTTCTTGCGGGACTTTTTCTGTATGGGAATATAGTCTGGCATAGTAAGCTTTAAAGGCATCATTGATGCCCTGTTGGGTACCATGCACTACACCATGTTCATCCTGTAGTGTCGTGGTTATGTGTTTAGGGTGCTCTCTTTTACAAAGCCAGGCTAGTAACCGGCCAGGTTTGTCCGCTTCTGAGTGTGTTCTGTTTGTTCTGGTTATGTAATCAAATTTGGCTAATCTGTCCCATGCCCCTGAGCAGTCCTCCCTAAGAGTTCTGAGGTCATTTTCCCTCCCGGGGGTATCCACTGAAGTGGATTCAAGTGTTAATATCTCACATTCTTTCTGTTCAAGGGCGGTTTTTAGGGTTCTCCCGATTCCTCCGGCTTTCGCTATGACTTCCCCTCTCGTAACTACTTTTAGGGCGTCCCATAATGTACTGGCGTGTTCGACGCTACCTGAGTTTTCGGTTATGTAGTTCTCTATAACTTCATGTAGTTCCTCCCTGAAAGCTGGATCTATTAAGGCCTCGGTGGGCATTCTCCACATGGGGATGGGTGGTCTGGGGCTATTGTGTCGCCAGTCTATCAGTAGGGGGGAGTGATCGGAGATAGTCCTCCCTAGGTATTGCGTATCTCTTACTTGGGGTAGGTGTTCTCTGCTTATGAAGAAGTAATCAAGCCTGGTGTGGAGTTTGTGGGGTGATGAGTAGTATGAGTAGGCCCTTTCGACTGGGTGTAATTCCCTCCACGTGTCGGTCAGATCTAGTTCCTTTAATAAGGTGACTAGGGATAGAGTGGCTGCGGAGGGACCCTTCTGTGGGGACCAGGATCTGTCCAGTTCTGGGTCATGAACACAGTTAAAGTCGCCTCCCCACAAAAAGAGGCCCTCCCTGTACTGCACCATCTTGGAACCCAGTGTTTTCAGGTGGTTGGGGATGTTGTTATTGGGGAAGTATGAGTTAACTATGCAAATCTCTTTGTGCTCAAGGGTGCCCCATATTATGAGGTATCTGCCCTCTGGGTCTATTTCCGTTTTATGCAGGTGGATTGGTGTTCGTGGGTTGATCCAAGTGTAAACCCCTCTGGCATATTTAGAGTAGGGTGCTCCGAAGCCCTGTCCCCCCCAGTGCTCATCAAGCTTTGCGTTTGTTTCCTTGTCACAGTGTGTCTCTTGTATCAGGGCTATGTCCACTTTCTTCCTGCTTAGGTAGGATTTGATTCTATTTCTACGAAGGTAGGTGCCCAGGCCCCTTACGTTCCAGGTCAGTATCTTAATGTGCGTTGCCATCTAGGTTACGTTGGAGGTACGGGAGGGTCTTGCTTCTCCCTGGTATGTCTGCGTTCTCATCTGGGGCCTCAAGATCATCCCTTGCTCGTGGACTCCCGCCCCTCCCAGCCACCGTTCTGGCCCCCTGGCCCTCCAGTTGTGCTTTTTCATTTGGAGACTGACTAACTACTTCAACTACCATTCCGGGGAATGGATTAACACTACAAAACAACAAAAAGAAACTGCCCCCAGCAGTTGTTTCAAACTCACAACGCTCGGGGGCTCCCAAGCCTTCCATACCTCTCCAGGTCTTCGGGTTCGGGCAGTGTGTAGCTGCGTTGACTACACCTTGTCTGTTGGGGGGGTTCAGCAGCTGTCTTGTGATTGGGGCTCCTGTTTCCTGCCCAATCTTTCTGTTTCCTTGATGCGGATCTGGGTTCAATCGTTACGTTCGATTTCGCTTGCGTTGGACTCTTGCGGAGTCAGCTTTTGCTGCTTTTCGCCTGTTCCTCTGTGTCTTCCGCTAGGTTATTATGTTCGAGCCATAAGTTTGCCGCGTCCGGGGTTTCCAAGAAGATCGCCTTCCCTTTGTGTATTATTTTAAGTCTTGCTGGGTACAGTAGCATGTATTTAAGGTTCAGTTTGCGTAGTCTGGCCTTTATAGGTACAAAGGAATTTCTTGCCCGCTGCACCACCGGCGTGTAGTCAGGGTACATGACTACTAATGCATCATTTCTTTTGATCTCTCCCCCTTCTCTGGAGAACCTCAGTATAGTTTCTCGGTCCCTGAAATTCAAAATTTTTGCAATCATAGGTCTCGGGTAAGACCCTGGGGGTGGGCGTTTCTGGAGAGATCTGTGGGCACGTTCCACGGAGAACCCCTGGGTGAGGTTGCCTGCCCCAATTTCCTGTAGTAGCAATGTTTCTATGAATTCTGTGGGGTCTGAGCCCTCCATGCCCTCCGGGATTCCCAAGATTCGAACGTTGTTCCGTCGGGCCCGGCCTTCTGCTTCCTCGGACCTTGCTTCTAGTCTTGCCACCCTTGTTTCTAGCGCTTTGACCTTCGCTTGTAGTCCCTGCGTCGCCTCTGAGGTCTCACGTGTGGTGGCTTCTGTGGCGGTGACTCTTTCAGCCAGGTTTCGGGCATCTTGCCTTATTAGTTGGAGGTCTGATATTATCTCCCCCCTCATGTCCTCTACCGTTGTTCTCAGTGCTGCGATTGCCTGAAGGATCTGCGAGTCACGAGGGTCTGCCGCCGGTGTTGGTGCCTCGGCCATGTTGTTCTCCGCGTGTGGTATCTGTTGCTTCGGTTTGGGAGTAGTGAATGCGTCCATCGTTATGTTTTTCGATCTGCCTTTGAGAGGAGACATTACACCGCCTGATGGTTCTGGTTTTGCCGGTGCCAGTTTATGGATAGTGGCCCCGTTGAGTTGTGAGGGTCTCTCCTCTGGGGATCGTTTCAGAGCTGAGTCACACCCTGGCTTGGTGCTCGTGTTCTCCCCCGTTGGCCGAGGGGGGTGGTTAGATGGTTCCACAGTCCCGCTATAACCGCGTCATCGTCCGTCCGTGGCGCCCCCCCGGCACGACCCACAGCGGATTGTCCGTGGTCTTGCAGTTCGGGTAGCTGGGTGAGTGATGGCTCCCCCCGGGGTTTGGTGGTGTGGAGCGGTTCCGAGCGTTGGTCGCCGCCGCACCCTGCAATTGATGAGACGGACGGCGGCCTCCGCCGGTGGGTGGCGGCGTGGGGCCGTGTGTCCGCTCGTAATGGCAGGCACTTACTTCTAGTGTGCTGGTCGGGGATGCGGTTGCCTCTCCTGATCCGGGCCTTGTCCCGGGCTGGGTGATCCGTGGGTTTCCAGCTGGGGCCCACACCGATGCTCGGGTGTGTTGCTTCCGCGTGTGCTCGCGCCGGCGGGCCGGCAGGGACAGCTATCGGCGGCGCGGGGTCCCCCCGCTTTCTGGCTGTCGCAAGGTTCTCCGCTTTCTCCCTCCGCGGGGCGATGCAGCAGGGGCCCGACAGTCGTCCGCTTCCTGTGCTTGGTGGAGGAGTGTGGTTATGGCCGCAGTCCGCTCTTCGATCCTACGCTCTCGGCGGGCCGTAGCGTTGTGGGTCCCATGGTCCGGCCGCCATCTTGGACGTCTTGGGGGGGAGTTTCAGGACGCTTCGTTCTCGGCGTTATCCGCTCCGATTTTCTCCGGTATTTTCGCCGGTCCCCCAGAGGTGGTTCACCTATGGCTCAGCTGAGTTTCAGCGTCAGAAGTGCATTATTTCGGCCGCGATTGTTCGCGCTTCAGGATCATGGGCAGGAGCTTCGTGGAGAGCAGTCCTCACTCCATGCGTGCTGGCCACGCCCCCCAGCACTTCTTGTCATGGCCACCACCCCCAGAGGAATCCGCAGCCACAAAAAAAGATGTGGCCGCATTAATGGAAGAAATAAGGAACATTATGGCAGACATTGGGAGCAAAGTAGACAGGATCACTCAAAGGATAGATAAAATGGAGGAGAGACTTGAGGAAGTCAAGCATAACCAATCCTCTCTTGATACACTAGAGACACAAATGGACATGCGGTTGTCTGAAATGGAGAGGCGGGAAGAGGGAGTGAGGATGAAACTGGATGATTTGGAAAACGAGAGAGGCGGAACAGCCTTAGGCTTTTGGGTATCCCGGATCGAGATGGGGAGACGGAACAGGATTTGAAGAGGGCTTTAAATGAGGTCACGAAATTGGTGTTTGATGATGATGATACCATCGACAAAGCCAAGGTGGAAAGAATTCACTGAGCCAGTGGTGCCGAAAGGTGGCCCAAAGTCAGTCTTTGCTAGGTTCAATAATTATGCTGACAAGATGAAAATTCTGGAAAAGCACGGCAGAGGTGTACGGCACATCTAGAGTAACGATTTTGTTTATTTTTTTTTTATTTTATTTGGTAAGATTACAAACCTTTACAATTTACACACGATTTTAAACATATATTTACAACAGTATAAAAAACATATTTCTGATTCCTTGCAAATAAACACAATTCTTTTGCTACAATTCATATGTGATGTCACATTTCCTTATTTTAAAATAAATTCATCATAAATATGACAAAACTAAAAATGAACTTATCCAGATCATAATATCCTTATTAACCTTAGTAGTTTAGTGATTTCATACTATGTACATAAAAGATTCATATCCTTTAATTTCTTGTCAATTTCACACAGTAACATAATCAAGTTCATAGTAATTTTGGTACTATTGCCTATCATACACCTAGACCAGAGGGTCATTCTCGCCAGCAAAGAAGAGGGATCAAAGTAGGATCCAAGAGTACTAAGTCTCAATATCTCGAAATAGTCACAGAAAACAACCAGATGTTGTAAAGATTCAACCATAGTAACCTTCTGACAGAATCTACAAGCACCTGGATTTGTTGATTCATTACATCTTCCCCATTGGGCTAATCTTTCATTTGTATGAAATGGGTTCAGTCTGAAGCGGAGGTATAGATTTCTACCAGAAGCTGATGGAAATTGTATAAGCTATCTCGGACAAGTACCCCATTTCCTTCTAATCTGAGCATATTCCTGATACGTGATATACCTACTTATTCTGTCCGATTGACAACACCAGTAATATAGCTGCATTTTCCTTTTGCAGCTAGGTAAACCCAAAATTAGATGTTCCTCTGGGATAAGTGCAGCGGACATAATATCCTTACTTTTTTCCACAAATGCTATGGACGGAGGATGTTTAAGCAGCACCTGATTGCTTAGATCTTCATAAAGACTATTGGCTGGTGGTTTTAGGTACTTAACATAATTAATAAGCATCTGCCAATGCCATTTTACAGATAGAGGAAGGAGTCCTATTTCATGTTTTATGATATCGTTTGGAATTGAGGTGGCCAAACCCAATACTTGCTTCCATGTGCCACCTTGTAATGAATCAAGAACATCTTCAATTTACTAAAAAGACCTATATCAAGAAAATATAGTATGCATGGTTCCACTTTAAGTAAATATAATTGCAAAACAGGTCATATGGAAAAGCTGCAATATTTTCTCATGATAATTTTCATCTGAGAGATTAGAAGCCTAGCTTTTTCATACAGTTTGTTTTTCCACCATTGCGATGAGTACATATCGGACAATGTATAACCAAGATATTTAGCAGATTTTACTACCTCAATAGGAATACCATCCATAGACCAGTTAAACCGATATGCGTTTTTTTTCCCGTCTGTGAAAACAAGTATGTTAGATTTAGACTGATTCACTTTTAGATTATTCTCTGATGCATATATGGAAAAAGAATTCAGCTTGTTTTAGAGACCAAAGGGTGTTTTATCAAATAATAATAAATCATCGGCAAAGCCCACGTAATTGTGTTTCAGCACCCCCAGATTCACAGGGAAATTGATGACCTCTGTCCAACAATCCTCAATATCACAGATATATAGATTCAATAATACCGCTGCAAGAGTGCAGCCTTGTTTAAGTCCGATGTTAGTTGGTATAACATCGGTGGTAGCGCCTGCTCGATTTAATCTAACCGTATAATAAAAAGAGGTATGCAGAAGGGCAATAAGCGACACCAGGTACGAGGGGAATCCCATGTGTAGCATTTTTTCCCACAATAATTCCCTCACCACTCAGTCAAAAGCTGCACTCAGGTCGAGAGAAGCCATATAGACTGCACCGTGTGATTATGTTTGGTGTTCCATTGAATGTGAGATATAATTGTAGCCTTTAGGGAGCACCCCATTGAGCGACGAAAACCAGTTTGGTATTTTGATAGGGTAGCATTAACATACATGTACTCCAGGAGCTCCTCTAAGATAAGATGATAAAATACTTTCGAGGAGGCATCCGTGAGGGCTATCGGCCTAAAGTTATTTGGATCATTAATAGGGCCCTTTTTATAGATTGGAATGATCATAGCGGCACACCATGACTGAGGTAAAGATTGAGTAGCAAATACCATATCAATTTTATATTTTATAATACTAGCCCAGAACTTTATATCTGATTTTAAAAGGTATGCTGGAATTCCATCCGGGCCAACCGCTCTAGATGCATTTAATTTCATGGTTGCCCTTTCAACATCATTAAGGGACCAAGGACTGCTGGCTAACCAAACAATTGAGGGAGGAAGTATATTTTTTTCACAATATCAGTAGGCAATGTAAATTTTGACTTGAAGTGATCCTCCCATACAGAACCCGCAATTGCATTTTCCTTTAGGCCAGTCTTTTCATGATTTATAGATCTTAGTATAGCCCAAATGTTGCGTGTGTCACATTTCAGCAGATGGTACATCATATTTTGGTTGTCTATTAGGTATTGAGTAACTTTGAGACTCTTCAGTGAATTTTTGTATGTCTGCAAAATTCTGAATTTTGAGACCCCATACGAGTCCCTGTCAGTAACCGTTTTTGCAAGATGTCTAAGATTAGCATTTTTTACTTTCTTTAGTTTAGATATCTCAATGTTGAATTTATGCTTATGTATTTTATCGGTACTGACAGGAACCGTCTTCTTAACCAAGGCCAATTCATGAAAGTTAGTTCGCTTGGTTAGAAGTGCATCCATATAGGGTGCGTCCATGTTTTCACGGGACAGATTATCCATGATTATAGGATCATTTTTCATCCGCCAGATAAGCTGATGACTTGTGGATGCAGACCATCTAACTGACAGACCCGGTCTGTCCGTATCCACAAGAGTAAGAACGGGACAAGTAGTAATCCCATTGACCGAATTCAAGTTTAATGGAAATAGCACAATGATCTCCAAAACCCAAATCTTCAATTGTGATCGGATCGCAGAGGTTATACAATGAAGTTGACAAAATAAAATGATCAATGCGGGAGAATAACCCTCCTCGAGACCATGTATACGGGGATGTTTGATCACCGACTTCGATCACCTGCATATCCCAGTTTAGAAAAAAATGTACCCATTTTTTACCATTCCTGACCGTTAGAGCAGATGATGACAATTTCTGTCCAGCTTTTTCACCTTTATATAAACAGGATGAATTAAAGTCTCCTCCAGCTAAAACACCAATATTCGCATGTCGGCCAAGCGCATCCTCTAAAATAGAATCAATTAAACCTTCCAACTCATTGTAAGTAGTAGTAACCCTATTCCAATAAACACATAGAATAAGAATTGGGCTCACATGATCCGAGGAGTATGATAGCTCAACAGTAATCACA
This sequence comes from Ambystoma mexicanum, assembly GCF_040938575.1. Classification (NCBI taxonomy): domain Eukaryota; kingdom Metazoa; phylum Chordata; class Amphibia; order Caudata; family Ambystomatidae; genus Ambystoma; species Ambystoma mexicanum. The sequence goes on along the minus strand of NC_090923.1, from coordinate 345,801,896 downwards.
GCATCATCATTGAATACAATTTTTGAATTAAGCTTACAGGACTTATTGATAAGAATGGCCAAACCTCCTGAAGGCCTCCCCAAATTCCCCCTTTTAGCAGATTGAGAGTGGCATACAAAACCTTCAACATTAAAATGCGACATATGCATTGTCTCCTGTAATAAAATGACATCCAAATGACATGTATATTTCGCTGTGTCCCACCATCTGAAGAAATTAGCCAGGCCACAGCTGTTCCATGAGCGGCACAGGATATTAAACTCATTACAGATTAGAGGGGCGGCATAGTTATTTTCGAGACAGCATTAGAAAGAGTACTATTCAAACCATTCAAGCCATTCAAAGCGGCAGTCAATGCCATTAATTGTTTGATCATATTGTAATTAGAAAGCATTGATACACCCGTTGCTCCATTTGCTTGGTCGTTAACAACCTTCATGACTGGCATTTCAAGAAATGTTTTAGCTTCCAAATCGGTTTGAAACAGGCAGGGTAATAAGCCAACATACCTAAAGTTTTCCCTCTGCTCCCATACCAGTTTCATAATCAACAATGAGTGAAATCCACAAATCATTCTATTATTGTGGCATGGGGTTAGTCTCACCCAGTCAATATAATCCGAACACAGCATTCTCAACAATGGGATAGAATGAAATGCTTTTAATAAGGAGGAGCGGTTTAGATTGATTTTATCATAAATTTTCGGGTCGTTTTCCCATCCCAGGATGAGTGGCATCTCAGGTGTGATTAGTATTTCCCTATTTTTCATTTGGATCACATCCACATTTTGAGTCTCAAGTACTACCCCCTCACTAGCCGCTAGATCGGGAGATGATTTAGGCAACACTTCCCCTGCCGCTACAGGCGGGGTTACATTATTTTTAGAATCTGCAATATTTTCGGCCACTTTGTTATTGTGTCACAACCTTGTGTAAGACTTAAAGTTACCGTAGGGGTATTGTCCGAATGCTCCGCTTTCCCACCCGATGCACCACTCTCCTCACCTGAGTCTTCAGGGTCTGATGCTCTGACGCCGTGTCGGTGGGCAAGGTAATCCTTTTTGAATTGGTTACCACCTTGGCTCCTGTCCCGTATGCAGGCGGGTAAGGGGAAAAAGCCCGAAGGCAGAAAAAACCCCTGGATCGCGGTAGAACTGCTGGCCGAGGCTTGCGATGTGATATGTAGCCGTAGTAATAGTAGAATTCAATTGCATCGGGAATCCTCGAGGTAAACAAAGCGAAGATTCATCCGGAGAAAAAGTGACAAGGAGGGAAAGAACACTGGCAGAAAGCAGGTAAGCGCCGAGACGCAAAAGCAGAGAGAAAACCGGCAGAAGAGGGGGCCGCCAGGGAGACAGAGAGGAAGGGGGAAAAGAGGAGAAGGTTCCCGAAAAGGGGGAAAAAGAGCGAGCGAGAGAAAAGAACTGGAAGCGTCTCACCGTGAAAACGAAAGGAGACGGTTGCAACGCAAGGAACCATGGGTAGCAGGAAGTAAATAGGCGAGAGGAAAGAACAGAGGAAAACACTAGACCGTAAACAGAGAAACGTGAACAACGTGGTGGCAGTATTAATGGCGGCGAAGCCGTAACAACGGCATCCATCGCCAACCGAGAGGGTTCATGACATATTGAGACTGGGCAGAATTATATGTGTACTAGGTACAACACATTGTTCATCTTTGCCCAGAAACCCCATCATCCAGGGTTCACCCAACTCATTCTGTGAATTTAAGATCTGCTTAATTGGCAAGTGCTCATTAAGGAGCTTTTTATTTTTATTCACAGAAGTGGTTTTGTGGACCATAGGATAAAATTGTGAGAGTGAAGATTGAGAGGTAGCAATCACCACATCCGATGCCTGCAGTAATTATTTTTTAGAATTTTTATTGGGAATGCTTAGATCAGGGACCCTCGCCTTTTTGGAAATTAAACTGGAGTTGTTTTGGCCCTTTACTGCAATAGCCGTACCATCAGGTTTATGATCAAGATGAACTCTCGATTCCTCATTTAATTGGGATAAATCAATGACCCCCTCTTCGCTATGAGTACCCGGTAATTCCTGCGAGGGGCGGTCCTGATTAGAATTTATAGTCTCATTCACCATTTTCTTTTTTTTTTGTTGTGGCATTGGCTTTGGCCCTTCTTTTCTGAGCTCTCATAGCTAATCTTTTTTCTCTTCTTGTCAGTACAACTATAGATTTCTCTTGGTCATCGACCTCTCTTACAGCCTGCACTTGTGAGCCCTCTCTCACAACACAATCATCAGTAAGGTCAATTAGGTCCGTCAAGGGAGAGGGGCTATCGGGACTCTCATTATTAGATGGAACCTGAGCTTCAGACCCCATATGTTTCAAGGACCCAAAAAGATCCTTTAGGCCGTTCAAATCATGTTCAATTTTTGCATTGAGGTAGCCATGTTTATGGACCCCGCCTCAATCTGGGGAAAAGGATCCGTCTGACAATATATAGTTTGCATCACTTTCATGGTGGTAACCTCCGCAAAGGTTTTCTTCTCCCTACCCGATAAGTCAGGCTCACTGTGGGATTGAGTTGTTTTATCCACCCAGGTTTTCCCTGTGCAAGACTTCCCTGTTAGGGTGGCAACTGCTTCACACGTGAATAATAGTCCCTCAATTCGATTTGTTTTGTTCACAAGTTCTTCAATTAATCTTCTCAAAAGACCAATCTCACAGTGTGACCGTTCATGTCCTTTATCGAGTAGGTCTAGGATTCTCGCTATTACAGGTAAGTCAGTGTTTAGTGATTGCCCTTCTAATAAATCGGATTGAACCACAGGGGACGAAAACTCCTTGTCTTTATCATTTGAGGTCGACTGGAACTCCTGTATATCGAGTTTCATTCGAGAATCAATGACCGATTGGGGACTGTTCTTTTTTAAGGAGCTCATTTTAGGTTTTTCTATATGGTAATCTGATGCCAAATCAGGTTCCCATTGTGCCATTGTATTGACACCATCCTCTGATTTCAGATAGGGGAGTATTACCTTGGATTTTTTTATTAACGGATTGCTAAGCATGAATACGTCTTCACGACCCATGGTTCTGGAATTCACTGGGGTCGAGGGGCCTAGCGAAAGCCGCACCCTTTTCCCCACTTCGGCTTCAATGGTGGGACCCATCATAGAACAATCCATTGCATTATCTTTCGACCCTTCGATTGATACAACAGATATGTCATTATTCATCTGTCTCCTAGGTTCCACAACGGGGTCATCATACGACTTATCCGAATGCAAGATATCATTAAGGTCCTTTACGGCATATTTGAGTTTTGAATCATATTTGACAAGGCTAATAGGGGAGGTATGCACCTTTGCAGTTACCAGATTTTTTGGGATTATTCCCATTTCATTTAGAATCCTCTCTTTGTGATCTGCTGGTATGCCTGAGTCTTTTTTATCAGCCTCATCCTCCATCTCACTATGTAAATATAGTGGCAGCATATCATCATCCATAGTAGAGAACATGCACGCCCCATTGGTATGGATTGTCCCCATGAGGCAATGTGGGTCCTGTAGTTTCTTCAAACTCCTCAGACCAGTAGCCATAATGAAAGAAAAATTTGGAGTCTGCTGGTTGTTATCACTAAATTAGGGAGTGTATATAGATAGTGACTTTATCAATCCGCGGTAAGTGGAATTAATTCGCAATAAGCACACACATTCCCTACAACAAATTGTCAGGCTAACAGGGGAACCTTTGGTGATGTATCATGTAACAGCACGATTCCCATCTATCACAGTCAGTTAACAGTTATAAACGGACAACACCAATACCTCTGTGAAGGATAAGAATCACTATACGGGCACCCCCTGCACTGCCAAACAGCCACAGCACTTCACAGGCACTTCCGGATGCGCGCGCGAGATGCGCGGGCACCAGAGTATATGTGGGAAAGGCCGGGATGCAGTGGGCGGATCAGAGGGCGGAGATGGAGAAAAAAAAAGAAACAGATTTTGGCGCCTAATTCAAAAATGAATGCATTCAGAGCAGTAGCGAGCACAAGTCCAACAAGTCCAACGAGTCGTACTAAGTACGTGAAGTCTATATTTACTTGGGTGTTTCCACACTCCTCACGCTTCTTCTTGCCGACGGCTTCGTTGCGCGGCCCAAGGCAAAGAAGAGTACAACAATAACGATGCAGGTAGGGAGGCAGTGTTCCACAGCCAAACAGCCACAGCACTTCCCAGGTACTTCCGGATGTGAGTAACGATTTTTCAGGACCTGTCCTCCCTGGCCCTAACAAGGAGGAGGTTGTGCTCGCCCCTGACTTAATGGCTAAAAGAGAAAGGAGTGAGGTACAGGTGGTGTTTCCCCATTTTCCATCTCCTTTGTGATGGATGGCCACAAATATAAACTGACTACAGAGGAAGACATCCGGAAGGTCACCGGGGAGATGCTTGGTGAAGCCGAGACATCAAAAAACTGTGAAGATAAAGTGGATGGTTACAGGCAGTGGCTAATTAAGCGTCCCAGGAGAAGCCCGATGCCAGGATCCAGTAAATACAGGAAACTGAACACATTTCCAATGGCAGACACATGATGTATAATAAGAAGTAGCTAAGGTTTTTGGGCACGGGGTCAGGAAGGTTTCTTCAGCGAAGAGCGGGGGTTGTGTAAGACCATGTGTGCCCCCTAATGTGTTTTTCTAGAGCAGTTGGGGTGTTAAGGGCACTGGTCAGTTGTGGTAGTAGGCTAATGCCTGAGAAGTTGGTAGTGGGGTTTGCAAGGGGGGTGCAGGGGGCTCAAAGGTAATGAGGAGCCTTGGGATCCAGATCGACAGGGATCTGGTCACAACTGGTGGTCCGGTCTTTTTCTGGTGATGTTAACCAGGAAGAGCTGGGGGCCCTTTTGGGTAACTGTGGGGAGGGTGCCAGGATGGGGGTTATGATACGGTTCTCTGTAGATTCTTGGTTTGTGGTTGTCTGGGGACCGATTCAGTGGAATGGAAGTGGTTATTTAAAGTCCTGGAGGGGATTGGTGGGATTGGTATGGGGCCTATAATGCAGCAATGGATCCGTCTATTATACACGGACCCCCAAGCGAGAGTAAAAACAGGCGAGTGGATTTCGGAGAAGTGGACATTAGAGAGGGGTACTCGACAGGGATGCCCGGCATCCCTGATACTGTTTGCTCTGGCGCTGGAATCCCATCATTTGATACAGTGGAGTTAGGATTAAATTTGAGATTAGGTGTTGATGCAGTTCTAAGAGCCGAAGGGGGCCTAAGAAGGAATGGCTTTGAAGCCTTACTGGACCTGCCCATAAGCACTAATTTACACTCAAGAACGGGCTTGTAATGAGTGACAGAGCAGCCACAATCCGTGGTTCGACATAGGGCGGAAATCTCATCTAATATGTGGTCTATGGTACCGGATATTGTTTCACAGATACTCCTTAAATTGGGGGTACCGGGGAAGCAACTCTAGTGAAGGAATCAGTTAATATGCTGTCATGGAACACCAGGGGCAATAGATATTTTAGAACAGAAAACTGGCCTATATATTTGAGAGGTTCGATTTAATTGTGTTCCAGGAAACATGGCTTCAGACCACTTTTGAGGTGAATGGGTTCTCAATATTCCAGCAACTAGCAGTGGGTGAGGGAGTAGGCCGGCCCTCTGAGGGTCTTAGTATTGCTTGATGAAACATGTTTTTTGCACATATTGTCCTTTTGTCAAATGAGATGTCTGGCATGTTGGCGGTGAAGACTGACTCAGGGCCAGAACGGGGCAGTTTGAAATGGATTATAATAAATGTACATTGGAACCCCCTTACCAAGGATCTTCAGACCTTCCAGCAATCATTGGCAGACATATTGGTATTATGTATAGAACAGCTGCCAGGTTATGAGCTCTTGTTAATGGGGATTTTAATGTGCAGTGCATCAAGAGCTCTGCTCTGGGCTCGACAATCTTTAAGTCGCCATCACCTATTGGTGAATCATGGGCTAGTTTCTTTGAAGACTGGGACCTCTTGATGGCAAACGGGTCCATTGAAGGAGATATTCCCCCAGCTCCTACTTGGCGGAGAGAGGATAACTTCTCGACAATCGATTATCTGTTTCTATCTGGGCCTCCACTTAAAGAATGTTTCCGCTTTGCTTTTGTGAATGGCTCTCTGAGTGACCAAAAAGCTGGAATGGCTGAACAATATTTCCCGATAGAACTGACAGTGAATAATGGAGGGAATAGAGTTGTCAGATCTAAAAACAATGGCCGGTCACCGACCAACATTTTGGAGCAATCATTTTCCCCTGTGCCAGAATGGTGGAGGAGGGAGCTATATCACCCCAGTACGTTTGTTGAGTTCCTTTGGAACATAAATCCCCTGAGTAAGGCAGCAGTGAAGCAGCAAGCAAGACATCCCCATAGTTTTGATGAGCAAACCTGGGAAAAGAAAAGGCTATTGTGAGGGCAGCTAATGAGAGTAAAGAATAGGTCTAAGGACATGAAAATCTATGAGAAGGAAGTTAAAAACCTTAAAGATTCCTATAGAAATTGGTCCAGAGCCCACTGTGCCTATCGGTCACAGCAGGAGGGGGAGGTCATGCTGAGAGCTGTTGGACAAAACAATTCCAAAAATGTTTGGTCAATTATCAGATCCTGGGAAAGTCCAGTACAGATGCCCAGGAGGAAGTTATTCAGCAGCAGGTATGGGTCGATTAATTTACCGAACTCTACGGTGTATCTGAGAAGGCAACAATGGTTGAGAATAAAGATGTATTTAACAAACAAAAGGAGATCCACATGCAAAACAATATTCAATTCATTGTCATTAGTTTGTAAAAAGTGGTGATTGGTGAGATTGGAGAGAGGGGTTTGGATCTGTGCCCAAAGGGTCACTAAGAACAGCAACAAAGTGACAGTATACTTAATTAGAGTCAGAGTTTTAATATATTTAAATTTGAAAAAAGTAAAACTTTAAAAAAAACAGAAACAAATGACATAATTCAAAATCATACATCAAATTTTGTAAAAAGTATATACAAACAAAAGATACATGTATATTTACAAAGCCGAATTTTTAGAACTGACGAATCACAGATAAAGAAGAATAGTTAAACTGAAGTGGTCATAACAATCATCTAACAGGATTAACTCATTTGTAAGAGGTTAAACAATTCGTGTTTGTGAAGAGAAGGAGAAAACAAAGACAGGTCAGGATACTGTTACATATGGATCCTATTATACTGTAGTCCTTTCAGGACTATAGACCTGCTTAGTATTTGGACAAGTCTTCAAACTTATTAAATGAGAATAAAGACGTTTCATGGTCACTGAAATTCTCGCTAGAGGAAATAAAAAGCCTCATTCTTAAGCGTTCATCGTCACGATCTCTGGGTCCTAACGGACTGAGTAACGAGATACTGAAATCAGACCCTTATATGTGCGCAATGGTATTGGAGGCCTTATTTAAGGGAATAATGGTTGCAAAGTAGATCCCAAGCTCTTGGAGAAGGGCGGTCATTGCTCCCATCTTTAAGAAGAGAGATCGGATGGATCATATAAACTATGGTCCGATCTCCCTTCTAGATGCTGATGGGAAAATCTTTGCGGGCCTTGTCCTTAGGGACTTAGAACTATGGGCCAAAACACACAGCATCATCTCCAAACACCAAGCAGGTTTTAGGAGAGGTTTATCTACCTCCTTGAACAGTCTTGCCTTTAATACAGTCAGCAGTGAATCTTTCTCCAGGGGGGGTCCCTCATTGTTTCGGGCCTGGATCGACTTGTCCGAGGCTTTTCGATACCATCAACCAGGACCACCCCTGGGGAAAATTAAGAGAGTGGGGAATACCATGACATCTGCTGCCCATTCTGATTGAGCTACATAGGGAAACTGAATTTCAGGTTAGACTTGATCGATCTGGACTCATCTCCAAATCCATCGCTATACCAAGGGGTGTCAGGCAAGGATGCTTGGTGGCGCCCTTCCCGTTTAACCTTTATCTAGCCGATCTGGTTAATTGGATTATGGAGTCAGCGTTGGCCGGTCCAACATTGGGCACTTCTAAAATTGGATGGCTGGCATACGCCCAGGGGACGTCATTTCACCAAAATGCCAGGGGTAGCGGAAGTGACATCACATGACCCTTGACCTCTAATGCATCACAGGAAGTGATGTCATCTGACCCCACCCTGAAGCGACATCACAGGAAGTGATGGAACATGACTTTTCACTCCTTGATAAAACAGGAAATAGCATTGGTTCTAACACGACCCCTCTTCCTCATCCTCAACGCTATGGGTATCTCCTACACCAACTACGTGGATGATACCCAGCTCCTCCTCACCCTCACTGGCAACTATGACACGGACTCCTTGACCCTGACCCACCTCTATAACACCATCCAAGCCTGGATGGCGGACAATGGACTATGCCTCAACTCCGACAAGACCGAACTCCTCCTGGTAGGTTCCCCTGACACACTAAAAAAATCTAGACTCCCAATTCAGCCACTTCACCATCGACACCATCAAAATACCTGTCTCAGACTCAGTCAAAACTCTTGGAGTCTATCTGGATTCCAACTTATCCATGGACAGACAAGTCAACGCAATTGCCTCCTCAGCCGCATATCATGCTAAACTAATCAATGCAATCAGGCCCTTTCTCTCCAAAGAGAACTGCACAAACATAGCCATAGCCATCACTGGCTCCAGGCTTGACTACTGCAATGTACTCTTTCTAGGAACATCCAAAAAAAAACCTGAATTGGCTACTATTAGGACAGTTTTTCTGAAGTCCAACTAAAGGCTTAGTAAAACCCTTCAACTGAGGCAGTACACGACTCCACTCTTAGTATAAGACTGTACCACCTGAGTACATGGCATCGTAGGCAGAGCAGCCAGGCTTATCTTAGAGAGGGCAGTAGACACAGTACAAGTGAAATTGTAATACAAATGATCCAAAGAAACACTGAAACACTATGGCCCTCATTACAACACCGGCGGTAACCAATGGCGCTATTAGCACCATGGTTGCTGCCGGTATTGTAACGAGTCCGCCAATGGTAAATGTGGAAATACAGCCCCATTCCAAGGTTGGCAGGGCGGTAATTCCCCATTTGCCATTGGCCCTTCCCATTCCCATTTTTGCCCCATAGGGCTAAATGGGACTGGGGAAGGCGGTAATTACGGTACCGCAAATTGCGGTACCGTAATTAACTCAAAAGTCCCTTTGCGGGTCCCTACTTTAACGGCTGGTCCAAACCAGCCGTTAAGGTCGGGAGCCGCAAAGTGACCTCGTAATCAGGTGTTAAGGGTTTAACGGCGCCAACACCTTTTACGGCGTTGTTAACCCCTTAACGCCAGGGTCCTAATGAGGGCCTATGGATTGTAAAAATAAAGGATTTATTTAAATGCAGGTAGGCCCAGATAAATCTAGGGGTTAAGTAAGTACTAACACATTATATGAAATCACAATATAAAACACAAAACTATACTTGATTATTATTTGGAACACCTAACAGTAGTTCTAGGGAAGTCAAAACCTTGTTATACACATTTAGTATAGGTCAAGCTTATTCTTTGGGAGTAAAAGACCAATGGTTACTTTCAGATTACTTTTGGTAATACAAGGGCAATAGGCCCTCCCAGTTGTACAGTGACTCTTGGAACAAATCACATAAACAGTCAACTGGACAATATACCTTTTTGGTGCATAGTGAAATACTTATTCTAGGTGCAGTAGAAACCTATAACTACTTAACACACAGTTATACCAGGTGAGTAAAACCTAAGAATGTAATATACAATTACAGATGCTGTGGAAATCAGGGAACCCCAGATTGAGGTAAGCAATAACTCTGGTAACTTGTTTTGTATGGCACACAGCTAACACAAGGCAAGTAAAACCCACATACTTTAACTTCACAATGTCACACTTTACTGAATAGTTATTCTAGGTAGGCAACAACCTAATGTAGACTTATTAAGGACAGGCTAGTAGCAAGTCAGGGGAAGCAAGACCCAGTTGGGGGACACTCATACAGTTATCCTAACAGGACTAATCTCGTGATACCAACAGTTGGAGGACGCTCATACAATTACCCTACAGGAATAATCTGGTGAAACCAACACATTACTTTTGTAAAGAGGCACAACCTAATCACAGGAGAGTAAAATACCTTTACACCTACTTTCTTTTAGACTGGCAACACAGTGGCTAAGGAAGAAAAGATGTTAACCATACTTTTAAGAATAGTGCATCACACATTCAAGATCAGTAAGAACTTTTGTAACTGTTCACTCTTAGAATTACAGTCACCCACCAACTCTTTACAAGTAAGTAAAACACTCGATTTCTTTTCTAGGCAGAAGTCCAATCCCTTCAAAGTCTTTCCCTTATTTTTGGATCATGAGCAAACAGGTGAGTACTTTACTTCTAGGGTTAGAAGAGAGCCCAGGGGTTTCACAGAAGACACCACAGCAGGATTCTAGCAGTGGGACTGGGTGCACTGGATGAGGGACCTCCCAATCACAGAAGACACTCCAAAGCTGCACAGAAATCCCAAGAGGATTAAGGTAAGTATATACCCAAGCCAACACAGTACCTCAGCAATGAAGAAGAGATTGCAGCAGGAGAACTTCAGGGACTGCAGCCAAATACCCGGTCAGTGGATTCCTTGTCCTGGAGACTGAACACAAGACCTCCGAAGGGGCTTTGCAGCAGGGATCGATGAAGAAGGCTCTAGGCAAGATTTCTCTCGCGCCTAATGCGGTTCTGCAGGTTTGGCGCCTTTTCAAGGAGCACAGAAGCACAGAAGAAGACAGAAAATCGTGGTAGAGTTCTTGTCGTTTAAAAGGTCCAGCACTCTTGTGAGGGGACTTTTCAGACTCGAATCGTGTCTCTGGAGATACACCAGGATGCTCACGAAGTTTCAGCGAGATTCCGAATTCAGAAGACTGTGCACCGCAGGGTATTGGGGTATTGCAAGAACGCAAGGTCGCAGCAACTCGTGGGATGGCTCAAAATGCAGGTCATCTTGAGTCTAGTGGGTCTCACTAGGCTCTGGGTTCGGGTCGTCGTTTTTGGAGACCCCAGGTCGATTGGAAGGAAGGGCTGCAGCAGGCTCCGGTTACACAGCGGGCTCTCCGGTCGCTGGAAATCATTTCTGCCGATTTTCCTTCATCAACATCTTTGGTTTTCTGTTCCAGTGGTTTCCAGTATTTATCAGGAACTACAGCACAACCTCTGCATTCTCTCCCTGCATTTTACAAGAAAGGGGCGTCTGGTTGTCCAATCAGGGTAGCCAGCCGCCCACTGGGATTTGTCCCAGTTGAAGGAAGGCGTAAGACAAAGGATGAGGGAGTTTTGGACTCCTCCCCCACTTCCTGTGCTTACAGACTCATTGGAGCCTGGGCGGGGAGTCCAGGGGACTTCCGCCAAAGACAAAATTCAAACAAAGGAATTTCCTGCCCTGGATGTCAGGGGAGGGAACAAGAAACAAGAAACACTAAAATGGCAGAAAAAGAAGACAGGGGCCAGTTTGGTAAAATGAGCACCCTTAGGTGCCTTTACTGCAGCTGTGATTACAGCCCACGGTAAAGGTGCACCAAATTAGTGAAATGTATCACTGCCACCAGCCATTAAAGGTAAGCTTGTCACTGTAACAAAATGGTTACAGTTTTAATGTGAAAGGGGATACATTGTATCTCCCCAACACTCCACATAAGGTGGGGTGTGCTGGTTTCACAGAATAAAATGTAAAAGGGATCCAAAGATCCTTTCTACCCTTGGGAACTATAGTTCACTCAAGGTTAGCACAAGAAAGTTAAATGGGGAGCCCCTTGGGCAACCCAGCAACAACAGGCCCTTATTGCCAATACGTTTTTAGACATGATAACTTTAAAAAGACACTATGGAGAGTCTTAAAAATGACACCCATTAAAAGAGTTAGGGATTAGGTGAGTGTGGAAAAAGGTTCCCACTCACTGAGGTATTAATGAAAAATATCCAACTAGAAAAGCAAAAAGTTCTGGAGTTGAACCCGGAAAGGAAGATTTACCAGCTCTGTGGAAATCTTACCTAACAGCTACAAGTCATACAGAATAGTACTCTCCATGCAGCTCAATGCATTGCTAAAAGAGAACACATCTCTGAGGCCAGACAACTAGCCCACTGGCTCCCAATAAAGGAAAGAATCGTCTTCAAAGCTCTGACACTGACCCACAAGTGCATTCACCTCACTGCTCCTGATTACCTCTCACAAAGGATCCACCCCGTCTCCTCTACAAGAACCAACCAGATCACCCTATACCAACATGCTCTGTGTGCCACTAGTAAAAAAAGCCAGGGCGGGCGGATCCAACTGCCCATATCTCGCACCCACACACTGGAATGCCCTACTTCCCACAATCCGAGGTGAGGCCTCCCTCATCGCTTTCCGTCAAGCTATGAAAACCATCCTCTTCACTTAAGGTCCCTAGTACCAGCATGAATACTAAACATATGACCTACTGCATAAGTTGTAAAGACCAATTGCATAAGCTGTAAAGACCAACCGCATAAGCTGTAATGATAGAATTATGTTTGTAGTGTTTTTATAATGTGCCAATGACTGCTACCACGCCTGTACCCCTGTAACTAAGCTCTTGCAAGTAACAGCGCCTCAATGCCCCTGACCTGTTTGTGCGCTATAAAAATATAAATAAATAAATAAGTACAGTATGAAAAATATGTAAAGTGATATACATTGCATACAAGAATTGATCACCATATGTATCGTTAATATTACTGTGTATAGGCCCATATAACCAAATTACTGTGAATGCAAGCAAACGTCCAAGGCCAAACGATAATGATGTGTTATTATATAGCATTTACGCTTAAGCGCTTCATATAGAACAAATATACATACAATATCACCCAACCTGTGTTGGTACTCATTTATCAACCTCAGCAGTAAGAAAGGATGAGTTGACCTTACCGGGAGTTGAAGCTGCAACCTGCAGATCACACACACATTGCAGCAGCAAGCACTCTACCCACTGAGCTATTTTACCGGCTATAGCTACCAGAAAACCAGCCACTCTAGAAACAAAGAGACACAGACCACAGCCCAGGAGCCTCAATTAAAAAAATTTAAAAAAACGTTTTTTTAAAGTTATTTTTTAGGGGTCGCAAGGGAGACTTCAGGGGTTGCAGTTGCGACCGCTGGAGACCCCTAAATGACGTCCATGCCTACACCGACGACATTGTGCTTCTTGATCGCACCCAGATTGGCCTCCAGAGGTTACTAATTGCCTTTCAGAAATTTGCAGAGCTGAATGGGTTGAATACTAATCCCGAAAAATCTAAAATCTTGATTCTCAAACATCCCCTAAGACAAACTAAACCATTTTCGTGGTTTCTGGACAATCAGGTGGTCCCCATAGTTAAGGAGATTATATATTTGGGATCGGTGGTCAGATCATATCCAACAAAGGGGTCTGTTACTGCTGCCTCTGATGAAAAAATCTTCCGCCTAGGTTAACAAATGAAAACAGTTGCTAATAAATGTTACAAATGTTCTATCTTGCCACTTAAATATTATATTGTTAAGATAATACCGACTTAGCTCTTCGGCTGAGACACTAATCCACACTCATATGTGGTGGACTGGGAAAGATTGGAGGGTATGCTTTGGAGGTGAGTGCTGAACCTTCCTAACTGCATCTCAGTCGCAAGCCTGAGATATGAATTGGGTATACCCCCACTTAGGGCCTGTGTGGAATGGAAGTTGGTTACATTACATAGGCTGATTCTCCCCCCCCTCACTCTATGAAGATGTTTTGGTTGTGTATAAGGGGGTATCTAACCTGTATTTAAACAATTTGAAAATTGTATCTGTCAAAATCCTTGTTGATTCATAGTGTCTGGAGGAAACCTTATTCCAAAACCCTGAGAAGGCTAAAGAACTTATTAAGTGAATGGACTGGATTCGCACCATTACATTGATGAGGAAATCAAGGGTCCATGCCTCTCTTACACCCATAGATAAACCCAGATTTACGAGGCCGACCTATCTGACAAAATTCCCTGCTGGAAATCCAGAACATCAGAGATGCTACTACAACAGCGAGTCCAATCTGCCAAAGGTGTGATGATAATGAGACCCAAACCTTGTGACATCTGATGATTGATTGGCCTGGTACCATTGAGATGAGAACGCAAAGGTTGGTAAGATTTGCCCCCCCATAATTTGGTGCATTGAGACAGATTGTTTCTGGAATCGATTGTTATCAGGACACAAGGTTTTTTCTTACTTTTGAACTGGTAAAATGATTGCAGACTGGAACTTGTTGAAATCATTTGTATGATTAACTGTAGCATCTGCGCTACCTAAAGGAGAAAACATTCTTTGGAATGCGGAAGCCCGCCGAGAGCGTGCTACAGCGAGTTGCAGAGAAGAAGTGACGAAACGGAATGTGGAATGCGAGTTGAGAGTCAACAGCCACAGCTACGGATGGATGCACCTTCTCCCTCCTCCTTATATAGATATACACTTTTCAGTATTTAATAGAGTGATTAAAGCCATTATACTTTCCCCTTTCGTGATCCTTTATTTACCCACGTTCGCGCACTTCATTTGGCGACGAGGAGCTGTGCAACTGTCAGTGCAAACAGTCTGACAGTTACGAGGCCGCTCCACTCATGCCCGAGTGTCGCAGCAGCCCGATTCTTCATACGGTAATGATTTCTTGACCTCATTTTCGGCACAGAGTTTTATTACCTTTCTCTTTTCCTGCTTTCATATCGTGCCGTAACTCCTTCTGCCTTCACATTTTGCTGCGACTCACTACGATTCATCCTCCTGCACGCATACGCACTGAGGTCTTGATACTGCGTTGCTCTTACTCTGTTTCACTTTCCATTCATCCGCACGCATGCGTATTGCAGATATGCCTGAAGAAAGACTTGAAGGAACGTGCATGTTCGGCACATATGAGGAAATTCCTGCATGAGATCATTTAAAGTGACACGCACGCTCTGTGCTTATTAGGAAATCCCTTTATGTTCTTGGCTAAAGTGACGCACGATTCATTATGGAACTTCTTTATGTGCACACATAATAACCTTACATCAGCGTTATGCTTACAGTGGCCACATTTTGTTAAAACTTTTCTCAAAGGATCCTCATGAGTAAAATATATTTCTAGAATTGCCAGCACACATAGAGATTACAGCAGCTTCTGTGGAACACATATAAAACATGTTGCAAGTTTGCTTTTACTTCACAAGCCAATTCTTACACTTACCATTGTGCACTGTATAGGACAATTATTGTCATCTGGACATTGACATAATTTGTTTCATTCCTGTGGTGATGGCATTCAGCAGTGTACCTCCTCCTGCATTATTTATGCCTGATGCAGATGAACCTGCCATTCTTTGGAAGAGGTGGATACGATCGTTTGAACATTATGCAGGAGTGGTCTGTGGCCCGAATTGCAGTGCAGAGAAGAGGAAGTCATTGTTATTACATTGTTTGGGACCTGCTGGTCAGGAAAAATATGAATCCTTACCTGAACTTCCAGCTGATGAGGACATAGACATTAATGAATATGAACGCACTATAAAGAAAATAAACAAACATTATGAAAAGAAAGTGAGTATCATTCTGGAGAGATACAAGTTTGGCAAGAGGACACAAGAGGAGGGAGAAAGTGTTGAAAAATATGTGACTGCTTTAGGCAAACTTGCCAAAACCTGTAATTTTAATGAGCAATTAGACGAAAGGATAAGGGACCAATTCATGTTAGAATGCAGAAGTGCTAAAGTAAGGGAGAAATTATGGTCTGAAAATGATCCTTCATTAGATATCGTGCTTAGAGTGGCAAAAGAAGTGGAGCACACCGAGGAGTGTGTGAAAGAATTAGAGAACAAGATGAAATCTGTCCAATTAGAGTCAAATAACGTAAAACTTGCTAGATTGACATGTGACAATACTGATGAAAGAGAATCCATCGCTATGGTAACTAACATCAATATAAAGAAGAAAATACCCAATAAGTCACATCAACCACAACCAGACAGA
This sequence comes from Ambystoma mexicanum, assembly GCF_040938575.1. NCBI lineage: Eukaryota > Metazoa > Chordata > Amphibia > Caudata > Ambystomatidae > Ambystoma > Ambystoma mexicanum. Next base: position 345,785,856 of record NC_090923.1, on the reverse strand, counting down.
GGGAAATATAAATTCAATCAGAAAAGCAATCCAGGTAATTACTGCAAGAAAGAAGGTTTCATTCCCAATTCAAGAAAAAAAAGTCAAAGCAGATGTTACAGATGCGACAGTGTAAATCATTGGGCAGATGATCCAGAATGCCCAGCATTGAAAATCATATGTAGTAGATGTAAAGGAAAGGGACACTATTCCAAGTGTTGCAGATTACGCAGCATGTCCACCAACTGGATAGGTGGAACTTCAAGTAGTGATCGCAGTGATCAAGATGATGGTGAAGAATGTGTATTTGTGGTCATGGATGATGAAGATGAAGAAGTATTAGATAGTCCCAAAGCCAAAGTTTACATTGATGGTGTTGAAATAGACATGATGATTGATACAGGAGCAAAATATACACTGGTACCACAACAACTATGGGATAAGAAAAGACATGAATATCTACATGAGACAGATATAAAACCCAGAGCATATGGTGGTGTGAGAACAAATACCATAGGGTGGTTTTGGGGCAGTTTGAAATTCAAAGGAAGGAAAGCCAATGGGAAGATCTACATCACGAACTCAGGTCAAACTCCCCTATTAAGCTGGACTCATCAAAGCAAACTACAAGTTAAAATAGATTCAATTGCTAAGGAATCTGTGTTTGCTGTTCAAAATAAGCCAAATAAACAGAAGAATGATTCCGAAGTGAAGAATTACACTCCTGAGGATGTCATGGCAGAAGTGTTTTGTGATGGGATTGGATGTCTTCGAGGATATGTGCATGAAATAAAGCTGAGAGCCAATCACACGCCTGTAGTTCAGAAATTAAGGAGTGTTCCGATATCCATGAGAGATGAAGTCAAGAGAGAAATCAAACTCATGGAAAGTCAAGGCATAATTGAAAGTATTGACGCTAGTGAATGGGTGTCGCCATTGGTAGATCTCAGGAAAAAGTCGGGAAAGCTGCGAATATGTATTGATATGAGAGAACTTAATAAATGTGTTATACCGGACAGGCATCCTCTGCCCAATATTCAAGAGTTAATATCTACCATTGGGCCTTCGAGTCATTTCTCCACCTTAGATCTTACATCAGCTTACCACCAAGTCAAGTTGCACGAGAAGTCGAAACATCTTACGGCCTTTATTACACCAGATGGATTATATCAGTTCAAAAGGATGCCATTTGGTCTTGTGTCGGCAGCATCTGTCTTTCAAAAGATTATGCATAAACTCTTTGAAGGAGTGCCAGGAGTGATATGTTTCCAGGATGACATATTGATTCATGCTGATAGTAAGAGACTTCATGATGAAAGGTTAAAATATGTGTGTAGAAAACTTTGGGGAGCAGGAATGACCTTAAGCAAAGAAAAATGCAAAATTGATTGCTCTGAAATTGAATATCTAGGACATAAGATTTCAGCTGAAAAAGAACAATTAGTTAATGCCATAAAGAAGATGCCCAGACCAAGTACTAAAGAAGAAGTACGTACATTTTTAGGTATGGCAGAATATTATTCAAAATTCGTACGTGATTTTGCTGTACATACTATTCCTCTTCGTGAAATCAATAAGAAGAAGAATTTTATATGGAACAACGAATGTGAGGAGGAGTTTGAATTCATTAAATCTGCAATTGATAAGGCTCCTGCTTTGAAGAATTTCATTAGTGATAAGAAAGTCATCATCACCACAGATGCCAGCAATGTTGGGTTAGGAGCTGTCGTCACGCAGGAACATAATGGGCGAGAGATGGTGATCGCATTCGCTTCAAGACTTCTGAAAGGGGCCGAAAAATCGTATGCGGCCATAGAGAAAGAAGCCTTGGCAATAAAGTGGTCAGCAGAAAAGTTCAGGAGCTTTATTTGGGGCCATGAAGTAGAGTTCCGAACAGACCACAAACCATTGGTTCATGTTATAATGTCCAAAGGGTTGGACAAGGTGTCCAACCGAATCAGAAGATGGGTGATACTCCTTCAGGAATTTAATTGCAATGTGCGATATGTACCAGGAAAAAAAAACATTACAGCAGATTGTTTGTCACGGTTGACCAACGTTTCAGAAATTGTAGATGAAGATGATAATGCAGAAAATGTTCTTAATATTGAGTCCACTTCTATTTCAAGGATGGAATGGAGTGATGCTGTAAAAGATGACAATGCTATGAACAGTCTTAAGAAACTCATCTGCAATCAAGATTCATGGAATAAGGCCATGTTTGAGAAAGCCAATCTTTCGGAATATTGGCTTATTGCTGATGAATTGCATATTCAGAATGATATAGTAATGAGAGGAGACAAGATCATTCCACCTAGTAGTTTGCGACGAAGAGTCATCGAACTAGGTCATGAAGGTCACCAAGGGATGGTGAAAACCAAGCAACGCATAAGAAATGATTACTGGTGGCCAGGATGCGACCTGCAAATAGAGCAACATATCAGGGATTGTATCCTTTGCAACAATAATGACAAGAGCTGTGTGGGGGTGAAACAAACCATGGTGGTGACTGAAATTCCTGATAAAGCATGGAAAGATTTGGGGATGGATGTGTTGGGGCCAGTGTGCAGTGCTGGGATACAAAAGTATTGTCTTGTTGTGATTGACCTTCTCACCAGATGGGTTGAAGTACTTATCGCACCTAATATCACTGGAAATATTGTAATAAACTTCCTATCTAACATATGTGAGAGAGAAGGCTATCCTAATAGTATTTTGACAGACAATGGCACTCAATTTAGATCCAAAGAAATGAGAGAATTTTGTAAAAAATATTCCATATTACACAAAAAAAGTGCCATTTACCATCCTCAAACTAATGGCACTGTGGAACGCTTCAACAAAGTGTTGAAACAGACCATTAAGTTGGCATGGTCCAACGGCATAGATTGGGAAACAGCCGTTAAGGAAAGAATTATTGCGCATCGCTTCACACCCCATTCCACTACGGGACTTTCCCCGTTTGAGTTGAGCAGGGGTAGGAAAGCATGCACTAAATTGGCGCCAATGTGGTTAAACAATAAGAACAATGGAGTCAACAAGGACTTCGGGGTGGTGTGTGACAATATCAGGAGTACGTAGTTGAAAAACAAATCTGTATATGATGAGAAGAGACCCATGGGCAGATTCGATAAAGAAACTGTAGTGGGGAAGATGGTAAGAGTTAATTTACCCCCTGTTCTCAGGGAAGGTCCCTGCAAGTGGTCCAAACCCATCAGAGTACTGGAGGCTTTTAAACATTCTGTTAGAACGGAAGATGGTAGAATCTGGAATGTTGAAAGAATATGGATATGTGGTGATGGCAAAAACTCTGCTGACAACAGAGATAGAGCGATGGTGAGACATGAGAATGAGAGAAAGAAAGGCCAAGGTGATGTAAGTGGTTGGAAAGATCAGAGTGCTGTATGTGGAATGAAAGAGGTGCGGGATGTAAGGTCCAACAAATCAGAAGTGATTTCCTTGCCAAGTCACATCAGCGAGATGTCTCGAAGTTCTAGATCCGGAAGAGTTAATCGCAAGCCAAGAAGGATGGAGGACTTTGTGTGTTTGTGTACATAGACTTTATTTTTGTGCTGTTAGTTGAGTTTCTTTTGTTTACATATAAAGAAAGGGAGATGTGTAGCATCTGCGCTACCTAAAGGAGAAAACATTCTTTGGAATGCGGCAGCCCGCCGAGAGCGTGCTACAGCGAGATGCAGAGAAGAAGTGACGAAACGGAATGTGGAATGCGAGTTGAGAGTCAACAGCCACAGCTACGGGATGGATGCACCTTCTCCCTCCTCCTTATATAGATATACACTTTTCAGCATTTAATAGACTGATTAAAGCCATTATACTTTCCCCTTTCGTGATCCTTTATTTACCCACGTTCTGGCACTTCATTAACTAATTTTAACATTTTTATATCTTGCCTGTTTTATTTCTTTATGTATTTGTTTAATTGTTTTCGTTCTTTGTTTTGTGTCTTTCGTTTATTTTATTGTTTTTGAATGTTTGTGAAAAGTCAAATTTTGAACTTGTTTTGTTTTGACTATATCACAATAAAGAAAAAAATGTTATTATGGCTGTCATTTATAATTGATAAATATAACTAAATATAGAACTAAAAGCACATTAATTGAAATAAAATTTCAAAAAAGAAGCGGTCTTTAGCTTATTTTCTTCTACATGGCAACAAAACTTGCAACAGTGAGGAGCAGGCCGTGTATGGGTATTCAGCTGCTGGGCTCTACACATGAGTTGTCTGACTACCGACTCCTCACAACACTATACGTAATCGAGTCCATACTATTCGTCTACAGATAAATAAAACGAGTAATGGCGCATAATGACATCCGTCATATTAAATACTTAAAATAATTATATTGTTAATAAACAGTAAATATAGAGGTTGTCTTATGCAGTTGTATATTATCCCATCTTTTCGAGTGATTATAATTCTGAGCCTTCAAGAAGCATTTGAGATCCTTATACTATGAATGAGGTACTGTTGTCGTTTCAATATGGGCGCTGCAGGAACAAAAAGCAGGTCAATTGACATGTCAACACGTCACATGAGTCTTTCGTTTGTGTCTATTGCCTTTGGTTGCGGTCCCGGAAGTGGGTAATGAATGGCTTTCTACTGCACAGCCTATGGAGCCAAAGCAGTACTGTTCTCCAGTGCCTACAGGATAGATGCTGAGGCACACGGCCCGGAAGCTCGCGTGGAGTACCACTGCTTGCTTTATCCGCCTCCGGGCGTGTAGCCGGCTAAGCGGAATGGAGAAGGCCGTGGTGCGGTGCGTACCTTCCGAGCCCAAGTTGACCCTCTCCTTCACGTTGGATGGCAGCCAGAAGCACATGCAGCGGGACCAGTCGGAGCCGCTGGGCCGGGCGCTGGCTCGTATTGCCACAAACGCCGCCAAAGCGGCCCAAAGCAGCAAAGCCAAGAAAAGCAAGCGTGGCGGCAAGTCCTCCCCGCCGGCTTCCTCTGCCGAGCCTCCTGTTGGGCTCTATTTCCAGGAGCAGCCGTTGCCGGATGAGTTGCTTAATGCGGAGGCGTGGCGGGACGGCGCGGTGCTGCACGTCGGCGAAGCTCGATACACGGTTGAACGGAACCCCCCGGCATTCCGACAGGTGCAGCTGCCCCGCCACATCATGGCTGGCTTCCCCGTCTGTCCTGCATTGCACATAGAGTTCGGGCAACTCGAGGCGTCGCTCTTCCTCTGGTTCAAGCAGGCACCAGACGAGCCTGGCGGCTGGGCTCCCGCCGGTCGCCAGAGGGTCTATACACCGACCAACAGTGACATCGGCCTGCGGCTGAAGCTGCACTGCACGCCCGGCAGCGCTGAACCGCCGAGGCACGGGGCCGCTTGGGAGCTGGAGGCGAGCTGCACTGTAGAGGCTGGTCCTGGGACATGCGCCTTCGAGCAGCGCCACTTGTACACGCAGCGGGTGAGCGAGGCGCACTTGCTCCGTATAGTATCTTACAATATTCTGGCGGACACCTACGCGCAGACCGAGCACTCCCGTATTGTACTATACCCGTACTGCGCGCCCTACGCCTTGGACATGGATTACAGACAGACTCTACTGCGGAAAGAACTCAGCGGCTACAACGCAGACCTGCTGTGCTTACAGGAGGTGGATCGGCCCGTATTCATTGATAGCCTCTGCCCCGCCCTCGATGCTTTCGGGATGCAGGGTCTCTTCAAGCTGAAGGAAAAGCAACACGAGGGCTTGGCCACCTTCTATCGACCGGAGAAACTCACTTTGCTCAGCCAACACGACATTAACTTGAGCGAAGCCCTACAGACAGAACCCTTGCACTCTGAGCTGCTGGAGAGCCTGTCGGCCTACGGGCCGGCGAAGGAGCAGCTGTTACAAAGGACCACGGCGTTGCAGGTACTTGAGTGTGGTCGGTTTATCAGCTCGATGAAACAAGGCGCAGTTCTTGCTTACGATTTCAGGCCATGGCAGCAACTGCATGCATTTGCCTAGCTATCGATTGCGATCATTTTTCATCCACCGTTATGATGTGATGATGGAGAAGCAGATCCAACATCGATGCAAAAGTGGAGACCAAAAACATTATTTCGGCTTGTAGTGTATTCTGGCCACCGACAGGCATGCCCTATATTCGACTCCATATCTCCCGCCCCACCACGGACAGTGACGCTAAACCTGACTTTTCTTTTTTTGTGTAAAGTGATGTGTCCGTAGTAGACGTTAATGTTTGACGTGAGAGCTGTATGTGTGCTGGGTGTTTGCGTCGTGCTAATGACTAGAATGCGTTAAGTTTACTTGCCCCCCCCCCAAGTGCTATGTGCCCTGTGGCACCTTTGCCAGCATGGGGATTAACCAGGCGTGAGGGTGTTGGGGGCCGTGAATGCGAGTGGTAACAGGTAACGGAAGATAGTCCTCACTGCTGCTGTTACACTGGGGTGGTGTTCAGTTTACCCGCTGCCTACTTTTTGTTTGATTTCCCAGATGAACCATTTGTGTGCTGTTAGTGCCAGTGTGACATCTCTCAGTATCCAAAAAATACACGCATGTATACATGCGTGCATTTTTGTTTATGACTGCCTGTTTGACATGGTGTGAAATGGGGAATGTAGATGGTGTATGTTGTGGGTTCAAGGTCATCTTATTGTGGCAACTCTACTTGTCCGCAAGGCTTTCTTGAGCCTGGGACTGATCTACCTCCAACTTTCTCTTACAAAACCTCTTCCTCCTCGAGCTCTTCACTCATTCACCTCCAACTCTCTGAGGGGCAGATCTATCTCCTCGGCTGGGGGCTCCCTCTAGAACAGCCTCTCGAACTTGAGCAGAACCACCTCTCTGAATTCCTGGGCCCAGACTCCTGCATGTCCAGTTGTCCTCACAATGCAGGGGGGCTCCCCAGCACTTACGGGTCTGTATCTGCAACACTACAGTCCCTTCTCTCTGCGCTTATGAGCCACCTGCTAACTGCACTTTCCCCTACCCTCTTCCCTGCACTTGCGCAATTTGAATGACACAAGGCATAGTAAGATGTTATTTTGTTCTTCCTTTGTTTCCTCCTACTTATCTAGAAACACTTTTGTGTACAGGTGCGTTATAAATGCCAGATCAGGGCCAGCACATTGTTGAGAATGTTATGGAGCTAATTTAATGAGCCTTGTAAGTAACTCCAATCAAGCAATCCCACTATGTCAGTGCCTTGTCTGGGATGCCCAAGGGAAGCCCTTATATATTTTTATGGCAAGTTATAATCTGGATGATGAACCCTTGTATACCACCCCTCTCTCAGAATCTCCCCGCTGAGCCAAGAAGTAGGTTTGTTTTGCAAATTTAAAAGGTTTATTTGAAAAATTAAATATATATATCACACTTTTATAATAAATTAATAATTGATATCACACTTTTGGATATGTTCAACAATGGGTAATCTGGCACTAGCACACTTCTTTACAATCAATGAGGAGTTGGTATAGGGTGGATAAGGCAGCGAAAATACTTTTATGGTTTCAAGGGAAAAGCAATGAGGAATGAAATCGTGGCAAATTTACTCGCGCGTGCGTCGAGCGTAATTACGGAGGCACTATAAGGAGTAGGAAGTCGGTTCTAGGTTCGTTGGAAAGCTTAGAATCTTAGCTTTAAGATGAAAGTTAAATCTCGTTCCTAGCACAAACGGTTCGAGAGATACGGACGATTTTGTGAATGCAGTTTTTCGGATTTGAAATTTTAAAGCTCAGAATGACAGATGACAGTTTTCAGTTTTAAAGATGACAGAATGACTCGATTCTAGGAGGCAGTTCTAATAGGCTAAAATAGTTTGGATTAGATTATTTTAAACTAAGAGTGGTTTTGGCACAGTGAGTACTCGCACTATATTTTTGAAATAAGCCGTCAAGGTCTGGTCAGGTTGGACGGGACTTCCGGCGGGTGGTTCTGAACAGCGGTCTGGTCTCTGGTTATGCTCTCAGCACTGCACAGTTCTGGTCTCTCTGGTATCTCTGGTCTCTGGAGGTTGATGGATTTGAAGTCTGGAGTCTCCCGGCAAAGCGTCCCGCAAGAAAGTGGAAAGTGAATCTCCCTACCTGGGTTTCAATGTTCCTTTTTATGTGTTTTGAAAATGGGTGTGTGCCTGGGCCTAGCTAAGCCTGCCCCTCTCACTTATCATTGGCCAAGCTTTCCTCTCTCCCTTGATTGGGGGGAAGAAATGGAGTGTCAGGGTGATGCTGTAGGTTTTATGGTCAGAGGAACCTCCCCTTGTCAAATTGCACACATCTATTTCTGACCCAAATACATATTTAACTATGTACCATTTTTCTAATATTATAGGTCCAGTTAACATATTTTCTGTAGCACCAAACCATCCGATCCCTGTCTTTGTACGATGTCGTGTCCAATGATGACAGAATTCTCCCCTTTTCATCTAGATAACGACCTCTAAACCTTTCCAGATTTTACACAAATGTGCACCAGGGATATGGGTTACAGATGCTAGTGTCAGATTTTTAACATGCAGACATTTGGAGTGACAACCTTATTTCTGCTACTACTCCCTAGAACATACCACTGGGTCCCAACACCTCTTAAAATGTGCACCGAAAAATCACAAATAATGGTATGTATTATATAATTTTGACAGGTCCGTACTATGAATTATCTATCTTTTTAAAATTATGCCCTGGTCAAAAAGGGGTGTGGCTTCCCACATCACATGGTGGAATAACTGGTTTATCCACTTCCCCCAAGCTCAGCTTGCTAGCAGAGGCACTGCCCCTCCCAGTTTCCCCCAAGAGGAAGCCATTTTACGACCCCCCCCCCCCAATATAACATTTGCCTGAGCCAAAGAAGGCCCATTGTTCAACCTCCTGCAGTCTGCCAGTACCCCTCCCTTAATTCAATCAGGGAGGTGTGATCTCCTTTTGGTGGGGCCAGCAGGATGCAGCCAGGCCTGGGAAGAGTTGTTGAGCCAGTTCAACTCCTATCGGGGGGGTAGTTGTCAGGCAGAATTCAGCTAAATGTCACTTTAGTTCCCAGTTTTCTACATTCAAATCCAACTTACATACAGCTATTTTTATATATACATTAAATAATTACTTCCTTCAAGTCATTTCAGAATATAGTTTTACATTGTATCCACCTCTTAGCAAGTCTTTCCTTGGCCTGGTTTCGGTTCATTTGTTCAGTTTTACACAAGTCTGGTAGTTTTAAAACGCCGGCTTTCTGATAGTGGTGAGCACGGGTACTGCATCCATTTTTGACATTTAGAAAATGAATTCCCCACAGTTCTGGGTTGCTTTTGGCAATCGGCATTGCCATTCCCAATGGTTTCAGGCTACTGTGTGTGTAGCCCAATGGTGGTTTTAGGCGGTGCCCTCCTGTGCTCACAACATAGGCAAAAATGGGTGGCAGCCTATTCTTCATGTTTTCCCTATGCACTCTCTGTGGAGTTCTGGCCATCATGTTTTCCATGCCAGTACTGCAGTTTTATGGTAGGGCTTGGATGCATGGGTAAAAACATCCCACAGCCTGTAATTCGTCAGCCGGGGCCCCTTGCGCTGTCGGCTTAAACCTTGGTGGTAACAAGTCCCTGTCACGTTTTTTCTTCATTTTCACGGCTGTGTGCAAAAGGTTTGGGCAAACTGAGTAAACGCTGCCTGCCAGGTACGCATGGAATTGGCAGGCAACGTTGAGAATGGAGCATCATGGAGTCTGCTTTTTTCTGGTGCATAAAGCTTGTGGACTACATGGGGTCGCCAGCATTTGTGCTGGTATACAAATGCTGGATCATTTGTGCGGCGGAAACACAAGTTGTGTCCTGCTTCTCCTCCTCGAGCCATGCAGTTAATACAAGGCTGTTATGCCATGTATTTACGTTGGGGATCATCCAAAATGAGTCCCATGTGTGTGTTGCAGGGGGGGGGGGGGCATTGCCACTATTTGGCGTTTTTTTTAATTTGTTTTTTTTTTTTACCCATCAGTGGTTCCCGCAAGAGACACACTTGTGTCCCACCCCCACCCAATTATTTTAGTTTTTTTCTTTTTACGGTCCCTCAAATTTCTATGCTTTTATTTCTATCAGCATTTAAAATATACATGCAAAGGCTTTTATCTGTCATACCCCTTTATCATATTCTGTTATTGTTAACTGTTTTTTTTATCACCAGTATTTGTGGTTGTGTGTGTTTAAGTCATTTTATTAAGTTGCGATTGTAGGTTTATATTTTGAGGTGATTGATTATGAGGTATATATCTACATGGTAAATGTTTTTAAGATGTATGTTGTGCTATCAAGGTATAGTTATGTGATTCTTACTATTTTAGTGTTTGTGAGTTCAGGTAGCAACTTTTATTGTAGTTTTTATTAAGTTTACTGTGAATGTTTGTTTCCAACATTTCCACTTAGTTGGTAGTTTTATAAAAAAATGTATATACAATTTAACCTTTCATAGTAACTCTTGAGTGAACAGGTTTAATGTTAGAATTTCCTTCATTTGGGGACTTTACTAGACTTGACTTTTTATAGATAGTAACTTGAACATATTTATTTCTCCATATGATCTCTATTTTGTTTAGGTTACTCCATAGATGATTTTTTTAAAAATTAGTTGTATGTGGTTTCAAAGAAACCATTCACAGAAGAAAGCAATTCATTACATTACATTACATCGTTGTTTAATCTGATCTGAACGCTCGAGCCTTCATGGAGATGTATTAAGATCGCGAGAATCTCTGATGGCATACCTAATCTATCCAATTTAGCCCAAAGGTTACCACGATTCACAAGATCAAAAGCTAAAGACAGGTCCATACTTGCTAGATATACGGGCAAAGCACCCTTTTTCCATCCTATATCTTGTAAAAGGGTTATAAGGAGACCACCAGACATTGTGCCACACTTTTTCCTAAAGCAAAATTGAGTTGAACACAGGATCGAATTTCCAGATACCCATTCTTCAATTTGCAAGATTTTCGAGTCTGAATCTAAGAGCGCAATCGGCCTATAATTTGCAGGTAGCAATCTATCTCCCTTCTTATATATTGGCACGATGAAAGACCTATTCCACGTTTGTGGGATAGATTTGGTGCGCCCAATGTCTTTAAATAAAATTGCTCCATAGATGTATATTATCGTAATGTGGAGATCGTAATGCTTGACATGTAATGCTATGTCCATTTGTTGCTAAACTGAAAACCCCCTAACCATTGGAAAGGCCAATACTTGTCGTTTAGTACAGTTAACACACGTGATTGGTTATCTGTGCCCAAGTACACACAATTGGCTTATGTTTGTTGAATTGTAATGTTTTACATGTTTTTGGTCGTTGCAGTTGACTGCGACTATTTGTCAATGATCTGCAAAACACGTGGCTTTGCCAGTGCTTGTCTTTTGTACGTTTAAAACATTATTTTTTTAAATGTTTTTATTTTTTTACAGAAGTGATTAGTTCTAATTGAAGCCACGGCCGTTTTTCAATGTACAAGTAAAACGGCAAACTCTGGCTTCAGTAATGCAAGTTCTTTTGTACGTATTTTGGACCTAGGTAGTGTCAAACGGGAAAGGGATGGGGGTTGGGTGGGAGAGATGGGTCCGACTTATTTGGACCACCTGATCGAGGGCCTTAAATCAAGAAGGGGAGAGCGATGTCCCAATCTCTGAGCTATTGCCACTGAATACCCAAACAGCAAACATGGGAGTGGTAATTGTAACACATCGGAATGTACAACTGGTAGGAATAGGGGCCACGTCAGTCAATACAGCTGGGATAGAAAAGAACACTGCCACTAACCAACCCTGCTAAAAAAAACAAAAACTCATCCTTCTGCATACACCACCCAAACTCTGAATTAAACACAACTGGACCTCTACAGTACAACGAACCGCACACATTTACTACACCACAACGACTATACAAACCACACATAGCCTTGCGCAACAACACATGGCGGATACCATCCGAAAAACGCATCCGCTCAGTGAACGGTGTCAACCAAACTGAATCTGCCAACATCACAGCTTGCTTGCTCTTTTCTCCCGCTCAGTCCTACTAACGGATCCGCCATGCGCAAAGAAACCACACGATTGGTTCGATTGGTTGTAGTAATTGACGCAAAGACATCTGTCGACTACAAAGTACAGAACTGGTGGTTTTGTCAAAGTCGTTATTGTTTTCAGAGATTCCCCCTTCTAATTTAACTATTTTGAATGGTATTTCATTGTTAACATGCAGTTGTATATATTTTACATTTTTACGTTTTTATGTCATTTCATTTAGTACATTTTTACACTGCACTTGTAAAATGTAGATACAGGCTTGTTTTTCTTGAAGTTCAAATATCCTCCTTGACTGGTGCGTTTTACTTTAATTACATTTTTTGAACTTTTATTAAAACAAGTGGTGGTTGAGCTTTGTGGTTATGGTGCAACAGTGAAAAGTCAAAGCCAGCCTTTTTTGAGATCATGTTCTGGAGGGTGACTTAACATTCTGAGCAACTTAGAAAAATCCCCCTTTTCACATTCTCAAAACTTTAGAAACGGTGCATGGCCATTTTCACCAGCTTTGGTAGACTTAATCGTATTTTCAACCATCAGGTCAGTCTTTTTCATAGTTGGTGAATATCCAATCCGCGGATTCAAAACTTGTAGGGAAAAGCTTTTTTTTCAATTTCCATTTGTCTCACACATTATCTGTGTTATCGGAGGAATGGAGAATTATGCATAAGTATCCTGGACGGGTTCTCAACATGTTCTCTTAGCACATTTAACACATTCTTGTAGCCAGGAATGTTTTCTAATCTTTGGTGACTACAAGACCCCCCCTCTTCCCCACCAAATCCCAGGTGTGCATGGAAGCTGGGTATTTTCTTGGCTGCATATTGAATTAACATTGTCCATTCTGAGGCGAGTTGTGTCCCTTTTCCTCATTCCAGTACTTAATTGAAAGGCACCAGCCCCCATGAGGGGGACCTCTCGACTATTTGTATTCAACCCCTTTACCCAAAGTCGACCTTTTCTTGTACTCTGGACAAGGCTCTCTTTCTGCTGCACTTTGAGCAGCAATGTTTTTGGTCTCCCTTTATGTATCCTACTTTGAACCTGCGGGGGAAAGGAATGTTGAAACCAGAAGCAGACTCCGAACGTCACTGGTTGGGAGGAAAAGGATAGGCGCGGGTTGGAGCGTATGCTTTCTGCAGCATGGTTTCTTACCAGCATTTGTTTGGCAGTGGCACAAATGGCCTAATTACTGCCTTCATTGGCTAGCCTATTGGTGATTAGAGTGCAGCAGGACACCTGTTGTGATTACAGTTGGGCAGCTCGGCGGCAACACGTTCTTCTTGGAAGCAATACATTGCATAGCAGCACAGGTTTGAATCCCGGTCTTGCACTCAGAAACCTCTCCGGTATAATGCATGTTATACAAGAACATTTATAATGATATAATTAAGGAACACAGCTGCACGTTTCTTTTATGGTCGACTAGCTGGCGTGTTTTTCTGTCACTTGGAAACTCTTTTGGTCTCGTGAGTGGTTCTGGGAGGAAAGATGTGGAGCGGTCTTCCTCTGAGTAGTGACCGACTCTTTGTGAATTAAGTGTACAAAACATATTGGAAACATTTGTCTCTGAGAAGAGGACGTCGAAGATTGTGCTCCAGGCTTTGACGGGGAGTTGGGCCGGGGGACAGGAAAGCCAACGTCATCCAGTGGCTTTGGATCTTTATATTCGGATTGGGACCCCAGGGGAAAGTAACTGTAGAAAGAAGTGCCAGTCCGGGGGTTCCAGCAGGTAGCTGATGGCATGGTTTTCCTCACGGGAAGTGCTGGGGACGCTTGGAGACCCGATGGTTCTCAAATTGAACAAACAGGGGCTTCCTCTTATAACCAACATAAAGGGCAAAGTTGTTATCAGAAGGAAGGGGCATCTGAGTGGATCTCTTTGCCCCACTTCATGGACAAACTGTCTCTTTGATGGGGACGGAGGCATCCTTGCTGGACTTTGTGCCAATTTGAGGTTGGTGGCTAGATCCTACATGGCAGCCGAGGAAGCAGCCATTTCTGACCTGCTTGATAGGAAGGGTTTTGCTCCTGATGGATCAGGCAGAAGTTGCCAATGATACTCTTTCAGACACAGAGGCATAAGTCATCTTGTAAGTTGGGGCACTGTGGACAAGTGCACCGGAGTCCTGCGGGCTGTCTTCACTGGCATTTATATGCAATGCAGCTTTGCAAGCATTTGAGATCCTGTGACCCCGGTGGCGAGGAACTGCTTTTGTTGGTGGCTTGATTTGGGTACAGGGTGAGGTGCAAGCAGCAACTCTGTTAACTGATGAGGAAGAGTGGACCTAGCAGACGAGAAGCATTCCCCCATTTAGAAAGGGTTTTCAGCGTTTACCTGGGCTGTAGTGGTCTTTTTGAACTCAGCGTAGGGATGCTCATTGTTGGCCCAGACATCCAATACAACCGCGGTAGCCTATTTAAATCTGCATGGAGGCACTCTTCTTGTCTTTATCATTGGGGGACATGGCCATGGTCTTGCAGGAATGGACCCAGTCACGCCTGTTGTCCCCGAAGGCGGACAATAAAATGGCGATTACACTCTGTCAGGTGTTTATTTACTTCCCTGGAAATGTCACTTCAGCCAGAAATAATTCAGAGGATTGTCCTTGTGGAATTCCAGAGAGGAATCAAAGAATGCCGGATTGCAAGTTTCCTTTTTAAAGGCAAAACGTTACAGGGAATTGCCCAATGCAAGTATGGTGTAGGGGTCCAACAGAGGTTGTTTTAAAAGTGCCCTTTGCCATATATCACTCCCAGGGTACCTTACTGTTCTCTCACCGTCATGCACGGGCTAGGGTGTTTGCTGCCTCCTCTTTGGCATGGAGACGTTGGAAGGGACTATTTTGCATTCCAAGATGGCACTGACACATTTTACGTGGTTGTACTGTGACGTCAAAGCTTCAAGATGGCGCAGTGCATTCCTGATCAGAAGCCTTCACAAAAGATCCTCTCAACTGGTAAGCCACGCGTTGCCAATACGATGGTCTCCTTGCTTCCTTCCTGCTTTCTCTTGAATCCCTTTCTTGCTCTTTCCGCCTTGCCCTGCTTTGTTTAGTTCTCCAGTCCCTCTGTTCCTTGTCTGGGACACCCCTGCTGGTTCTAGGCTTTCTGTGTCTTGGCGAAGCTCCATCCTGCTTTCGAGTACTCAAGAATAGTGTCATCTGTTCCATCCCAGAGGTTTATTTCCCTGTGGAAGAGTTATTCGTCTGTTCAGAGATTTGTTCTCTTGGGGTGCCCTCTGTGCCGTCCTGTTGAATATCTAGTGGCTACCTGGGTAGACGGGCCTTTCCTCTTCACCTCCAGTCAACGACGGTCCTTTGACACTCACCGAGAAGAAATGTAGAGTCTAGGAAAAAAGTGGGTTCTAACAAATTAAGATGGCTGTACCATTCTCCAGGCCTACATTCTCTCTGGCTACTCTAATTTTGTGCCATTCCGATGCCGTTGATTAAAAACCAACTCCAGTGGTCCCTGGAGGGAGGCTTTTGTTTTCTGTTCCTGACAAGCTATGTCCTGAAAGGCAGGTGTTAGCTGCCTGCTGGGGAATCAAAGGGACCACATCTACCTTTGTTCCACGTGTCAGGTGTAGACACATTCTGCCTGGATGACAATACACATTGGTAACATCATACTTGGGGCCCTGCTGACAGAGCCGATGCTGGTTTGATAACCAAATTGCTGTGGCTGTATTATTGTAGGCCCTTAGTAACCATGTCTCAACCCCGACCTGCTTTCCATTTATGCACCAGTCTATAATTAGGCCAGAAGTTTAAAAAGCCACCCCTGACTGCAGGAACTTCGTGTTCCTGCAGCAGTCAGGAATGCGTGTGACCTTTTTAAACCTGATATGTGTCACCAAAAGACTCTTTAAATCCTGGTGGTTTGGTCGAATCCACGGTACAGACATGTTTATGCAACTATGGATAGAAAAAGACCACCTTATGACAGGAATAGCTGGAGAGTACAGAGTACCTTCTGTAATGACGTTTACGGCCTAAGCTTAAGAATGCCATGCCTCAGCACATTTTAATTAGAAAAACGAAGATACACTCTGATCTTGTGTTATCGCCCCTCTGTCTGGGGCTGGCTTAGAGTGTGGTTTGAATGTTATTGGGCAGTTGACCTTGGTTTGGAGTTTTGTTTTCCGTTTTGGGGAAATTCCTCTCCGCTAGTTGGGGAATGGTTGAGTCATACAGTGTTTCGATGGCCGTGTCTGGTTGTTAATCTAGCACCATTTCCGACCATGTCTCCCTTACTTTCCGTACCAATCTGGTATAGTGATATACTGCCCCAACTGTAAAGCCATTTCTTCCACTAGCACATTGAATTCCTTTATTTCTCCCTCTTGCCATATGCCTCCCATTGTTGCAGTCCCCACCGGTTCCCAATGCCTGCGAATCGTCTTCCTTGGTTGCACGTCTCCTCCGGTTAATGCCACTAGCAGCACTTGCGGGGAACACAGGGCTGGATTCTCTATGGTCTGGCAAGCCTTACGCCATATTTTCCATCTTAGTTCCAGCATCCCCGGACACCCATCTATCTCTTGTTTAGGCAGCCATACCCATTGTCTTGGGAAGAACGGGGCGCATTCAGATCTCAACAGTCTGGATTCTGTGAGTCTTCCGCTAACCACTGTCACATATCGCAGTGTACTGGCCAGATAATATATCTCAAAGTTAGGCAGCTTAATACCCCCTTTGTCATATATGTTCTATAGTTTCCATAGGGCTATCCTACTCCTAGTTTTAGCCCATAGGAAGCCTCTGCATATGCCTTGAGGTTTAACGAAGAAGCACCTAGGTATCATGTATGGTATGTTCCCAAAGAAGTGTAGTAGCCTGGGTAGTACAACCATCTTCAGCAGCGGCCCCCTCCCCATCATGGCCAGGGAGAGCCTAGTCCAAAACTTCATACTATTCTCGACGTTTGTCAATGCTTTCTCAGTGTTGTGTGTATTCTGCTTCCACTGTGTGGTAGATGTCAATCCCCAGGGTACTGGTCTCCCAGGGTATTGGTGGTGGTTCTCGCGGGACCCTTATGTACCTTCCCTGGGGGAATATGCTTGACTTTTTAGGGTTGACTGCAATGCCGGAGAGCAATGCGAATCGCTCCATCACCTCTAGGATATATTGCAGATTTTCTTCCGGGTACCTCAAGTATAACATGTCATCTGCATATAACGAGATTAGGTGTGGTCCCCTTTTGTGCAGATCCCCACTTCCTCATATTGTTGTCTCGGGTATATCGCTCGAGGTTCCAATGCGAGATATACAGCATCTGGGACCAAGGGTATCCTTGTCTGGTGCCCCTACTGAGTTGCCACCTCTCCGAAATGGTCGCTCCCGTTCTGACTCTGGCTAATGGTGAGCTGTACAGTAATTTCACCCACCAAGTATCCAGGTCGCATCCCATATTCCCCTAGGGCTGCCGGCAGCCAAGGCCGTTTGACGGAGCCAAAGGCCTTTACTGCATCTAATGATACAATAGCCAACTCGTCCGAGGCCCCTTCTGTTTGCTCTATGACATGGTGTAGCCATCTGAGGTTGTCAGATGTGCTTCTGTGTGGAACACATCCGGTCTGATCAGGATATATTAGTCTGCCAATGACGTGCTTCATTCTATTTGCCAACACAGCCGTGAGTATTTTGCTATCCTGATTCAGCATAGATGGCGGTCTGTATGACCCGCCGTCCATGCTTGGCTTATTGGGTTTGAGAAGTGGAATAATGATCGCTTCCCTAAGGGATTCTGGCAATATCCCTATTTCAAATGCTTGGTTTAACATTGCCAGCAGTGGGGGGGGGCGGCGGAGCACTTCCTTCTGAATTTTGTAGAATTCACTGGGGCGTCCAGTAGGTAGTTGATCAACCACCGCCTCTAGCTCTTCCTGTGTGATTGGAGCTTCTAGGTTTTCTCGTTCTTCGGCGCTTATGTTTGGTAAGCCGATATTCTCTAGTGTTTCCGCTATCTCTCATTTCCTCACCTCCTGCGTCTCCACATAATTGTTGATAGAATTTGAGGAACCCTTCATTCACACCCTCTTCTTCAATGTTGTTCATGATGGCCTCACCGAAGTCTGCTAGGTAGAGATTAAACCGAGTGGACGCCAGGATGCACCCTTGTTTGAGGCCGGAGCAGGTGTTCATCCATTTGCTCTCTCCTCCCAATCGGATAATCTTACTTTGGTGTTGCTGTGTAATAACATGAACATGTAGAGGAGCAGACCCTGCGGTATGTTCTATCGAATCAACTTCTCCCATAGTCTTCCCCCGATCAACCATGTTGAACGCTGCACTGAAATAAATGTAGGCTACATAAACAAGCATTTTTTTTTTAATAAGTCATAACTGTTCTCGGCAACGGTGACCACGGTCAGACCATTAACTGTCCCAGAGCCCTTCATAGAGCCAGTCTGGTTTATGCAGATACCACTATTTTCCAATATCCAGACATTCAGTTCTCCTAAGAAGGATCTTCGCAAAAAATGTTGATGGGGGCATCGAGCATGACAAGAAGCTGTAATTACAGGGTTCACGCCCTGCTCCTTTTTTATTTTATTTTTTATTTGATATATATATGAAAAATTATACCTTTGCGCCATGTCGTCAGAATAAGCTGGGATTAGTTGATAAGCTTGAACAACTGATGAAAGGCTCTCGCCCAATCGCTCTAATTTTTAATCCGCTAATTACACATGCCGTCAGGGCCGGGCGCTCTAGAACATTTAGATGAGCCAATAGTGTCCATGACACATGCATACCTATTCCAACCGATATGCCCACCGGGCAAACCCTCCTATGTCTATTACCAGACAAGGGGAAGGAATGCTTAATATACATCACCCAGTCACCTTCAAGCACCTCGCATATCTCTGAACATGACAGTTTTTGGGAATTGATATTCCAGATGATTTAGTCATTAATGGAACTACAATAGACCAGTTTATTCCACGTGTTTCACTGCACAGTGTGTTGATAACCAGCCTTTTATAGTGGGCATAAATTATGCCAACATTTATGGCATGGATCAAGTGACTCACTACCAATGTTGCTCAGTTCAGCTCTTGGGAGTCTCTTCTTAAATCTGAGCAATATCCAAATCAGCTCTATAGGTAGATTGAGGAAGGGACAATCTAAACTAAGTGGGTGTGTTCTTATTTGCTGGTAGGCACACACTAATGCTTTTCACAAAACTTTGGCATGTGGCAATGCCTAGCTCAGCCGACTCCTTGGGTGCAGCTGAGGGCTGCTGTCGTATGCTGAGGCAAAGCAATTCAGCATCTCTCTGGCACTTGCCCCACAACAGTTTGATTGTTAGAGGACCAGATAATACTATTCTGTGCCTGGCCAACAAACCAAGCTTTGTTTTCGAAATTGGGGAGTTTCCTAGTTTATTGCACTTAGTAAGGGGAAATGATCACTCTCTCCTCCCTAACTAGCAGTTATATCTGCCACAAATGTAGGGAACCGAACAGAAACCTATTCAATGCAACTAGATTTTAGAACAGCATCAAGTATGACTGGCAGAGACAAAGGCACAGTTGCCATTAGTCATCTGGAGGCCAGCAGAATACAAAAGGTTGGCCCAATCACTACCACTCTTGTTAGCAGCCTTACTGCTACTGTTGGTGCATTAAAAGGGACCAGAGATCATGACATTTTCATCTTCCAATGCATCTCTAGGAATGCAAGCGTTAAAATCGCCACATATGCAGATGCCCTTCGCGTCTGAATTAGTTTGTATGTTGCTGAGGGTCGCCAGCTCTCATTACTTCACTATGATCTTTTAGGGCCGGGAGATCATATATGGTGAAGACTGCTATCTCCTGCCTATGTGGGCCCACATTACTGCTAGTTATGAACATTTTGCCCCAAGAAGATAATTAAATGTAGTGGCCATCTCTATAATATGTAGGAGATGCTTAACCCATAATGCCAATCCTCCTTTTGGACCTTGCAACCCCCTTTTTAAAAATAAAGTCAAGCCATCAATTACAAAAGACTCAACCAGCCATGTTCCTTGGAGGGCAATAACCCTAAACGGGCCAATAGATTCCTGGATCTCTCCCTGCTTGAACAAATGCTTGTGCCCCCTGGTATTCCAAGATAATAGCAGGGGTGAGTAGTTTGGGATGGGAAGTCAATTGTTGCCTGAATAACTTGATTAGCCACTCCCAACCTTCCTCATTGTCTACAAAGTTTGTTCTTTGAGTGACTTTATGGGGTCAGTGTTCTTGGATAGTATGCCTTCAGAGTGTTTTGTTTTAATAACTTTTTTTTGGTCCCTCACTTAGTTTTGGACCCACTTCCTATGTGACAATTAATTTTTTTTTTTATTTTTTTTTTTTTAGTGGTTTTATCTTCTGCTTAAATAATAGTACAATCATAGCCCAATTTCAAGAAGGCAGTTTCATGCTTCAAGATATAACCAATTCTATCCGCTGAATGAAAATGTATAGGAGATGTAACCAGGAGTTCTTCTTCCCTAATGTCCACTATCTTTATGTCCTGGTTGCGAATGCATCGTAATGGAAATATTCCATGAACCTGCCTCTATTGATCTAGTCAACATCTCAATATTTTTGGGCTGCATCAATGTAGTATTGTGCTGTGTGCTAATGGTAACTCGCAGGCAGCAGTATATTTAGTAGTATTAGTCTACATTTGGAGGCTGTGGTACCAAGGAGAACTGATATGTTCTTACTAAGTCAGTAAGTCTGTTTCCACCCGTCTCGTTGTGCGCTGCTTTATTGGTATTAACATACGTTTCCCAATCAAGCTTACATGTTTGCACCGCCATGGAAATGTTACCTACGGGCGTCTCATGATTCTTAGAATTACAATTCTCACCTCTTGGTGGCCTCGTACTTGGTTAAAGTATCGCATCCTTAGGGCGCCTCATGATTGGTTTCCAGAGCAAAATAAATATTTACTGCATTACAACTAACAATGGGCACCTGTGGGTCAATTCTTGTTTCAGTTTCATCACAGTGGGCCAGGGGTCTCGAGTCAGATAAATTGGGGATATCGCAAGTATCAGAGGCTGAAATATTCAGGATTCTGATATTGTGTACTGCCTCAAGGTTCTTTTTCAGGTAGAGACTTCATTTTTGTATCCTTGTTACTGGCATACGTGAATGCCTGTCTAATTGTGTTTTTTTTAGTTTTGCATTTGTTGACTAATTCTAAGCATGTACCTCTGTCGTTGGCACACCAACAATTTACATGCTGCTACGAACATCATTTTCCCCCCTGTATTCTCATCTTGGGGTTCTATTGGCATCAGTTGTCTTAAGGCAGAAGTAACGATAGTAGTTCTTAGGCATTCATCCAAAGTGACAGAAATCTGCTTACATTTATCATCGATCAAGTTGCATCAAAGTCCCAGAACTCTAAGCATCTCAGCCTGCTTACTAGCATTGTCCCTTTAAAAAATACAAACTTGACCACTATGATGGTCAGCAAGTTTTCAAAAACTCCACATTTCTTCAGAGGTACAACTAGTTACTCCCAGCACTGGTAATGCTATTCTCTAGACAGTCACTCGTCAATGTCCACCTACGAGTTAATCTACGTCGAGCCTTCGAAACCCCATCACCCAAACTGCTAATTGGGCCCCCCTCCCACCTGTTTACAGGCTCGCATTCAAAGAGTCTGTACTTGATTTACAACCGCATCATCCTCTAATTCAATAATAATGGCCTGCCTAGAACCCTTCATTTGTGTGTCATCAAACAGCAAATTCTCATTTAATTCACCTGGATGGATATGGGATAGTGCCCTTGTGGGTGTAGGAAGTAGTACAGGGAATTCTATGCTCTTGGTTACAAAGTAGTTGATTCCAGCTCATAGGCAAGTTGGATTCGATCATCCTCGACAATGGGCTGTAGTGGCTATCGTGCGGCAAAATATTTAGTAATAACTGCATTGTTCTGCGCCCCCACCCCCCTGTGGTGGTCCGTTGTACCCACCACCCCCTCTCCCCATACTGGTCTGCCTGTGATGTTCTGTTGTGCCCCCCACCGCTCTGGTCTCCCCCGTAATGTTAGTTGTGCCGCGCCCCTTGCATACAGGTGTTGCCTGTTTTGCTTGATTCCCCCCCTCCCCCCTTACAACCTACCTTGATGGACTTTATTGACTCGGTGCGTTACCCTCTCTCAAATCTCCTGCTGCACTTCCCCTGCATCTTGTACTCATGGTGGCCCAGAATCATGCTGTTCCCATTTTCTTCTTGATACTGGCTTGTATTTGCTGCGGGCTGGAGCGTATGAGTCTCCAAGTGGGGTCATTGATTGCAGCTACGAGGCCCAATTCAGACTCTAGTCTCCCAGGTCATGCAGTCTATTAGTGTTTCTTGTTAACCAACTTTATATACTGGACAGGCAACTACTTGGCTCCAGCCGAATACTTTGCTATTCGGGAACTCTGGAACACCTCTACTGCCAATCTTTCTCCCTTTTCCCGGATTCCAGCGCCTGCACACAGGAGATGATAGCCCGGAAGTGGCTTCAGGTGGGTGTCATTTTAAGCGTCTCGATGCGAGGTACAAAACTTGCGGTTTCTATGGGACAAAAAAACATTCAAGGCCCCAGGATGCACCGTTTCCGAGCTATTTGCCATGCAACGCATTGCATCACGCCGGGATGAGGCGACAGGGGGGAGAGCGCACAGAATGTCCAAGTATGCTGCAGCACACCAACTCTCGCCTCCCCTCTACGTCTGCTCCACTGTATGTAAGCCAGCCACACATGCCCATTCTCAGTGCAGTTTATTTCACAGTGCGAAGCACATCAAACAATAAGCAACTCTGAACAGGGGCCTACAAGATAATTGATTTTCAACAATTAATGATGGTGTTCATTCTTGTCTACTGGATAAATTGACATTTGCACACCTCACGCTCTTCGGATTTCATCGACTCAACACATGACATGGTTGCCTTAAATCAGCAAAACATCAATGTGGTCGTGGAAGGACCGAACCAAGCTCCTTTTTAGCATCTTGGCGCGAGCGACAACACTGAGGCATTGAAAACCACATTTCAAGATCCTAGGACGCAACCTTTCCAAGATAGTTTCACCACACCGCACAGAAGGTCCCAGTATGCTGCAGCCCGCCAACTCTCGCCCACCCTTCAAGTCTGCTGCACGGTATGCAAGCCAGCCACCACAACCGTTCTCAATGCAGTGTATTTCAGAGTGCAAAGCATATCAAGCAATAAGTTACTTGGAACGGCAGCCTACAGGATCATTGTTTTTCAAAATTGAATGTTCTCATGTTGGTCTACAGAACCTGTGCAGACTCCGGGTACATTTTGGTAGTTTCCACATATTGGACAGTAGCCATTGCTAAATGCTCCTAGCCACTATACTGCCAAACTTATTCCAAAATATCCCAATTTTGGCCCAGGAAGAACTTCTTTGTGCAACTCCGATCCTTACTTGTGAGCTTAGCGTGGTGCTGAAATTCTCTGAAGATAAAGTGGGACACAATGATTCCACCCTTTTGCTCAGGGAGGGATCGGAGCACCCGATATGGAACTCTACTTGATGGTGTCACGGGCCCAATTCGCCACATAATTTATGCCGGGATCCTAAGCTTCCCTCGCTTTAGACTAGAATGTCTGTCCGCCCCCAAATTTGCTGCAAGCTGCCCTGCTCTCGCCTGGCCCAACCGACACTAAATAAATTCAACCTGGTGCCCTGCACTGTGGGTACTTTGAGAAAGCAACACAAATGTGTTCACACCAAGTTGCTCTATAAACCAGAATTGGCGCATGTTTGGTATAAAAGAATTGGAACCTAATTGCGCTGAGGCTATAGTTGACAAAGTATATGTACGATATTTACCCTGATGGCATGTTTGTCTCCAGGCAAGCATTCATTGAGAAAGTAGGGAATCATTTCCACCTGTTTCAGTATTTCCGACTGCGCATGTCCTTTAGTGCGTAGACCCTACAGTTTACCCATGAATTCCCTAAATCT
The DNA here is from genome assembly GCF_040938575.1 of Ambystoma mexicanum. NCBI lineage: Eukaryota > Metazoa > Chordata > Amphibia > Caudata > Ambystomatidae > Ambystoma > Ambystoma mexicanum. The sequence continues at coordinate 345,761,866 of NC_090923.1, read as the reverse complement.
CCTATCCTCCAATATATAGTAAACCCGGCTAGCTCTTGTAGAATTCTGTCTGATTTATAGAATGATGCAAGACTCCTCGCCCCCAGTCCTCCATGAGCTGAACAAAATGGTAAAGGTGTCTAATTGAGACCAGATGTAGGGCCGTCTGTTACACCAGACGTTGCAAATTTGTAAAAATCCCACTAGGCCTGGAGGGTGCATTCATTGGTTTAGATACTCTACCAAGAGAAATGCACTTGCCCCATGGTGACGGGTACCAAAATATTTACTAGCTTTTTCTGTAAAATGGGAGCATTGTCACCTTAAGCCCACTTCAGATTTGGTGCAGTGCTGCCACCAAAAGGCCAACCATACACAATGAACATTTTATTTGCCAGCTACTACAAAGTTGGTTTGCAGTAAATGTCAAGTAAAAGTTTCAAACATCCCCACAGTCGCCAGCAAGGCGGTACTCTCCCTTCATAAAATCTACTCGGCAATGCGAGTGGGCTAGTAGTTTGCAAGCCCTGTACATGTTGGGTCTTCCTGAACACCAAATTTAAATGTACACAGTATAAAAGCCTAAATTGGCATATGACCCCTCCAACCCCTGCTCGTCAGTTTGATCATTCGAATAACAATGTCCAAAATGTAGCTCTGACAGTTCAGACTTCGTCCACTTGATATTATGGCTCTCATGTATTGCACACAGTGATATGCAAAGTTTTGAAAATGTAATTGCTTAGATTGCAACAAGCAAGCATAATACACTGTGTTCTATCTGGAGATATCTTCTTTGTGTTATGTTGGGTGCCAGGGTTACACATGTACGTTCACGGTCTTTTGGGGGCACATGCGATCACATCCTGCACTGCAGTTTGTTCACAAATATGGGTAAGAATTTGATTTGCTTGTAGTATATAGCATTTGAAAGTTTCCCCGTGTGCTGAGTCTGGAGTACTCTTTAATATTGCAATGCTTCCTTTTCCCATGTCCCCCTCTAAGCAAGAGGACCATCTGTGTTCCATATGGAGTACTAATAGGTATGAGCCAGCTATCCTTGGTGCTTCTTCAGCTCAACAAGGGAAGCCCCGTACAACAAAAGAACTTCTGAGACTATAGCTTGCCTAGATTAAATGGGATTGAATGATCCGCTGTGTGAACTGGTCTGACTTCTCGAACACCCCTTCCTCACTGTTAATAGATTACATTATTTTAGTTTACAAATTCCTCTATTGAAGTGGCATGGAGACGGTACTGTTGTTGAAGGTTCAAATATGAACACTAATGCTTTAAGATGTGTGTGTGGTACTCGTGGTGAATCTCGCATTTCCATATGGTTTACTTTTCTAGATTCAAGGAATTGGGAGGTTGCTATAGGTGGTTCGTTGTTATAGGTGGATACAAATACATATTTAATAGTGCTTCTCTGAAAATGCGAATAAAAAAAATCTTTTTGTAAAAATTTTCCCTCAAATATATCCCTTCGCTAATCGATGAGTAGCATCTAGCCTTACACCCAGTATAGTGCGGATCCACAACAGGATGAGGAACCAGACTTGGTAACATTGGACAACCAAACTGGGGTGGACTATTATGAGGACCAAGATGAGGAGGAAGATGACCCAGAAGTCTACAGAATAGACTCCCCTGTTGGCAAAGAACCTCAGGTTACCGACTCTCCAGGCAACAACCTGCCCCTCCTAAATGAGGTCTTGACTAGAGCGGCAGAGCCCTTACGCATAGACACTCGGGGAGCACAGGAGGAGAGGGACTTGGCTGAGGAACTAGCGGGAGAAAAGAAACCTATTGCCCAAGCCATTCCAATTCTCAAGTCCATCCAACTGAGAATTGATCCTTCCCTTCTCAATCCTAGCCTCACCAGGGCATATATATATATCTATCAAAGTCTAGAAAACAATTGACACATGTTTGTAAAAACGGGAAATGCTCTTACCGATGGGTGCAAATGTTTGCGTTTGGCTGATTTCTACATAAGATAATACATTTTGGTGATTGTTGACAATATAGTACCTGATCCACCAACATGTTTGGTCTTATTTTCTTGCCTCAATTATGATCCGATATAACCGGATTGTATTCTTCGGCGCAATGCAGTTTTCCTTTTTTAGTTTCTATTTGGTGGCTTATTATTCCCTCTTCTTTTTTTTTTTATTTTTTTTTTTAATTATTATTAAAGGAAGGGCTGCCGGTTTTGCTACACTGGCAGGTAATGTCCAGTTCTAATGTCATGTTTTATGTCATTTCACATTGATGTCAATTTGCTTGCTACAAGGAATATGGGTGCATTGAAGCATCCGGAAGATATGTAGCAGTCGACAATGTGCACTTGCACATAAAACACGACCATCTAGAATGACCAAAGTAGGCCTTCAAATAAGAGCTGTAAGCACACTCTTCACCTGTGGTTTGACCCACAACCTACCTACTGACCTCTTTCAAACGGACAAAGAAGGTATATAGACCAGGCCGGATTACTCCCAGACCCAGCCCATAAAAGCCCCTAGCAGACCTGAAGAACTAAAATACAGCTGGTCCAGGCCTTTTCTCCTAGAGGTGCCACACATCAAAGCCAACCTTCACTTAAAGAGTGCCGGTAGTACCTTCATGGTTTCCTATATGTGGAGCTGAGGAGTGGCAGGATTATGAAGGCCACTTGCTCTTCTGTTTCCATTCTTTCAACCCCCATCCCCCCCCCCCCCCATCCCCTGTTAACAATGGTGCCCAGGTATATGTGAAAGACTTCAATGCCTGACCAACCCCTCTCCCCCGTGCCAAAGCCATGCCTACATAACTAGAACATTTCACACAAAATGTTACCAAACATTGTCTGGTGCATCCCCTCCTACTTATCCTTTTGTCGGTGCCCACGTTTTCCTCATGTCTAGTCTTGACAATAGTTTTGACAGTCCCAGAATTACATTTCTGGAATTTTTGTGGGATAAATTGAACATACTCTGTAGTGTAAACTGGCATACTTTATGGGCCCGTCCTGAGCACATATTGGACCCATCACGCAGCTACATGCTGCTTTTAGTAACCCCTATTTCTCTGACACTGCCCTCCCGTAAGAATGGCACTCTTTTACTGATCCTTCAGAATGTACCCCCTAATTTCTGCAGTCCTGATCTGCTTAAAATAGCCCTTGAATACTTTTTTTTTCTTCCCTCTTTTGTCCACCTACACGCACCCACACACCGCCACCTGTTGGTGCTGGCACGTCTGTCGGATAGTATAGCAATTCCCAGATAATCCGTCATGAAAGTTCATACTTTTTAATTAACTTTATGTGGCGAAGAAGCCTCCATGCAGGGCACACTAGAGCACCTCTCGTGTCTATCACACAGCTATGCACTAAATTCTGCTGTCACAGAAAATGGTTTGCTTTATGAAGGAGTTTCACCTCTTCTGGTGCACTCTAGTCTGTCTGATTCGTAAGTAAAGACTGCACATGCATTCCCACTACAACAATTGTATATCTCTCCTAGCTCAACCCCATTAACTCGGCTCCTTCTTCATTACACCGACCGTGGTCTGGTTCACCCTGTGTTGGGAGCACAATACACCGCCCTTTCAGACAAGCTAAGTCACTATAAGACCGCAATGGTATGGATGGCTGCAATATAAACGCTTTTAGTATCTGGTGAAGATAACTTTAAACCTTTTTATATGGTCGTTACCCGTTTTGCGACTTTCGCTGACATGTTTTTCAAACTGTCTTTCAGGTGTCTGTGTTTCAGTCCATAAACGATCCTTCTCGAAAAATGTGTGTTGCGAACACTCATCTATACTTTCACCCGAAAGGTAAGTTACTTGCAGATTTTAGAAGATGGTTTTGGCTTCCAGTGGCACAGCTGTTTGATGCCATGCTACTGTACTGGTGTGTGTATGTGTGTGTGTATATATATATATATCTGATGTTTGTTAATCTGCTTAGAATCACATGCTGTGCATAGGTCCGACATCCAGTGGTCACTGCGGAGTATTGTATTTTCCCCTTTTCGTAGTCGAAAAGGGGACGTCGACAAGGCGTGTCTGTAACACTAACCCTATAGTGACGTGCGTTGTACCCATAATCCCTCATGCGTCGAGGTCCCTCCGATTGTTTTTTTCCGCCCAGCTTCTGGTCGCCTTACGCAGAGCTCCTAGAGAGACATTGTAAATACTTACTACGGACCTCGGTCCTTAATTATACTTATTATATTGTTAAAGATCCCGCCCCTTGAAGTTAACTGTGAAGCTGTTTCTCCGCCGAGCAAGTTTTCGACGGAGGGGAAGAGACGGAGGAGATCCTTCGGCGCTGCCGAACACGTGGCCTGGCCTCGCCGGCCAACATACAGTAGGGAGAGTGGGGGTTCGAACTTTTATCTTCTCTTTGAGAATGTCTTTCTCCCCTATCTTTCCCTTGGGGTTGTTATCACCAGTTATTATTGCCTCAGCTATGGAGAGGACACATTTTAAAGTTTTGCCCACGCTGTAGGGGCAAATACACTTGGAAGGACAAACACAAGCTCTGTAATCGTTGCTTGCCCCTCGATCATAAGGACAGCTGCGCGGCCTGTAAGCTCCTGAAACCAAGAACTCTTAAAGAACGCAAAGTTAGTGGTGGGTGGACTACGCTATGTCGAAGTCAGTTTCCTCACCCGCCGCCGCTGTTACAGAAAGTGACGAGGAGGGTGATAACTCGACGTCCGTTACGGAAGTCATTAACCCCCAGAAGGAGCGCTCGCGCTCCTCGACGTCCGTCCCCGACGGGCTCGGCTCACGCCCTGCTTATGGGGATGAACACCCCGGCGACAAGGACGCACACAGACCCCATAGGCCTAAGCACACAACCCACGGCTCTTCTTCGTCAAAGACGAAGGATCCATCGGCGCCGAAGGGGACGCAGGGCTCTCCGGCGTCTACCTCAGACCGTAAGGGTCTCATGCCCCACCCGCAAACGCAGCCGTGACCAGCGATTGGGCTTTCATCAAACACGGGCGCTACCCCAAAATCATCCGACATAACGCTCCATAGAGCGGCCGTCGAGGAACAACGCGTAACGCAGGCAACGTCGACACCAGAGTCCTCTACTGACAAACTCGTTGTCGAGAGCCTGGCGAGAATTGTTTCCGAAGACAAACGTAAGCGGACGACGAAACAGACGTCGAATACTGCACAAAAAGCTATGGAAACGCCGAAAAAGCACGAGTAGCCAGGAACTGCCCCCTTCATCTAAGGGCACTTCTGAACTACCGGAGGGCTTTTCAGAGGGCGACGGAAACCTTTCTTCGACGTTGTGGGAGCATTCTAAGCATTTTAAAGGTGAAAACACTGATTTCCCCCCTCTAGACTATTCAGGGGTCCCCCATGAGACCCTTGAAAGACTCCATTCTTGTATGGAGAAAATGGAAAGGTTTTTGGGAAACCAAAACCCACCCACACCCAAAAGACCAAGAGAATGGCCCCATGATGACCCTAGGGTCAAGATTCCTAGGCTGTTCCCCCCCCTTCTACAGACGTATATGACCTCACTGAAGAGGAGCAATACCTCCAGGAAGATGAGCGTTTGGGTGGAGAGGAAGAACATGAGGAAGAGGGGTTTGAAGAAGATCCTTACACTAGTGCAGGAGCTAAGATACAGCTACCTCGCAGCCCTGGCAATCCCCATCAGTGCACTCAGACCCCGATGTCTTTCACCCTTCTCCTCCCAAGGATTCACCTATTGGAAACACCTCTCCCATAGATGACCAACCTTCACTTAATGCACTATTGCGCAAGGCAGCAGCGCATTTTGAAATAGACACAGGGGAGACTCTTCCTGACATAGACTTTGTAGAGAAAGTTATTAAAGAAAAAGCCCCTGTTAGTCAGTCTATTCCGCTCCTGGCTTCTATAAAGAGAAGAATAACTCCTTCCCTTTCCAATCCTGCCTTAGTCAGAGGGGTCAACCCTCGGATAGAAAAGCTCTTCAGCCCTTCGTCCTCTGACCGTTTTCAACTAGGATTGCAAATAACAATTCCCTACTAGCTAGCTACGCAGATGCACAGTGGAGCAAGCTGCGCAGCGAAGCAGAGGACGCACTAGAACCCCTGCGTTCACGCCTGTTAGCTACAATCTCAGAGGGAACTCTTGTAAACCAGGGCATCGTAAAGAACTCCTTAAATGCCGCAGAGACGGCTGGCCGTTCCCTGGTTCAGGGAATACTTCTCAAACGCCATGTCTGGCTGCGCAATTCGGGATTTAAGCCGGAAACCCAGGCTTCCCTGATAAATAAGCCCATAGAACAAACACATCTGTTTGGGAAAGCAGTTGATGAGGCCCTAGAACATGCGAAGAAAGAGTTTGATACCATCAAGACTCTTGACCAAATTTCTAGGCCCCCTAACAGACGCGGCTATGGCAATAGACGCTCCTTTCGTGGCCAACGCCAGCAGCAAAACCAACAGCAATTTTACTCTGCTACCAACTGGCCCTCTAACCAGGGTAACACCCAGTTCAGTCAAAGAGGCCAACGCTGTGGCAGAGGAAGAGGTCGCGGCTCCAGCCCCAAAGGTTCCACGGCCAATACCAACAAATGACCCGAAGATTCGGGTCCCCTCCCATGCATCACCGGTCGGGGGCCGGCTAACATCGTTCCTTTCAGCATGGGAGGGAATATCGTCAGACCGTTTGGTATTATCCACCATAGCCCACGGATACTGCATCGAATTCAACGGTTCCCCGAAGTACAGACCCCCACGGAACCGACGCATGACACCGGAACACCTCACCATTCTTCTTCAAGAAGTGGAAGAGCTACTGAAAAAAGAAGCTATAGAGGCTGTCCCCCTATCTCAGGTAACAGAAGGTATTTATTCAGTGTACTTCCTTGTACCCAAAAAGGACTTAACCATGCGCCCTGTATTAGATCTGCGCCCAGCGAACAAGTTTGTCAAACCCCAAAAGTTTTGTATGGTGACCTTGCAGGAAGTAATCCCACTGTTATCACAAGGGGATTACATGACAACACTAGACATGAAAGATGCATACTTTCATATTTTAATGTTGCCAGCGCACAGAAAATACCTCAGGTTCAAGATAGAGAACAAACACTACCAGTTCAGAGTACTACCCTTCGGGATAGCATCTGCACCAAGGGTATTCACGAAAGTACTGGCAGTGGCAGCGGCCCACCTGCGCAGGGTATCCATCCCGGTATACCTTTACCTCGACGACTGGCTCATAACGGGGGATTCTTACGAAACATGCTTCTCCAATACCCAAAAGACTGTAGACCTTTTGTTCCAACTGGGCTTCTCCATCAACGAAAAGAAGTCCAGTTTAGTCCCCAGCCAAATCAAACAATTCCTAGGGGCTCTAATTCGAACAAAGGACGGCCTTGTCTTCCCCTCCAACGAGAGGGTCCAAAACATGCTGTTTCAGATCCCCCATTATGTGGCAGGTCGAGAGGTGACGGTACGCAAAGCAATGCGCTTGCTAGGGATGATGGCGTCATGTATTTATTTGGTACCACACGCGCCCAATGCAAGAGTGGCTCAACAGCCAGTGGTGTCGGGCCAGCGGACAATGGGACGATCTAGTGGTGGTCTCGCAGGCCTTTGTTCTCTCGCTACGGTGGTGGACAAAAGAAAACCTGTTATTAGGGAAGACTTTTGCCACACCCGCAGTGGAAGCCACTCTAACCAGACGCATCCCTTACAGGATGGGGGGCTCACCTATCCCATCAGACTGCTCACGGAGCGTGGACTCTGAGCTTAGCATCCAAGCATATAAACCTGCTGGAACTAGTAGCGTTGTTCAAAGCACTGAAAGCCTTTCAGGAACACCTACAAGGAAAGACAGTGATGGTCCTCACAGACAGCACCACAGCCATGTACTACCTCAACAAGCAAGGGGGCACTCACTCTCCAGGACTGTCCAAGCTGTTCCAGAACATCTGGAAGCGGGCTCTCAAACACATGTTCCTACTATCACAACATGTACCAGGGGAACTCAATCTGCTAGCAGACAAACTCAGCAGAGACTTCCCCCCTGCCCGTAGAGTACGAATGGCGGTTACAAGAAGACATCGTCTTTGACGTCTTCACACAGTGGGGTTTCCCAGAAATAGACCTGTTCGCAACTCTGGAAAACTCTCAATGCCAAGATTACGCCTCCAGGTACCCCCAGAACCAGTCCAAGGGGAACGGTCTATCGATTCCATGGTCAGGGAAATTTGTTTACGCTTTTCCCCCCCGACTCCTCTTCTCAACAAGATAGTGCACAAGATGCACCAGGAACAAGTTACCATGATACTGGTGGCCCCTATGTGGGCCCGACAGCCATGGTTCGCTCACTTGTTGAAGATGTCTCTATCTCCTCCAGCCCTGCCCGTACAACATGCTGTCACAAGACAGGGGCAGGACACTGCACCCATGCCCTCAGACCTTGAACTTAGCAGCCTGGCTCCTGAGGTCATAGAATTTGGACATTTACAACTTCCACAGAGGTGCATGGACATCCTCAGAGAGGCCAGAAAGCCTAACACTCGTCACTGCAATTCTAGCAAATGGAAAAGATTTGTCATCTGGTGTAGGGGGAAGAGTATCAACCCCGTTGACTGCTCTCCCACACAAATTATTCTGTACCTGACCCATTTACTGGACTCGGTTCTAGTATTCAATTCTATTAAAGTACACCTGGCAGCGCTTTCGGCTTACACCACTTCACAACTCAAAGTATCGTGGTGGAAGATCCCAGTAATCAAAGCCTTCATGGAAGGGGTAAAGAGAATACACCCTCCAATAGCAAACCCAGCTCCTGGCTGGGATCTAAAGGTGGTACTCACCAGGCTCATGGGGTCACCCTTTGAACCCATGCACAAGGCAACTAAGATCTCACTCTTAAGACTGCTTTCCTAATCGCTATTACCTCCATTAGGAGAGTAAGTGAACTACAGGCCCTTTCGGTTTTAGACCCCTTTGTAACAGTTTACAAGGATAAAGTGGTTCTACGCACACACCCAAGGTTCGCACCGAAATTCATCTCCAAATTTCATGTCAACCAGTCTATAGAACTACCAACGTTCTTTCAAAATCCTTCAAATCTAGGAGAAAAAAGCCTGCATACACTTGATGTGCGCAGAGCTGTCATGGTTTACATGGAAAGAACTAGTCCACTGAGAAAGACTAATCAGTTCTTTGTCTCGGTGGCAGCAGGAAGAGAAGGAGATGCAGTTTCAAAATCCACTATATCTAGATGGATTGTACAATGCATAACTCTGTTTCTCTCTTGCTAAGAGAGAACTACCCTTCAAGCCAAGAGCACACTCTACTCGAGGCACTGGGGCATCCATAGCATTCATTGCAAATGTTCCCTTTGAGTCCATCTGCAAAGCGGCAACCTGGAGTTCTGTACACACCTTTACAAAACACTACTGTCTAGATGCCCACTCTATATCTGATTCCCAGGTGGGACAAGCAGTATCAAGACATCTTTTCTCTACTGTTCCTTCTCACAACCCACCTCCAACTCCGGGTACTGCTCGCTAGTCTATGCACAGCATGTGATTCTAAGCAGATTAACAAACATCAGAAGACAATGCATTACTTACCGTAAAAGCATTTCTGATGGTTGTATCTGCTTAGATTCACATGCGCCCACCCTTCCTCCCCGCTCGGATGGAAGGAACATAGACATCCTTTTCTATATCTCTCTTTTCTGTACTCTCCCTCAGGGCAGAAAAATACAAACAGAGGGACCTCGACGCGTGAGGGATTATGGGTACAACGCACTTCACTATAGGGATAGTGTTACAGACACGCCTTGTCGACGTCCCCTTTTCGACTACGAAAAACAAAATGCAATACTCCGCAGTGACCACTGGATGTCGGACCTATGCACAGCATGTGAATCTAAGCAGATACAACCATCAGAAATGCTTTTACGGTAAGTAATGCATTGTCATATATATATATATATATATATATATATATACGCTTGGTGAATGTCTGCATTTAGCACAGATTGATGGAACTTGCCCCCCTTTTACTGTGTTCCTCGGTTGTGTAAATGTCGTGGTCACTGTTAATACAGGCATGTAGTAAATTCCCCACAACAGAGCATCTTTAATCTCTTGCAAGGACCTAACATTTGCAATTTTCCAAAGTTTTCCTTTTACTAACTCTCCCCAGAAATAAAAAACCATATTGGAACATGTGGGCTTAAACTCAAATGGAGTACTATTTCCATAACTGTTAAATGTACATTACGGGTGTTGAAGGCAGTCTATGATGCATTGAAACCTATTGCAAAGCATGTTTCGAACATGTTTCCCTGGCACATGCTAATTAATTCTCTGGACGCACTGCACACATTCTTTCCTCCTTCCTACATTCCTACACACCTGGAAAAGCAGGATGCAGAAACTTGCTTCTCCATCTCTACCGATCGCCCAGACTGTCTCTCCTAATAATCCTTCCTGTGGCCTCACTAAATGCTCCAGCGTTGTAGCTGAAGCATGTTCGTTTGAAATTTGCTCCCCACAAATCTTGTCCTCCAACAAAGCTGCCCTTTCCTCCTTGAGCACTGCTTCTTGACTAACCTGGTTTTCCCTCTTAGTCTTAGTGCTTGCTCACAGGTCCCGGCTAAACATTTGTCCGGGCTTGTGGGAGCCCATGTCAATTATTGGGGGCCCCCATTACCTACATTTGGGGATCTGAGGGGGGTGGACAGCTTGTGGCACCCTTGGGTTGCTTAAATAAAAATTGAGACAAAGGCATGCTCTTTAATTTCAAAGGCCAGTCGGCTAGCGGTTGCTGAAACACTAAACTGCCACTGAAAAGTGAGTAATTGCTCTGTCAGCAAGGTGCCCACTCACACGAAACCAGAGCAAACATACCCTGTTGCTGAGAAAAGACTTTGCTGTCTGCAGTACACTGCTCGTTACTGCGACTTTAAGAATTTCTACAAAACCCCAGGCAAGGCGTGGAGTGCCTGCATAGAGTCCCATGCCGAGTCCAGTCACTTGCCAGTCTGCCGACTGCAGCCCAGCCTCTGACCGGGCTCAGCTTGGTAGGGTAAACAACTGGAGCCTGCAAAATCATGTCCCGGAAACCGTTGAAGCGCGACACCTGACTCGAGACACTGTGGATCTCCAGAGCAAACACACACAAAACAACGAGAGTAGCCATGGAACCGGCTGAGATCCCTGAGGAGAGAGCGGGACAGGCGAGAAAGCTTTGACTTATACCTAGACCCCTTCCCCACTTTGCAGACAACAGGGTGGGAAGATGTAATTGATACTAAAGTTCCATCTGAAACACCCCAAAAGATCTAACTACACCCTCCCCCCCAACACCCCACCCCACCCGAAGCTAGACTCCTGTCTGATACTGAAAAAGACATGGAAAGAGCGGGAGGGGTTTGTTTTGATTAAGGAGAAGGACACTGTCGCCACATGAGCCCCCATCACTTGTGCCCCTCTCCATTGCCTACCAGGAAAAATGTATTTCTTCACAGACAAATCCGCTAAACAAAACATAAATACAAAACCAAATCATCGGGCTGTGCAAACGCTACTCGCTATAAACTGACAAAAACTAGAGCAGCAACGCACTGGGCCCTCCTGGAGGGGGGAGTGTTAGGCAAAGTTTGTATGCAGTACACTTTGGGACCACTACACACAACTAGGACTACAGGTGTAAGCAAAACCAACCTTTGGTATAAGTCTGTACTACACAGTTTTGTGGTAGTGTTGCTGAGCAGCCAGGCTTATCTCAAGAGGGAATGTGAGCTGTAAGGATGTTACACAGAGGTCTATAATTGCAAGTATTCAAATACTCTTATACTCAAGGTTTCTTGGTAAAACACATATTAATTTATTTCAGTCAGTTATAAAACATTCACTAGAATGAGGCAATCTAGATCACACAAATATACTTCAGCACTTCACAATATCAGGCCCTGAGGCATTTAAACTACTTTGAAGGAGCAAAATGGCATTCAGAGCATTTGAACTAGGAGCAAAAAGGCATAAGTTAACAAATATTAGTTACTCTTAAACAGTGCAAATAGTTTGGGTTCCCCAGAGGAGTTGATTCAATGCAATAGGTTAGGCCAAAGTCGAAGGGCTTAAGTCTTGTATAGGATAAAGCAGTTCTGGAAGTAACGGAAAAGTCTTTGCCAAAGTTCTCAGAAGTAGTTCATAAAAAGATTCATATGTTGGGTCACAAGATGACTAGGCCTGCAAGTTGCCAATGTTTCATGCACTTTCGCAATGAGAGGTAAGTTCTCTCGGACAGGTTTTCACAGTACCTTGCAATGAAGAAAAAGATGCAGCTGAAGACGTTTGTTCCTGCAGATCTCGCTGTTCCTGAGCCTCGGTCATGGGGACAATAGGGGGACTTTGGGGGACTCCTGCACTGGGACTGGTCAAAAAGCTGGCAAAGGCCAATCTTCAATTCTGGTAGCTGTAGTCAAGCACACAAACTGGTTTCCTTCTCCCTAGCTATTTGGTTTCCTGCAGCAATCTGAGGAAAATGCAACTAGCTCCGCGAATGGTATCCAGGTGGCTTACAAGTAGATTGGTCATCAACTCAAATGGAGAAGTCGTCCCTGAAGGTCTGTCAAGATGAACTTAGCGATTCGGACCTGCAGCAGGGCTTCACCAGGCAAACCAGCAGTCCAGGAGTTGCAACAGCCACCCACTTCCAGCTTGTCTTCGGTTCTTTCGTTCCAGTGGTTGCCTCTGCCTTCCAATCCAAGAAACTTGCCTTTTTCATTCACACCACAGTGCATTTGGGTCTCGTAGGAGACTAGGCACAGGGAGTTTCGGGCACCTCCCTCACTTCCTGCCCACCCCAGACATTCGGACGACAGAGGCAGTCTTCAGTCAAGAAGCCTGCCAAAGGCGTAGGAACAAAGGGACCAAACCTGGTTTGGCGCACAGACAAACTCTAGAAGGACCTTTCCAAAAAGAACTGGCGAAAAAGATTGGGACCTGTTTAAACAAAGGGGGCTCAGACGCCATCTTGAAAAACATGTCTGCCATGATTTTAACGCTATCGATGTTTGCGGTTGGGAAAAATGTTAGTTCGTTGTAAAACCACTGCCACCAGCCAGAGGAAAGGGTAGCATTTGACTACTACATGAGTTTCTAGACATAGGGGATACTAAGTAACCCCTCCAGCACTCGTAAGATAGTGTGTGCTGGGTCGAGGAATTTGGAAAGACTAAAGTCAATTTTACTTTACTTTCTCTGGGAAACAGTAGTTTATCCCAGAGAAGGTATTTAAACCCTGGGACAGCCTAAAAGGCTTCCCTGTGTCTCTGCACTAAGGATACTGTGTGACACAAATAAAAAAGATGCCTATGGAGTTGTTTAAAACTCCATAACCAAAATAAATATGGAAAACAAACAGAATTAAGTTCAAAGCCCCAGAAGTTTAGCAAAAGAGCTGGAGGACTCTAAGGTAGAGGGAATTGGCACATTTATGAGAATTCTCCCTAATTGGGAGCTTTGGGGGTACCAAGATAAACACCCATTCAAGCAATAAGACATAAGATGGGTTTGGGCTCCCTAAAGGCTGCAGCAGACTGGAAAATTCTGAACGTCTCTGGCAAGTGCATGGACGAGAATTTGGCCCCAATTCTGAACATTATAGAACAGCGCTGCTGAAAGAAGATGGAAGTGCACTTGCAACCTGGGGTGCAGACTGCAAAGCTAGATTGAAAGAGATGGGCGTATCAGTGGAAGACATTTGTTGTACTTCGTGGAAGGGAAAGAAGAAGCTGCTAACACTAGATTGGATAACACAAAGTTTCAACTACAGTTCTGCTTCCTAGCAAAAGAACCTAAGAGCAGAGGCAATATCCCAGGATACAAGAAGAAATTTCAAGACGCGCTTTCAAGACGCGCTTCCAAGAGCCGACTTCAGATTTTGTAAAAACACTGGCCTGGTTGAAAACCTTCCCCACTTGTTTTCTGAATGTACGGCCTTAACTCTGATCAGAACAAGACACTTAAGCTGCTTCCTGGTGGAAGGATGAGCAACCTTATCCGCTGCTGAATGGTGGCCTATGTTGCTGAGAGGAGAGAACGCTCTGTCTATCGCATCAGTAACATTTATAAGAGAATGCCTCAATCTGCCAGTGGCTGTTGGCCTAGTGGAAGTACCGCCACATCCAATCTAAATCAAATTGACATCTGAGGTGTCCTTTTTTAAAATTTTATTTATTTTTTAAACACTTTTTGGAAAGCAGGCAGACGCTGTTTTGCAAAAGTTATATTCAACTAATATGCAACGGCAACGTGGTGATATCACTACAGGATGCTGGGTGCAATCAAAGGCTGTCTGTAGCCAAGCCTTCAGTTAAGGTGACAGCAGCCAGCAAAGGGCAGTCTATAACATTCACTCAAGGCAAAGTGCACATTTAATGCCCTGAAAGTAAGAAATATGTTGATGTGTAGTAGCTAAAATATGGATAGCTGATCGCCAGACCCTCAAACCCCCTTACACCACCTCCATTTCCAGAGGCTCTTCAACAACAAAATTGCAATACAGTGGGACTGTTGGGCATAAAAGGCACTGACCTGTTCTAATTCGTCTTCTGTACCTGTCCAGCAAAAGATATGCAGATCCCCAATTTGCACAATATGGATTGACCTGATCAGAAACAACATTGCATTACAACCAGTGACCTCAGTCTTCAGTACTCTAGGACATGATTGGTAAATGCAATAAAAGTTTTCGCGTGTCAGCCAAGAGAATGTGCTGTGCAATATATAAATATTCACTATTCTTAATATGCAACAACTCACTAGTTGGTAAACCACGAGGGTTTTTCTTCCTACGAAAAATTGCAAACTAAATCTTGTCTTGTGACAGTCAGCTGATCAGGCACAGTGAGATTAAATGATTTGACCAGGATCACACATTTCCTTAAAGAGGTGAAATCGTTATTTAGGCCCAGGCTGTGATTTAAGCCCTTGACTACATTTCTTCTCAGTGATGGCTCACAAATATTTTCTATTACTGCCTTAAAGTGCACAGATCACATAAAAAACTTGATAATATATACCTTGTTCTAGATGTAGGGCAAATAAAAACACATGTATAGCTTTATTTTCGCCACCCTAAATGCACGATTGCAATAGCAGCCTGCAAAGGAATGTGCACTTGAAAAGAATATCATTTGGTTTTAAAAAGGCATTTCCAGTGAAAGAATTTAATCTATGGTAATCCGCTTGAGCCATTATTTTCCACAGCATGCAGTGTTCTAATCCACCTTGTAAGGGTCGCCAGTCCTTACCAAGGCGCCCCCTGTGTCTGGGTCATCAACCTCAAAATCAGTTTATTGAAATGAGACACAGAGCTGAGGGTGCTGGGGCAGTGGGAAAGGTGCGGTGCTTTTAACTGCCAGTGTGAGCTGGGAAGGTATCTGCAGAAATTATCGAATACACAAATACCTAATGAGAAATGACAAACATTTTTTGGGTCGTATTTATTAGGGATTTTTGTACATTTGTATTCAAAATGGATGTTGGCGGCGGGGTATGTAGGGACAGGTTAAAGTGGGGGCTGGGCGTACAGGGGTCTCCCTTGCATTATTTTTTTTTAAAACAAATTGATCCGGAAAAAAGGCAATCCTTTCTCCCTAGGTCATTTTTCCACGGTCATTTCACGGTAATTCCCCTAGGAAGACGTTGGACAGATGATCCTGCTTCAGAGGAGAAAAGTCGGGCCTTATTCCTGTCATGAGGTGGCTGTGTATGAGACATGGGACACAGCCCAAGAAATTGAGACCATACCGCAAAATGCTTGATGGTTGGCCACCCTACAGACACACCCAGCCCGGTTCCCTGACCTTGGGATCCATCTGGGCTTGTTTAGCTGCAAACCTGTAGAAAGTGAAGACGGAGAACTCCCACAAAGGGAGTCTCATGGAACTCTTGTAGCCATCTGTCGCTCCATGGGTGGTTGTTTTTTTTTTATAATTTTTTTTGTTTTTTTCTGTCAACCAA
This sequence comes from Ambystoma mexicanum, assembly GCF_040938575.1. Taxonomy (NCBI): domain Eukaryota; kingdom Metazoa; phylum Chordata; class Amphibia; order Caudata; family Ambystomatidae; genus Ambystoma; species Ambystoma mexicanum. The sequence goes on along the minus strand of NC_090923.1, from coordinate 345,745,878 downwards.
TTTAACTTGCATATCATTTTTTTGCAAGAAACCATGAGTGTACATGAAATCGCGTTTGACGACTTCAACACAGATAGTAGTCACGCAACCAAGGGCAAAGTGGGCTTCCCGATGGGCGGTCTTGCGATTAGTAACCACTTCAAATGCAAATCTGGGATTATCTATTCATCCTCAAATGTGTTAGCAGTTGAAATGGAGGTCTATGGAAAATTACAAGACCCTATTATTGTGTTAACATTATACTGGAATCCACTAAAAATATTATTGGCGGACATGTTTGATTTAAATCTATGCCTAGAGAGTATTATTCAAAGGCCAATGAGTAAAATCATCATTGCGGGGGATTTTAATTCGAGGTGTCTTGTTGGTAATAGTGAAACGAATTATGAACAATTTGTCGGAAACCGCTCGGCGCAGACCCGAGGTAGCAAATGGATCTCATATTTTGATAGCTGGGAGAGATAATTTGTAAATTGCTCAGAAGCAACCCAGAACCATACATGGAGTCGAGAGAATTCAGTCTCGATGATTGACTTCTTTGCTGTTTCCAACACCTTGATTCATTTAGTGGAACCACTATTGATTCACCTGATTACATCAGGCAACTATGCTCTAATCCACTTACATATGGAAATGCCTCACTTCTGCCACATTGTAAATAATGTGCTCCCACTAACTGAAATTGATCGTCCCAACATCTCGATTAGGTGGAACCCTATATTATGTCATAAAATATCAGATAAGGTACGGAGCGAATGCGATAACTTATCGGAGATACTTGGTCACCATCCCTCCCCTTGCTATCTAAACGAAAAAAAAATAAGTGATATTGTTGCTTATGCTATACAATCCTTGTGGGATAAACCTGCAGTTAAACGCACGTCACCATCTCCGCAATATGATGCTGAACATGCTAAAACCCAAGAAAAATAAAGAACTCTGTAATATTAAAAATCTAGCAAGTGATTTGCAGCAGTACTTGTATCTAAAAAAAAAAAGTATGCTTCAAATATACAAGAATAAAATGACTTTTATGTGAATCACTGAACAAAATAATCTAAACTGTGAGATTATTAGAAAATTATGTAAACGCGACTCAAAAGGCTATATAGTCTATAATACGTAACTCTCACTCCAACACATCCTGTAATTAATGAAAACATCATACCCGTACAGACATGGGTCAAATATATATCTGAAATGTTTATATGTACGCTTTATATGTACAGAATTTCTTTTGGAGTCATCTTTGAAATGGGACTGTTTTAGTTGGACCGTGCATATTATTTGGGCAACAAAAAAAGTTCCCCCTCCAAGCGCCTGGCCCTTCAGCAACCCTGATGTCGCATATACTGGCTAATACCAAAAAGAAAGGAGCATACCCTGTATATATCGCAAGCCTAGATTTGTCTTCTGCGTTCGATTTTTGTGGTGAGAGAACTGCTTTGGCGTAAATTCTGGAATAGTTTTTTGGATAATGAGGCTATACTCGTATACTTCATACAAGGTCAGAATTACTACAGAGGGAGCAACTACTGAGTCCATTAAAACATCTATTGGACTGAAGCAAGGTTGTAACCTCGCAGCAACTCTTTATCTTATACCTACGCAATCTGGGGAACTTATGGAGCGAGATGGGAATGTATCCGGTAAGAATAGGCAATCTCAGACTGCACTGGCTTGCATTTGCCGATGATTTGATCATCATGGACGCCACACCGGCAGGGATGCAAGCTAAACTACACGTATTCAAAAATACGCCTATGATTTGAGTTTAGCTCCGAATGTAGGTAAAACACGTTTTGTTTTTCATGCAGGAAGGAAATTGAAAACATTCAAATGGAAAATCGTTGAGCTTGTGGTTCAGCAACTGAGATATGCTACCTAGGGTATCACTTGAGTAATAATTCGTCAGTCACTCTGTGGAAAGAAAGGTTGAACCAGAAAGCAGGCCCTATAGTGAGTCAATTGAAGTTAATCTTTTTAAAAATATTGTCGATTCTCACTAATTCAGTTACGTGACTTTTCATAATTAAAGCCTAGGCAGTTTTAATCTATATTCTTGATGTGCCTGTTTGATTTTAGTATATATCTTGACTCCCTTCAGGGTCGTCTAAGAAGCTATGCATTTAGCACTATGTATACCACATTGCATAATGAGGCATGAGTTTGGACTTGTATCACTTTCATGCAGGGTTTTATGGCGCTCTTTAACCAACTATGCAAGAATGTTAAATCCTCAGAGCAATTGTTTATACAAGATCTGCAAGTCCTGATTGAAGCAAAAACTCTTAATTCTGTAGCAAAAATGTAATGCAAGAAGTATTGAGTAGTTTATCTGTATCTCAATATGATCTTTGTTTCAGACCTGCTTTTGATAAATTGTTCGAACAGGACTGGATTCACACACTTGAACAATTGAGACAGTATGCTACTTTCACAGAATATGCTAAGTTTACGCATAAGAGACTTCCATGCTGTCAATATATCAATTTTTATCTGTAGACATACAGAGAGTATTAAACTGAATCCATTTCGAACTAAGGAACGGTGTAGACATTGGGCTGGCATGCCACCGACCATGCAATCGACGAACTGCAGGTTTCCTGCTTTATAACGAGCCTCTCGAAACCTTAAAACACTTGGTGCTTGAATGCCCACAGTTTAAATTACCCTGCACCAAATTTCTTATGAAATTTGTTAACCCTGATTATGTAGCCTGCTCCGTATTTTTATGGGATAGACTCCTTATTGGGACCCACATCCCATTCAGTTTTGCACTAGTTCACCTCTTACGGGTTATAGAAAGATCTTGCATTGTGTGAATAACGATGATAAAATCAGAAAATGATGAATTATGAATTTTAAAAACACTTTAATGTTTCTTCTATCGTGATGTTTTAAAGACCATTTTGTTATGTTTTATTGGCCTACTTGTATGTGGATAATTTTTATGTTGATGCACCTTTCTTTTATTTACTTGTATTTAATTTTTTGTAAAGGTTTTATTAACCAAATACACATTTTTAAAAAGTGGGATTTTTCGTTAAACATGTGAATATTTTGGACCCATTTCAATACAACCTTGTCTAAGTGGCTGCATTTTAATTGTTTCCCTGTTCATTTATTTATTGCAGCTGTGACTGCGTATAGGTGGGTAGCTAGGGAAAGCACCTGCTCACCTAGCATCACAAATGTCCTCCATTTATTCCTTCTCTTCGGTATCCTTTTTCTCTGCAGCTTTCTTTTTTTTCTTTACTAGCAATTTCCCTTCTGCTATCCTACTTTCCCGCCTTTTTTTTTTTTTTTTTTTTAAACATGTTTTTATTGGAGTTTCTTGTATACTATACATAAAATGAAGAAATGAGTCTTAACTCCCCGTCCCCCAAAGCCTCCACTCCCTCCAGCAGTGCCTCTGTGCTTGACTCTCAACATCGTCCTTTGTCCCTGTTCCTTCTAGCTAAACATGTCGAGGAGCCTTATTTTATGTGGGCACCATTGTTCCATGTAGTCTTCCTGCAAATAGTTCAGGGTGGTGCCCTAGCCCGCCTGAAATTTTTGGCGTTACCCTTGGATATTGTAGGTGATTCCTTCCATTACGATGTGTTCACACTCTCTGTAACCATTCACAGCCCATCAGTGTGGTTTTCGGTTTCCTTTTTTGGGCTATCACAGCCATGCCTCTATTAGAAGACCCATGAAATTCTGTCTGTGTCTGACATTCTCTTCTCTCGGGGGGGGTCCCAGACCCCACACCTCTTCCCCCAGCGCCCCTACTCCCCTGACATCTCCTGCATTTGTTTTGACTCTTCCCCCCCCCCCACCCATTGCTGTATAGCTGGGCAATCTCACCAAATGTGCCTCCAATCCCCCAACCCACCGCATTCTCTCCAGCATTTGAGGATATTTTGTACATGTACATTTTATGGAGTCTTTCTGGGGTGTAGTGCAATAGCTTTAAGACCTTTGTCCACATTTCCCTGGTTTGTATTGCCCTTGAGTTTGGGAATCGCCAGCCATGCATGTTCCCAGTGTTCTTTTGGAAGGTTGCCCCTAGCGTTTTTCCCATCTTTGTATATATTGCCATTTGATTTCTTCTGCCTGGGTGTTCAAGAATTTGTAGGTTGGCAAGACACATTTCCTTCCTAGTGTCTGTGTGCATCATGTCTGTTTCAAACAGGTTAAGTTCCCTTGTCGCTGATCGTTTGATCCATGGGGATTGTAGCCAGTGGTATAGCTGTTCATATTTATATCCATCTTTGGGGGACAGTCCGATCTGTTTTACACAATCCTCAAAGGTCCTAACTTCCTGGGCCTGGAACATGTCCCCTATCTTGTTGCAGCCTGCCTCCTCCCATTTCTGATCTGCTCCCTTTTCCATGCCCGGAGGGAATTCTGGGTTGCTAAACGTTGGCATAAATGGGGTTGGGTCTTGTCCCATATTCCTAGTATCTCCTTCATTACCGTGCCAATTTGTAGATTAGGGTGTCTGTTTCCCTCCCCACAGGAGTTGGCGGGGATGGGTTGTTGCTACCGCTTTGTCTTGGGCAGCCCATATTTTGAGACTCTTCCGGGATCCACTCTTTCAGCACCCAGAGTTGAGATGCTTCGTAATATTTACGGAAATGTGGGAGTGCGCAGTCTCGGTGCCGTGAGGGCTATTCTGGACACCTTAGGGGTCTTTTTCTTCCAAATGTATGCCATGATTGTTTTGGTCAGGGCTTTAAAATAAGAGGCCGGGATTTTAATTGGTAGTGACAAGGGATTCCATCTATCTACGTCCCGTTTGATCTTCTCTAGTTGTTGGGGGTGGGGGGGCGGGGGGGGAATTTTCACCATTATAGTTTATTCCACTTGTAAGAGTAATTCCCAGATATTTAACCCCCTTATCTGCCACTCTCCGCTGTAGTGCCCTAGCTTATTGTTGAATAGCGGCTCTATTTCCTGCCAAAATGAGTCTCTGATTTTTGTCTGTTAATTTGTAACCATGAGCGCTCTAAACTTGTCATTCTCTTGTTCCAGGAGTGGTAGTTTCTTTTCCGGGTCCCCTAGTGCCACTAGCATGTGAGGGGACCTCCCCCCCCCCCCCCCACCCCCCCAACCCCCTCCTTTTTGGTCCCGCTCTCTAGTCTGACCCGATCAGACAGCCCGCCATTCACAGCTATACGGACGCTTGGGGAGTTAGTTTGCCTGGTTCATGTTACTGAAGTTTTCCCCAATGCCCATTTTCCCCAGTATGTGGAAGAGAAGCGTCCACTCTACGCGGTCAAACTCATTTTCCGAGTCGGGGACCAATAAAATTGCTGGTGAAAGCGTGATCCCTGTATTTTCTACCAAATTGATTATTCTCCTTATATTGTCATGGGTCTGTCTATTGGGGATGAAACGTGACTGTTCCTGATGGATCAGTTTTGGTATGATTAGTGACAGTCTATTGGCTAGTATATTCGTAAATATGTTGTGCAAGTTGATTAGTGCTATCGGGCGGTATGAGCTGGAAAGCACCAGGGTTTTCCCCTGCTTATGGAAGACTAGCAGTTTTGCCTCATTCATGGATTGGGTTATGTTGCCTCTTCCTCTGTTATTGCCCCATCTAAATATTGTTTTTTTGCTTCTGATATAGTCGGAAGGGAGATTTTGTCTATGTATGTTCCTTGATGCTCTCTGTTGGGGTGGTCTGAGGAATATAGGTTCTGATCAAATTCTTTAAAAATGTTCCCTATGTCTGCCTTTTGGGTCTTTGTTTGCCCGTTTTCATCTATGCCTTTACCGTTTGTTTTGCTTGTTTTTCTTTGAGTTGCCTCGCTAACAGCTTTATTCGCATTCATATAGTACCAGTGTCTCGGCTGTAACGGGCTTCTCTCTGTCCTTTTGGTGCGGATAGTGTCTAGCTGGCCTTGGACATGACTCAGGGCTTTCTTTAATTTAGTCGAGTGATTCTGGGCCATCTCCTTTTGAATCTGTCAATTTCACCTCTAGCTCCTCTTCCCATTGGCAGTGTTTATCCCTCTTTGCTTTTAGTGCGATGAGATGTCCCCTGGTCCCTGCCTTGAATGCCTCCCACAGCGTTTCCCTGGATGTCTCTGGGAGGTTATTGATAGGGAAAGAAAAATAGAATACTTGACTGTCTTTCCCCATGATTGGGTCCTGTATGACTTCCAGAGCCCGTCTGACGGTGGGAGAGTGAGAGTTCTACCCAGAGGGGTGTGTGATCTGAGTGAGATCGCGCCCATCTCTGTATGTTGGACCCTCCCCATAAGTCCCATCTAGACCCAGACATAATCAATTCTAGACATTGTGTTGTGGCCATGCAAAAAGTGTGTTCAGCCCTGTTGTTGCCCCTTGATGGTCCACCATCTGCCAGTACTTGGTTTCCCATTTTTGCTCGTAAGGCTTTGGAAGGGGAACCCTATCCCTGTCTTGTGCCTGGTCTGTCTAAATTGGGGTCACACGCAATGTTGAAGCCACCCCGCCCCGGAGAAATTTTACCAGCTTGTTCAAGATGTCCCTAATGAAGCAGTCATGTCCCGAGTTTGGGGCGCATATTGCCGCCCATGTCGGGCGGGGGGTATCCCTCAACCTGGGTATTCACGAATGTGTTGTGCATTTGCAGGTTGAGTGAGTTGTGAAATGCTATTAGGACTCCTGCCCTTTTCTCGGTATGCAGTGTTCTTTTTACTAGGGAATTCAGGCCTCGGACCTTATGTTAGCACTTTTATCCCCATTTTTCCATGAGGTGCATGTTCTCTTTTATTGATTCTCGGCCCCTTGCTTATGCCTGCTCCCTTCTGGGTTCCCCCCCTCTGACCCCACCAAAACTGCCCATAGGGCAGCTCTGGGTCCTATGCTCGCTTGGGCGTAAAGCCCTACGGGCCATGCTCTCCGCACGGTATCAGGTAATATATATATATGTGTTTGGGGGTTGCAGGGGTGTCCCCCGCATGTTCCATGCAATAATGTTGCCACAAAAAAACGACAATTTTTCATCTATATTTTTGCATGGCGAGATTACATGGAACCCTCCGCACACTGGGAGATAACCTTGCGGGAGTCCTAAACTCACCTGAGTATTGGATTTCCACCTCTGTTTCGGGATTGTGGGTCTGGCCGGAGTGTGGCATCGTCTTCTGAGCCGTGCCTGCCGTGATTGTTTTATTGTATTTCTTTTTACTGGGGTGTCTGGATCTCCTATTCTCTTCCATTCCCATAGGGTCCTCCGCGTGGCTGACCCTGCTCTTTAAAAGTTCCTGGTTTACCTCTTCCTGTTCTTGACTGTTCATTAGCTGTAGGCCCTCCTCACATGTTGTTCGTTGTTGGTTTCCCCCTCACACGTGAAAAGCAGTCCAAAGGGGAAGGTCCATTTGTACCTGATTTGCCTGGCATTTAATTTGCTTACTACTGGACCCATTTCCTGGCACCTCTGTAGCGTTGACTGTGCCAGGTCTTGGTCGAGGTATATGTCCACTCCATTAATTCGAATGTGGTCCATAACCCTAGCTTTGCGTAGGATCTGCTCCTTCTGTGGGTAGTAGGTGAGGGCCACCAGGAGATATCGTGGCCGGCTACCTGGTTCTCCCGTTCTCTGCGGCCCCGCTCAGTGTATTCTGTCTATTGGGACCTCCTTTTCTTCATCTGTGGCTAGTATATCTTTAAAGACCTGTTGTACTGCTTCCCTAATGTCTTTATCCTCCAGTCTCCTCCATATTTTTTATCCTGATATTCGATCTGTGGGAGCGGTTTTCTAACTCTTCAAATTGGAGTTCGAGGTTATGAGCTAAGCGGACTAGGTGTTCCTGCGCCTCTCTGCGCCTTGTTGCGTCATCTGTTTTGCATTATTTTATCCAGGGTGTTCGTTCTTTTCCGCCAGGTTTGCCACCTCTGTCTTTAGTTTAGGTAGACCGCCGTTTTTTTTGTTTTCATTGTTTCAAATTGAGTGTGCATTGAGGTCATAAATTGCGTCTGGAACTGTTAGGCAGAATTATATGCAGTACCCTTTGGGAAGACCACACACAATTAAGACTACAAGTGACGGTAGAAATTCACTTTTGGAACAAGCCTGTACTACAGTTAAAGTGGTAGCTATGGCTGAGCAGCCAGACTTATCTCAAGAGTAAGTGAGCAGTATCAAATAGTTACACAAAGGACAGCAATTACTATGATTCAGGCAAACACTGACTCAAGGTTTTCAAGTAAAAGAATATACATTTATTTACTCTTCAGTTGTATAACATTTCACTTTCCTAAAGCAGTTTAAAAATCGCACTCTTAATACACCATACCACTTCCCTTAAATTCCAGACAAGTTAAGCTCACAAAATGAAGTGGGAGCAAAATGGCACTTCAGCAATTTTAAAGGGAATGAAAGACCAAGTTAATAGAAATTGAACCACACCAACAGGTAAGTACTCGGGGGCAATTGACCAGGAGGAACAGCGGTGATAGAATCAGATAGAAAAGGTTTGAGGTCAACGTCAATAGGTCAAGTCTTTTGCTCAAGATCACACGGTTCAGGGTAGTTTGCGGTAAAGTTCTTGCCACGGGTTCCGGACGAGGTTGGATGGCAGAAAAGTTAGTTCGAAGAGGACAAGCCCTTGGATTGGAGAAAGATTTCTAACACTGCGGCTGAACGAAACAAACTGGATTTGCACAGTACCTTTTAAAATGGAACGGAAGCTGTAGCTGAGGCGGTAGTTCCTGCAGGCTCATGGTTCCTGAAGCGACTGTCGGACTGACACGAAGTAGGAAGACTGGAGGGTCCTGTACTACCCAGGGAAGAAACCAGCAGCAGAGCAAAGCAACAAAAAAAGGTGCACTCCTTAAAACCAAAGCAGGGTCCGACCTTGCTGGCTATCCGGCCCACTGTAGCGCTCTACAGCGTATTCAACCAGATGAGGGGTCCTGGCTTGAAGTTTGGTAGAACTGGTTGGTCCTACCAGCTCAAGGGAAGAAGTTTCCTGGAGGATCTTCTCTGTCGTTCGATTCTGAAGATTCGGACCTGCAGCAGGGCTTCGCCGGGTGGTTCAGTCGTTGTAGGGGTCCTCTTCTGTCGGCTTCTCGTTGTTTCTTTCGTTCAATTGATGACTCTGCCTTTCCAGTCCCAGAGACCTGCTTTTTATGCAGTTTCCCCCATTCATACAGCCTGGCTGTCAATCGCACAGCAGGGTGGCAATCCTGGCAAGGACAGTCACCCAGCCACAAAGAATTAAATTAAAGTCAGGAGTTAACTAGGTTGTCCCAGGCCAGCCCAGGTTAGAAAGTCGAGGCTTTACTGTCACCCCGAACGATCTGTTGCAAGGGAAGCCAGGCGGGGACACAGTACCTTAAGTGTGAAGGAAGCTCCAGCGGGAACAGTTGTTCCTGGCAGCGGGTGCAAGTCGGTGTTTCGTCCAGAGGAAGAGGAGGTCTCGCCGGGGAGGAAAGATGAAGGTTGTTGAACTGCCAGGGAAGAAACCAGCTGCGGAGTTCTTCAGTTAAAAGGTACTACCCTTCTCTTCGTGGTAGTGGTAAGCCGTGGTATTCCGGTTGCAGGGGTGCTTGGCACGGGCAAGGCGGCCATGAGATGCTCCAGGAAGGTGAAAAGAAGGCAAAACTGGTTATCCCCACCAGTCAAAGGAAGAAGACTCCCCGGACTGGAGATCTCCTCTGTCGTCGGGAAAAGTGATGAGACGGCTCAGCAGGGCTCCACCGGTGGTGTCGTCGTTGCAGGTCGGCTCAGCTTCTCCCTCCTCGGATTCTAAGGTCCTGTGGCGACTTCTGAAGTTCCAGTCCCCAAAGCCCTGCTTTTATGTAGCAAACCCTCATTCATTCAGCCTAGCTGTCAATCAAACATTCTAAGTGGTGAGCCGGCCGGCTCACCACTTGGGCCAATCACACGAGTGCGTCTTGAGTTGCCAAGGCAACTCAGTCCAGGGTGCCTAAACCCCCTCCCACACCTCCTGTGGTACCCAGACAGAGTGGCACCACTTTTGGAGGCTTCTGTGGAGAAGCCCGCCAAAAAAGTGGAACAAAGGGCTCGACTTGGGTTGGAGTCACAGAAGAGAACACCAACGCCATTTTAGAATCGCGTTCTGGCAAAAAATACCAACCGGTGAATTAATATTAAATAAACCGGCGGTATGGTCGAGGCTATAGGAATTAAAAAATTAAAGTTGGTAGCCTCGAACAATGGGAAAATCCCATAGAGCTATATTCGCGGTCGAATATAAAAAGTAGTATCCACTGCCACCAGCCAAAACTCGACCAGGGGGGACGGAGACGTGCCTCCTCAAACAGACCCCGGGGCAAATGAATTGCCCCGACCAGTACGTCCACAATATGATGGGTTGTATTTGTTTCTGTTCATAATTTGGGGCTAGCAAAGCCAATGGTGCTTTACATGCCCTGGGAGACAGTAGTCAGTCCCAGGGTATGGAGTCTATGGTGGGGTGTCACTAGACACCCCCTGGGTTACGGCACAGAGGTTGCTGTGTAACCCACATCAAAAACACATGAAACCCTATGGGGTAAAAGACCCCATAAAACACATGGAAAGACAAAGGAACACCTCAAATCATGTCTAAGAGTGGGAGTAAAAGAGTCTCACTCTTAGCAGGAGAAAGAAATAAACCCCCAAAAAATCCAGCAAAGCTGCTGGGGGACTCACTAGGTTTGGGAAATTAGCCTTTACAGAGAATTCTCCCTAACATCCCTTCACTGCAGCAGAGGCTTGTCTCCTAATTGCGTAGTGCCACACGTGGGGGCTTTATTACTCCTCCATGGTGCGCTCGCTACTCCTCTGGGTAGGCCTGCGTTGCTGCTTGTTCAGGGGGGTTGGGGATATAGGCATTGGTTGCACTGTGGCCTATGATTTTCGTCACTCCGGTAACTGAGGACATTTCTATCTTCGGCCCCCTCTCCTTCTCTGTTGCTTGTGCGGGGGGGGGCGGGCCTGCAGCGTTATCTGTCTCTTATTCCGCTTATCCCCGAGGCCCCCTTCTTTATGTTTGGGGTCCTCTCTTTGCCCCCCATGGGGGTTTATTTGGTTTTTTGTATTTTCTGTATTTCTATGGGCCACCTCTTGGTCCTCGATTAGTTGGGCTTTTCCGCCTGGGGCTCGAGCCCCCCCCTCTCCCACCCCTTGACCACCAGGCTGTTTCCTTGAGGTGTCCCTCCTCTCATGCGCTGGGGTGCGGGGATATCATTCGAGAGTAGGCCCCCAGCCTTCTCCCCCAATGTTTACTGATTGTGCGCTCCCACTTTGCTGGGATTATGCTGGTGTGGGCGAGGCTCTGTGGGAGTCTCCTTACCATGTCTTGCTGCCTTTTCTCGCTGTCCGCTCGTCCGCCCTAAGTTCACTTTCTCGATTTCCCACCTTCTTATATCGAGTGTCCGGGGGGGTGTCTGGGGCATCCCCACTGCCTGTCTCGGGTCAGACCGTGGCGCTTCCGTTTCCCACCGACTGATGGGGAGGGGGAGGGGGTCTCCTTTGGGTGTCCGCGGCGGCCACTCCGCATGCGGCACCATCCGCAGGTGGTGATCTGATTGCTGTCCCTGCAGGTCACCCCCTGCCCTGGGTCCGATGTTGGGACTCGCCCCTGGATTCTCCTGGGAGTTCCGGTTCTCATGATGCGCCCTCCTGATTATGCACCTTTCAAGGCTTTCCTCTTCTAACGGTCCAGGGTATTTCTCCCTCCTTCCGTCTCCTTCCTGGTGAAGGCGCACCTCTGGCCCAGTTTCCTTTATGCGGACGGACCTGATCCCAGCTGCTCTGTGCCCGAGTCTGCGGATATCTCCCTCTGGTTCAGTGGAGTGGCCCGCCCTGGGTCTCCTGCGCTTCCTGTGATTGGCTTTCCTCACCCCTCGCTTCGGTTGCTCTGTCAGCCGTTTCGGTCCACCAACTTCGTCACCCTTCTCTGCCACGTTCCCGTGCTGAATTCTTCGTTTATGGGGCTAGCAGTCTGCTCTGTTGAAGCTCTTCATTGGGGTGGCACAGGAGGGGAGCCAGAGCTGCTCTCGTGCATGCCTTCCTCTCGCAGCTGCCATCTTGGAATCTTTCCAGCTCTTTTTGAATACTGTCATCCACAGGTTCTTTCCTCATTCCCTTAATCCTCCTTCCTTTTTCGTTCTCCATGTCTACCATGGGTTCTTTGTTAAAGTCTGCTCTCATGCTCCTTTTTCTACTATTCACACACACTCGTGGTCCTGCCTTCCTTCACTCAATTTTTCCCTCCGTCGTTTACCCACATCACACACCATTTGCCTACATTGTTGCTCTCCTCCACTCCCCATTCCTTACTTGCCTCCCTTTCTTCAGCCCTCCTTCACTGTTAATTTATCCCCGACTCTTTAGCCCTCCATTGTTTCCCCATACTCCCCATCCATACTCCCCATACTCCTGAACTCCTGCTCTCCTATTTCTCCTCTTTCATCCCTTGTTCTATTTCCCCCTCACTCCTTTGCCTCATTAACTAATAACCTGTTCTCCTGCCCTCGTTTGTTCTCTGCGCCGGTTTACTCACCTGGCTCCCTTCAATCACCTCATCTCCTGCCTTCCTTTTCTCTCAATCTCCCCCTCAACCCTTTTGCTCTCCTGTCCCATCAGTGCTCATGCCACATGCTCCTTTGTTTCTCCCTCACTATCCTGCCCTTATTCCTTTTAAATTCCAATTCATGTCCTGCAGAAGGGCCCTGTGGAGCTGGAGGATATATGGAGGTGGTGGGGTTGGAGTTGAGGTGTCTTTCGTGCCGCAAGCAGCACCCACAAAAAGATAATCCTGGTATGTTTTGAGATTAAAAGGTGTACTCCTTTAAGTTTGTGATGTTCAATGACCGTGCAAGTGTATGGGGTAAACCACCCCGGGCATGCACAAATGGCTCTGCATGCTGTAGGAATTATCCCGTGATCACCTCTTGTAATGACCCTTCCGCTCGTACATGTTCTTGCCCAGTGCTTTGGACGCAATCATTTCCAACATTAGCTTCAGGCTTGATCATTCATTATTACCACCATTGACAAACACCTGGCAAAGTAGGCCCAGCTGTCTCTTGCTAGGGTCAGACTCCCAAAAAAAGGAAACTGTATAAAAAACACAACTTAATATGAAGCATTTGTCCCTAAAGTTAACCATTGTGCCACTCCGCCCACTCTAGGCTCTGCCTCCATGACTCGTCCACTTGGGGACCTCTATCAAATCTGCCACTTCCTCCATGCCATACTGCCCTCCTTTTTACACAATTAGTTGTCTGCTAATTACTTCCACTCGCCTACCTAACCTCTGTATTGTTGTCTGATTGTTTGTAAATGGCATATTTTCTGCTCAACAGATGACCTTTACATGTACAGTACAAAATAAAGTGCAGTAGATTAAGGCATATCTAAACACTCAGTCATCCCATTGGATCCCCGCTCATGGTGTCAATCTCACTGAGCTTTGAGCTTGTGACTTTGTTATGCTAATCGCTGTACTAAGTAGGTATGGCATTGGGGGGGGGTGTGTACATGTCATTGCAAAACATTAAGCACTGCATAATAACCGTAGAAGTGAACTGAAAAAAAGTTTAAGGCATATTATGGTTGTAGTGCAAAATATAGAGATGCCAGAAAATCGTCCTTTGTGGTTTCTAAAGCATACCCAGCTCTACCGCTACTGTGTACTGCACATGACCTCCCACATTGTGCTTATTGAAGAGAAGAGCTTGATTGAGCTTACTTTTTTTTGCCCTTGAAATAAAAGTAAAACACAAATTCTGTTTCTTTTTTTTTTTTTTAAAACCCCTTATGAATTGTGCATGTTGTGGCATTGCAACAGCATTCCATCAGTGTTTTCTAGGGTAACCGTAATGGTAAACATTTTTATAATTTCCAGGAGCCATACCCCTTAGGTCATCCACAGTCCTGGCCTGGCTGCACAGCACTGGGCATGGTGAGACCTGTATATTTGTCACTGTGTACCCCAGGGACCCAGCTCTGAACCCTGGCTCCAATCTGGGGGGGGGGGAGGGAAAGGAGGAGGATCAGGATCCACTGATCTGTCTGCCAATACACACAAATATTTATTCATATATTTGGTGGGCAGTTTTTACCACCATGGCAGCTCGCCGCCACCCCATCCTTCTCTGCCCAAGCCCCTCCCCTCAACCCCCGAAAGCGGGTTGTGGAGGACCTCCTGAAGGCGGCAAGATGCCCAATTGTGTCTTTCTACAGCGGGCTATGGGGGCCTATTGTGAAAACGTAGCCCTGGTGAGCTAGAGAACAAAGAGGATCGGGTTCTGGGGATGCTACGTACAGGATGCTTAACAAGTGGTAGGGCACATTTGAAGACCTCTTATGGTGCCAACAATGGGTATACAATAGGTGCATGCTGGGTGGGTTTTGCATAGGCTAGAATAGGAAAATACAAAACGGGGAAAATCCCTACCCTGTTGGAAGGGAACACATTGGTTAATTGTACTGCTAACATATTCAATCTGACGATGGCAGTGGGAAATACGAAGGGGAGGAAGGGTAATGATACTGGCAGCGGGGGGGGGGGGCCCTCTTGTGGTCTGGCCAGGCGTAGGTACCATGGGAGGCAAACGTGTTCATAATTTCGACAGTACATAGATTGCCACCTTAAACTGCTCTGAAAGTCTTGATCCTGACAAATGCCATAGGTTATATATTTGCAGGGTTGTGTGAAATGACCTCAGCCACCTGTGGCTGCAATGTTAATCAGTGCCTTTACTTGCATTGTCCTATGTCGTTGTGCATATGTCATTACTGGGATGTATTCCAGGTATGCTGCTTGATCTGGATAGCTTCCACATTACCTGCTTCTTACATAGTTCCTGTTTGGCACAGGCAAGCGTGTTTTAGATCACCTGGAGAGACTGCTCCAACTGGAAGAATTAGCAACATTAGGCAGACAGGCCCTTCCTGAGCTGCGAGAACTGTAGTCTAAGTGAAAACCGCTGACTCATTAGGAATGCATCTGATAATTCTTGCTGCTTGTTGCAAAGTCTACTCGCCAGTGTGTGAGAACCTTATTGCTTGTAGGTAGTATTATAATCCTGTAGTTTAAGCCGAAACATTGCGTACTGTTTCCACTGTGCATTGCATGAACTACCCCCTTCCTTAGAAAAACCTGTTGGCAATACTGTAAAACACTGTAAGCCCAGGGTGGGTGGGTTTGCTGCTCTGTACACAGTTCGATCACTGGTTTTGTGTCATGCAAAATTAAATATCTGTATGTTGCTTTGCTCACTGCCATTAAAGGTGCTTACCCATCTACCCGAAGAGTAAGTTATTGACTCCATGGTGAATTTACCACCACGGAATGGTGCTGTTAAGTCAAAGTCCTGCTTCCCTGTGGCGAAAACACAGGGGTCACCAGACGTGACTCCAGTGGTCCCCTAAGGCCCACGGTAATACTATTTTGTCAGAAATGGGGCAACTGCTGGAAGGTGCCCCGGAGAGTCAGGGAGAGTAGGCAGAGTAGATGCAGAAGAAAAGCTGACAATGTGTGTTGGTGAGCACAGTTAATTGCATTGCTGCTGTTCTGTTTTCATGGTGTCTCTGGTAAAATGGAAAATCGGATCCTGGAAACTGCCTGGTAATTCTAGAAACAAAGAGAGGAGGTACCCTGCCTGTTTTACGCCAGTCTGGTCTGGATAGAGCTAATCGGGAAGTGGCTGGCCACCACAGTAATGGATGGGAAAAGTAACTGACAGCCAGGCATTGCGGCAATGCACAATACTGAATTGGAATGAATGTAATCAAGAAATGATGGTCCGAGTAGGAGAGTACAGAACAGGGTCTTGGGTATGTGCACCTTGTATGAATGCAAAGAAAACCTAGTGTATGTGAGCCGCAGTGTCTTGTCCATTCTCTTTCCCGCAGCCAGACCCTACATGTGCAACCCAGTTTCCAAATACTTTTTCTCTCCCCTAGTACGGGACCTGTAACAGGCTTGGTTTCCTGTCTTGTCCCCCGCCCACCCTCCACCCTCCTATCGCCAACCACGCCTCTGTAAACTAGACTGCTCTATTCTCTGGGTAGATTACTGAGGGACATACATTGACCGACTGCCTGGTTTTGAAGCACAGTTACTGGTGATATAGATTTGCCATTTCTGTAATTGGGGAGGAGCAGAGACTGTGTGACCTCACTAGTCACACTACAAAACGGGCAGCATGAGCCTGATCGACTTCACCCGCTCTGGAGCATGGTAGTGCTTGGCCGCTGATGGAGGGCGACACAGACCTGTTTGCACAATACGCCATACTTTGTCTTCCCTTGTAAGAATGGATTCTAGTCAGTCTAGAGGTGCAGCTTCCTCCTAAAGGAAGTCCAGCCCACCTCATGTATACACACCCAAAACATGCAAGATCCTGGATAAATGGGACTACTATACCCGAAGACCAAATACTTATCACTCGCGCTCTCCTTGGAACATTTTTGTCAACATATTAGCAGAAATCCTTATGTACAAATGTGTCAAAATATACATTTATTGAGATGCAGGATTGGTTGTCCTTTGTAACCAGCCAACACGTGTTTAGACACTGAGTCTTTTATTGAGGCTGTTGTAAAGACTTATTCCACACAGAAGTTATACAATTGGAAATCATAGCAATGTAAGTCAAAATGGGTACAATCCCAAAATTGGAGGAGAGGTTATGCATACCGGCATCATGGTTTGGTGCAGGGATAACGGACAAATTGCAAAGGAAAGAAGAGTTTCAAAACATAAAAACAACGTGAGCAGAAGTACACAATACTGTTTAGTTAGTTGGAGCAAAGTCTAAATAAGCCGTACTGTCACCATGTTACGATTCGTCTAGCTATTGTCCGATGAGAAGAGCCCAAAAATGATTTCATGACTAATAACCTCCACCCAATGGTGAACATGCACTGCGAGAATTATAGCATAGGCGTCTGTTAGTGCTTGTGTCAAGCATACATTTCTGTACATGATTGCCGTTGTGCATGGGTTCCAATGTTAGATTTTCATCTGTGCTCCTGGAATCACATATGGTGTGGCGAATAGTATGATCTGTCGAATAAGAATACATTATTGAACATTGTAATACTCTCAACATAGCTTGTGATGCAAGCCATGAAGAAACGGATTGGCACTTACCCGTGTGGCGTTTCTCAAACTTGAACATACATGACATGAGGTGATCGGATTTGCTGGCTAATTCCGATTGTTGCTGTAAAATGCCAAGTGCATGCTATTTAACCTAATGTCAGAGGTAAGACTATCTCCCCTAAGTTATTAAGAGGCATGAACTCCCCTCTGATTCTTGAGTAATGGGAATTTGAAGGCCAATGGGCTGTACGGCTGAGTCGTCATCAATTTATAATCCTGCAAAGGTTCTAAATAACGGAGTAGAGAACATAATAACCTGAGTAACATGGCCGGGGTGGCAAACGGGTGCATCTTATTTTCAAAATGCCAAAAGCCCCCAGCAATTGTCCAATTATATTGGAACTAGGATAGTTATGCTTAAATGTTGCAGAGGTTATGTAAAAGCGGCTATTTTTCCAGTTGGCATCCATCTTGATCCTTATCTCGTGTAGTAACAAGAGACTCTTTTTAATTGTAAAAAGCATGAAAAGTTTGTGTCTCGGAGCCAAAGAACAGGCTGACATGAGTAAGACTCACCTTTTATAGGTTTAGGTGCCAGGGCATCGCTGGCAACCTGCATACGATCTACACACATGCGCCATTTTGAGAATCTTGTTTATGTGCATGCTGTGCGTTTGTCCCAATGTCACCAGTGTAAACGAGTACACTGGTCTGCATTTAGTTGAAATATTTGTTCATCTTAGTTAATATATTAAACCACTGTGGGATGCTGATTATTAGAGCTTGTAACTCATTTGTCCTTAAGTTCCCTTATATTGAATCTTTCTCTGAATCCCCTGCATGGTTAGCTGTCCGTCTCGGCCTCCGCTCCTGACCTACACAGAGAGGACAGGGCCTAATCTCCAGCCCTGATTTGACCCTGAACGAACCACCCTCTTATAACCAGTACACCCTGATGTGATGACTAAATTGCCCGTCCTGATCGCCCTCTGTCCTGGACACCCTACAGGCCCAACTATCCAGTCTCTTTGGGTCACTGTCCCAAGATGCTTCCTGAATCTTAAAAGGTTTCTGTGCA
The DNA here is from genome assembly GCF_040938575.1 of Ambystoma mexicanum. Taxonomy (NCBI): domain Eukaryota; kingdom Metazoa; phylum Chordata; class Amphibia; order Caudata; family Ambystomatidae; genus Ambystoma; species Ambystoma mexicanum. The sequence goes on along the minus strand of NC_090923.1, from coordinate 345,727,749 downwards.
TTCATCAACATTGCATTGTTCCTTTTTAAAACTGCTCCCTGTAGGATGGAACGCAGTCGTGACCTTGATATGACATTTATAACGCGCCTGTAGACCAGTCTTTCTAGTCGTGACAAGACCAGGAAAGGCAATGAAGGGAGGGCAAAACCGTGATGTTACTAGGCCTGGTGTCATTCAGATTGCACAAGTGAATGGAGTGGGGGTGCAAGGGGGGAGTGCTGGTGCAACTGGACGGGCAGGGACCTGGGCCCAAATTCAGGGGGTGGCCACGTATGTGGAACAGGCTGGTCATCGGCAGGGGAGGGGAAGAGAGAAAGCTGAAGTGAAGAGGAAGGTCTTGAGTTGCTTCCGGAACCGAAGATGATTCTGCTCAAGCTTGAGGGAGGCAGGGAGGCTGTTACAGAGGTAGGCCCCAGCCGAAGAAAGTTGTTTCCCCAACTCTCTGCTTGGAAAAGCGACTGACCCTCAGGTAGTTGGAGGATGAGTGGAGAACTTGAGAAGGGAGATACTTAAGAAGAGAGAGTTGGAGGTAGTGTAGACCCAGCCCCAGAAAGCCTTGTGGACAATGCAAAGGGTCTTGAACTTGATTCTTGCTGCCACTGGGAGCCAATGAAGAGATTTCACAGCTGGAGAGATACGATCCCTGGGCTTGAGGCCAAAGGCAAGTCTCAGTCCTGTTCTGGATAAGTTGTAGAGGACGGTGAGTAGAGGCAGGAAGATTAGAAAGGGGCTGTTATATGGGCGCTGTTGCGCATGACCAACATGGCTGCCTGAGAGGAGAGCTCCGGCTTCACCATCAATCCTGAACCAAATTAATCCTCTCAGAATTGTCCTGTGCGGCTGCAAGAGGAAAAACTCTGAGGCGGAAGACCCTTGGACCAGGCACCCAAAAAATCGTGTCTGTTCACCCGAAGAAAATCGTGCAAATCTCCTGGAGGCGCCGGAGCGGGCCGAAGGCTCGGCCGTGGCAGGCCGCTGGCTCCACAGCGTATCTACTGCGGGCCCGAGGTCTGCTGGGAGGAGCGAAGCAGAGATCCTGTGCCGCGCTGCCCGCACAAGGAGGAGGACACGGCTGGGGAAGTCTGGAGCGCCGGGGACTGCGAACGAGGAGCACCAACACCCGTACGGCTGCTGCCGCCGGAGAAAATTGACACCCGCCGGATGTGACCGGTGCCTGCGGCTGCTGCACTCAGGAACGTGGATCGGGTGCGCAGCTGAGGGGCTACGGGAGCAGCACACGGCTCTCTCGGCCGCTGCACGCCTGCCGCTGCGGCCGCTGCTGACGGGCTGGCCTCTTCTCCCCGGCCAACGGTTTAAGGAGAAGGGCACGAGAGAGCGGCGCAGGGACACGCAGAGTCGAGTCACAACCCCAATCCAGGTGGGTGAAGCGGGACAGGCGGACTATTCCCCCCCCCCACCCCTCCAACCCACCCCCCTGCACGACAAAAATTGCCTAATCCACGTCATAATCCTCATGGAGGGGCAGAGGGGAGAATAAGCACCGCAGATCAACATTTGGATTACTTTAAATAAACAGTGCCCCACACACACCGTGGTTGCTGGGGTACTGGATCCTGGGCCGCCACTGGGGAAAAGAGGAACGCAGGAGGCTGGGTCTCCCCTCTCCCACCCACTTGGACGCCAGTACCACTTACGAGGTGTAGGGCATTATCAACTCCTAATCGTGTGCAGACAAAGGTTGGCGGCTCCTACTGGACGGTAACCCATTAATCCTGTAGGGAGACAAGAGGGACATTCCGCTATTAGCCTTGCGGGGACAGTATATGTGTACGAACATTCGGGGAAAACACAGCGACGACCCTAGCCCTGTGGAAGGAACACGAAGATAGCTGTACATCCGGAGATCGGAAGGTGTGTGGCAGATCATTGCTCCCACATTACCCTCATTGTTGCCCACCTAAGAACATTTGCGCGGAAGCCTGTGCTACGTGGGAGGACGCAGTCCACTGTGTTCACCCACCATAATACATGGGACGTAGTGAGAAGAAGGGCACGGGGGGGAGAAAGACGGGGCCGATGGATACCTTCGCCAGCTCCCAGCCACACAGAGCGGCCGAGGAGGCGCCACAGGAAAACGATAATCGGAGGGAGGACCGCCTGGCAGCACTGGTCCAGAATGGCTTCATGGCAGTTAACGTCAAACTAGACGATATAGTCGCAACAATTGGGTCCCTTAAAGCCTGAGTAAAAAAAGTGTGTGCATCACGGAAGCGGAGAGCAGGATAAGCACTAATGAAGATACGCTATCGCAACATGGCCGCGACATAGCCCGCCTCCAGACAGAGCTGCGGAAAACAGAAAATAAGTTCGAAGACTTAGAGTCGAGGTCTCGAAATAATAATAACCGGATCGTCGGAGTTGCGGAAACTTTCGGCAAAGGCGATATGGAGAGGCAAGTGGAAACCCTTTTGAGAAACATCTTGGGAACAGATTCCTTCTCCGACCATTTCCTGGTGGAAAGGGACCATCGCACGTTGGCGCCACTGCCGAAGCCCGGGGCACCCCCGCACCATAATAGCACGCCTTCTCAATTATAGAGACAGGGACGTGATACTCGGACTGTCCAGGGAGAAAGGAACTCTACACTTTGAAAGTAACAGAATTCACATATATCCGGACTTCTCCGCTAGTATACAGGCACAGAGGCGGTCTTATGAGCTGGTTAAGAAAATTACGAATACGCAATATACCTTATGCCCTCATCTTTCCTGCGAAATTGAGAATTCAGCACGGCGGGAGAGCCCCCCCCACCCCACAGAAGCCATGGCTTACATTGAAGCATCCATTCCTTTACCTCCCAGAGACTGGGGGGTCGACCAAAACGCCAGACCACGATTGAATGACGAGGTACCGGATTCGGCTCACTAACCGGAATACATCCTCAGGCCCTGATCAAGGGTAAGAACTGGGAAAAGATGAGGAGACTCCCTGTCAGCAGCAAATGCCGAAGTTCTTCTGCCCAGAGTAAGGGAAACCTTGAAATAAATACAAACTGAATGAAAATCTTATAGTGAAGCAAGCCGAGAGCCTCCGTCGGGACAAGCCAGGTGCATGCAACAGGAGACCCTCAGGAAAGCTCCACACGTTCAAGGGGATGTGCGTTACAGGGCAGCATCGTCAAGTTGGTGAAGATGATGTGGGTGGGGGGCTGAAATGTTATGGAAAGTTTAGCTCCGTTGAGCTGTGTGGGGAAAAGAGGGGAGAAGTGGTTGGAGGAGTCCCTCAAGGCACGAAAAGTGGTGACATTGCAACACATGATACTCTCCTAAGCAACAGCAGGTCAAGAAGTGCTAAATTGATATACAGACATGGCTAATCCTCGAACGGCACGAGGGCTTAAACTAACATGGAATGTGCGTGGACTGAACAACCGAGCCAAGCTGAATAAAGTGGGAGCCTATGTCACTCGTCACCATCCCCAGATTATGTTGCAAGAAACTCATGCGCTCCAGAAGGTTAACGCCGAATTCTTGAAAGGATGGGGTAAGCATAGATACTGTACAGAATACTCCTCACAGGCACGAGGAGTACTTGTCCTGATTCATCGATCTGTTGGGTTTCAAGAGGGGAGAAGTAAAATAGACCCACTAGGCCGATACGTTATAGTGTGGGGCAGCATTGCAGGGGGAAGAACTGATTTTGGTAAACGCATATAGTACAAATATGGACGATCCTGATTTCTACATAAATGTAATGCAAGAGATTGGTGTATGTGACAATGAGCGAATACTGTGGGGAGGGGACGTCAATACTATATTAGACATTAGCCTAGATCGATCCACCTCCACACGCAGGAACCCCACAAAGATGACTGACACTGTGAAACAAATCATGTCGCAATTGTCGCTAGTAGATGCCTGGAGAACATTACATCCTCAAAAAAAGCCGTATTCCTTTTTTTAACTCCTCTGCATGATACCGAGTCCCGCATTGACTACTGGCTGGTGTCTGCGTCTCTGATGTGCAATATTGTTGGCAGTGAAATATATCCCCGCACCCTTTCAGATCATTCCCCTATAGTCCTAGACATGACACTGGGTGACCTTAGACCCCCGCACAGGAGATGGAAGATGCTCCCCAGTATTCTTGGGGACCCTGCGGTGGCGGAGGAGCTACACACTAAGGTCGAATCTTTCCTTGAAACCAATATGGTCTCGGTGAATAGCCCCGCTATTCCGTGGGAGACATTTAAGGCAAGGTTGAGGGGTATCCTGATCTCCAAATCCACGGGACTGTTGAGGGTGGTCAGGGGGGAACTGATGGAGGTGGAGAAAAGACTGGGAGAATTAGAACGGCAATATACTTCCTTGCATGAAGAAAGCACCCTTGCGGACATGAATAGCAACTTGCAGGAATTTGATAAATTGGCTACCAGGGAATTGTTATATATGGCGTCCCGGGCCAGGGCACGCCGATATGGTGAGGGAAATAACGCGGGGCGCACCCTAGTAACCACCTGAAAACAGAAAGATGCCACACTCCAATCTCTAGTGTAATAGCGAGAGACGGCACAATAGCAACAAGCGAGGAGGCAATAAATAAAGAATTCTCCCATTTTTATACAGAATTATATGCCAATCATGACCTGAAAACTCAAAACGACATTAGGGAATATTTGGACACTATTACGCTCCCGAAAATGTTAGTAGAAAACAAATTACTGTTAGACCAGCCCCTCACAACTGTAGAAATAAAGGAAGCAATTAAATCACTAGCCAACGGGAAGGCCCCCGATTCAGATGGGCTGGGGATTGAATTATATAAGGAGCTCAGTGAGGAGCTTGCCCCGATATTGCTGTCCGTGTGGGAGGAGGCCATAGAGGTAGGGACGCTTCCAGCGTCCATGAGAGGCCATTATCACAGTACTCCCTAAGCCCAGGCGACCCCCTTTCCCCACCTCCCCATGAGATGTCCTTGTACCGGCCCCTGTCCCTTTATAAACTGTGACGCTAAAATATTTGCGCTAAAATATTTGCAAAGATCCTCGCCACTAGACTCTTGTCACACATGCCAGTACTGATACACCCGGACAAATGTGGATTTATCCCTACTCGATCGACAGCACTAAATCGGCGTAGGTTGTTTGGGATCATGACCCAGATCAAGCCGGAGGCCCAGGCAGTGGCAGTGTCTCTAGACGCCGAAAAGGCGTTTGACTCTGTGTCATGGACGTACCTATTCATGGTACTCGAGAAATTTGGGCTAGGTCCATACTTCCGGAAATGTGTCAAGGTACTATACACCAACCCAGGGGCCAGGGTATTGACCCACCGCTCCATGTCAGAATGGTTTGAGCTGGGGAGGGGTACAAGACATGGTTGCCCTCTGCCTGCCCCCCCCCCATACTATTCGCCCTGACAATGGAACCAGCTGCGGCAGCTATTAGAGAACATCAGGGACAGAGGGGTACATGGATGGCGGGCTTGACTCAATCAATATCCCTATATGCAGATGATGCCCTATTGTACATTCGGGAACCAGACATACACCTGGGCCCAGCGATGGAGGCAATGCATAACTTTACGGAATATTCGGGATATGAAACTAATCTTTCCAAATATGAAATTTTTTCCCCTTACCCCGGCTACTAGATGCCCAAACACGCATGGCCTGCAATGGTCCCCGGACAAGATAAGATACCTGGGGGTAATTGTGTCGGGAGACAAAACATCCTTACTTTTGAATAACCACGAATCTCTATTGAACACGATCACTACTAAACTCTGTTTCTGGGCTAAACTCCCCATTTCGCTTATCGGTCGGGTAGCTATACTGAAAATGGCCATTCTCCCTAAACTACTGTATATATTTACTAATATACTGATATGGCCTGGAAGGCTCTTCTTTGACACTCTTAGATCCATGGCCGTGGAGTTTGTCTGGGGCGGGGGTACGGCCAGGATGAAGTGGGAGAAAATGGTGGAACCATATAGCAAAGGTGGAATAGCAGCTCCTGATTTTGAACTGTATTATTTAGTTGCGCAGGCTCAGTTAGTTAAGCACTGGTACGATGAGGAAGACGCCTCACCCCACATTTGTCTAGAAAAACATGCTGCACACCCAACTGATATAAGGTCAGTCATCTTTGAAAGAAAACACAGATGAGTGCCCATTTGATCCAGTTAGTACAACCGTACAGACCTGGCACAGACTCTACCGTAGGCATGGTGTAGAGACACCATATTATGCAGAGGCCCCGTTCTGGAACTTCCCTGGTATAGCACCCACATATGATCCAGGTGTACAAAATAAATGGGACCCGGAGGAGGAATTTAAAATCAGACATATTCCCCAATGGTAAGTTCATAACGCTGGAAGAATTTTAAATGGGGATGGGAAGGGACCAATTGATGGTGTTACAATATCATAGAATGCGAATGGCTTTTAAGGCCAGATGGCCAATGTTCCTTGATGAACCCCTGCCACACCCGTGTCTGATGGCCCTGTCAACCAGATGGGGAACAAGTGTTTCGGGGAAATATGCGGCCGTGCAGGCTAACACTAACAGTAAATGTGATAAGGGCCTCTTGGGAAGCAGATCTGGGGGAGAGGATAAATGACAGGACCTGGGTGAGGTATTGTGAATTGACTAAGAGTGTCCATGAATGCAGGCCTCAGGCTGATCCAATTTAAGATATTGAACAAACTGCACTATACCCCCCAAAAAGTTGCTAAGTTTACTAATAGCAGTCCCGGTACCTGTCAGAAATGTGGAGCTGATCAGGCTGATTCGTTAAACATGTATTGGAGCTGTCCTCAGGTGCACACATTCTGGGGCGAGATAGCAAGCATCTTGGAAGAAGTAACTCCGATACCGGCAGAACTCGCACCACAAAAATATCTGTTTGGGGATATTGGAAAACAGTCAGAGGTGACAAGAAGGCTTTTTAACATTGCACGCGTAGTGGCCAAGAAATGCATTCTGCAGAAATGGAAGAGTGCACAGGCACCACAAGTAAGACACTTCCTTAAGGAATTGATATATGTCAATGAATGTGAAGAACACTATGTAATGTCACTTGCGAGTTCATGTAAGCCGAAGGACGTTTGAGGCACGTTTAGAATATACTTATGCGAAGCAGACTCAGCCTGTAACAGCCCGGCAGGACCCGATGCAGTGTAAAGTCAGTAATACCGTGTGTTCTGTTGTAAAACTGAGCTGAATGTTGCTGTTTCAGAGATATACAATATGTGATGTTGTTGCACTCTTATGTACCGCGAGCATTAAATAAAGTTTTTTTAAAAAAATAAAGGGGCTTTTGCTGTAGTCTAGCTGTGAGGGGACCAGAGCTCTGGAGACAGTGAGTTCTGGGGGAAAGTGAGGAATGGAAGAATATCTATGAGGAGGTGCAACTGATAGTTTGACTTCTTAGCGGCATCAGAAAGGTGAGGAGAAAAGGAGAGGGTGGAGTTGAAGATGACCCCCAAGATTCTTGGCCTCACAGGAAGAGGAACCAGAGTAGGTGACCAGAGAGAGAGAGGGAGAGAGGGGAAAGGAGGGAGCTGGTGTTCCAATGAGGATCTCAGTCTTAATGCCATTGAGGCAGAGATAATTAGGGGCACACCACTTCTGGAATGAGAGGAGTAGAGGCAGCTGAGGGGTGCATGAAGGAGAGCTGGGTGTTATCTGCATATCATTGAAAGTTGGAGCAGAGAGCAGCTATGCAGTGGGTGAGAGGAGCCTGGTACTGGTTCAACAGTCAGGAGAGAGGTTAGACCCCTCGGGAACACCACAGGTAGAGGGAGGGAGAGAGATAGAAGAGAGGAAGGACCCCAGTTGGACCTGAAGAGGGTTGTCCATGAGAAAGGAGGTCAATAAGGCCAGGGCTTGATCAGTGATACCCAGGTTATTACAGAGGTGTTTGAGCAGGTTGGCATGGTTGACTGTCGAAAGCAGAAGAAAGATCAAGGAGAGTGAGGAAAGAAGGAAAGTTGGAGTCCAGGTTGGTGAGCAGGTCTTCACAGATGTTTCAGGAGAGAAGTTTCCATGCTTCTGGCTGCTATGAAGCCAGACTGATGGTCACGGAGACAACCAACCGATTCGGTGTGCAGGTTAAGCTGGGAGATAACCAGCTTTTACAGAGCTTGCCCAGGAAAGGAGTGCTAGAGATCGTCTGATAGTTAGCCGCAAAGGGGAAGTATTGTCTGAGGGCTTCTAGAGTGGGGTGTGGGGAGGGGGGGCAGTGCACAAGGGTGTGCTTCATGGGGGTTGGGGGGGGAGGGGGTGGAAATCCATTGGCAAAAGTGATTGCAGAAATCAGCCAGGGCCGAAGCAAGAGTGTTGATGTGGTCCTTGATGGTACTTTGATAGATTGGACCGGTTTAGAAACATTGTCTGGGGTGAACAAGGGTGGTTTAGAAACATTGTCTGGGGAAAACAAGGGAAGGGAGGAGGAGGAGGAGCTCTTGGCCACCCTGCACTTGAGTTGGATTACAAGTGGATCCTCATGACTGGGCAAGTGCATCAAGAGTGTCCGAGGTAGAAAGATGGAGGTTTGAGAGGGCTGTGTCAGGACGTGAGTCGGCCAAAGCTACGTGGGGGGGGGGAAGCAGCGGCGTGAGAGAGAGAGAGAGAGAGCTCTATCAATCGATCGCTATCAATCTCCATGAGGACGGACAGTGTCAAAGCTCATACCTTTTGAAAGACTTCTGTGGATGCCCTGAGGAAGTGTTGGAGGTGCCTGAGGGTGGAAGGAGGAGAGGGCAAGGTAGAAAAGTAAGAGGAGGCGGGTGCCAGAAGGAAGAGGCAACACAGTGGCCGGGGAGGAGGGGGAGGGGGGGGGGGCAGAGGAGCCAAAGGGACTGCAGGAGAAGAAAGGAAGTTGATGGTTTCTATCAAAAAATAAAAGGTTGGCCTGAGGGCCTTGGACCAAGACAGTGCCATTTAGGTAAACAATTAAACAATGAACATTAATGATGGTCTTGGAATGAAAGGGGGCCAGGAGGGCCTTCCCTCGACTGTTACCATGAAAGGGTGAAGAGGAGAAAGGACAGAGACCATATGAAGGGCCCACAGGCGTGGAAATGGAGCGATAGAGGATGTTGGTAAATGTCTGGAGGAAGCATTGCTGTAGTTATCAGTGATGGGGAGGCGTGGGTTGGGGATCTGAATGATTTTTCCATTGTGGAAAAGTCAACGATGGAAACATTTGCATGAGAAATGTGCGAACCACAAAAGGTTTAAAACCTCTACAAACCCACACCCTTAACACACCCCCAACATAACCAAACCCTACTTACCTTTCCTTCACGCTGTGTCCCTGCCGCGCTAGTTCCCTTTCACTTCTGTGATTGGGACCCGGCGCTGCAGGGTCCTTTTCTGGAAGCTGCAGGGGTTTCCTCCAACACCCCGCAGACTATACTGTATATCATAGTGGGTGAAGTATTGCTGAGGGCAAACCTGCAGTGCCCTTTTTGATGTTTTGCACCTTTAGTGCAGTGTCATGGAGAAATCCATTAGATTTCTCAATACGGTTTAAATACTTTTTCTTGTGTGAACTATTGGTCCCAAGATTAGTTAAGTGAAATTGTTTTTGCTCACCTTTTTTCTCTTTGTGCGTCCAGCACACAACTTCTTATGTGGAGTGCTGGGGGGGTTGCCTAGTAACCGGTTATCCTACATTCTCATAACTTTTTTTGTTACCCTCACTACTTTTAAATGGCTTGTGGCAGTGGTTTAATTTTTCTACCATTGTGCTTTTCTACCGCAGGCTGAATCCTCAGCTGTAGTATAGCACCCATGGGTGACCATTTTATTAAAATGGCCCCGGTGTTCTTTTATCACCATTTTCTGTTTGTGAGGTCTTTCTTGGGTTTTACTCTGCGGGTTGAGCCCTTTGTTTGTTTTGCCTTTGGTGGGCTTCAGCCCTGAAGCCCGCCTCTGGCTCCATTGTCTCTGGAAGGACAGTATGTGAGGGAGGTTCCTGAAACTCCCCTGTTCTTTGTCTCTAGGAGTGCCTGAATGCAACCAGTCCTGATTGGCTGTCTGGCTGGCAGTACTTTCAGGACAAACGCCCTGCTGTGTGTTGGACAGCCTAGGCGGTACCTGAATGGGAGAAACCTGCTTAAAAGGTGAGGGTTTTGGGACTCGAGTCAGTCGACCATTGGGATAAACACCTGATGAAGAAACTCTGAATGACGCTTGCTGCATCCTCCTGGACCTTAGAATTGCCTGGTGAAGCCCTGCTGCTGTGCTGAAACTATTTTTCTGATGGACAAGAGAAGCTCCGGGTGGATGACTTCGTCTCTGGGTTAGTTGGTCCCACTAATCCAAGGGAAGAACTCGACTGGACCATCTTCCCTATTTGGCTGTACTACTTCGCTGCTGCAAGAACAGAGTGCCAGGGGTCAAGAAATCCGTAGTTGAGTGAAATGTCTGCAATTGGGCCAGAAGCTCCAGGAGTCTCCTAAGGACCCCCTCCAGAAGTAGGACGACCAGAACGCAAGTCCACTCACCAGAGTGTAGGACCCAAGGAGTGAAGGAAGCACAACCAAGATCCACAGTGGTGCTTTTTACCGAGTGCTGAAACTGCAAAGTGTAGCTGATCTGAAAAGAGCCCGTAGCTGCCGACTACCTCCAAATTGCTGCTGCAGGAGCCCTCAGACGTCCTCTCTCTTGTGCCCACGACTGAGGTTCAGGAACCCAGGGTCTGTACCACTGCAACAGGACAGAATCCATCTGGACCACACTTCAAGCCAGAGGTACGGTTGAGACTTGGGGTACTTACCTATTGTGTCATTTATTTTTAAAAAAATGATTTTTATTGAAACATTTAGGTTATGACATTAATAAAACAGTCATACATTCTCAAAAATAGATTAAAAAATGCGTACACAACCTTTACCCCCTACCTCTCTCCCGTCATGGTTCATAGAGTAACTAATATGGCAAGGGTCCAACACAGTAAAATGAAATGTATTGCAAGTAGTGAGCATCTTATATAAATACTCAACGCAGGGCCTGAGGTCCCAGGGCCAACTTGTCCTCCTTGTTGGGCCCCTCCTCTCTATTGTCTCTTTGAGCTGTGCTTTTCTTAGTTGAGACTTGCGTTGGCTTACCCTTAGAGTTGATTCCAACTCTGCTTTTCACAGGCTTAACAGCTTGTGACCCTACAAGTGATTTCTACCACACTCTTTAACTATGTGCAAGACTTTTCTTCATAGACTGTACTCCAATTGACTTTGGTTTTGACTGTCCTGGCTCCCCACAGACTCCTAGTCCATTGACTTTGATATTCCTGTCCCTCATAGGTGGTAACTTGTTCTGAACTGTTATTGCTGGGGAAAAGCTTGTCTAGACTTCATTGGAAGAATTAAGTATACTCGCACCCTGAGAATGTGTTTAATCTTTTGCTTCCTGTAACCTTTCCTTTCTGCAACTTCAGAATCTGCAAAGTAGAACTAGTGATATATAAATGCCATTACTGTCCTTGTGAATGAAGTCCCCTCCAGGTGTAGGAAGTGGGTAAAAAGCATCTCTAAACAGTATCCACTAACTTGTGCTGATTCTGGAAAAGTATTTTTAAAATATATTTTTTACCTACCTTGTCCTTTTTAAAGAACGCTTATTTAAACATGTATGATAAATAACAATTTATAACTGAAACCCTGAGTGTAAGTGTTTCTTGGCTACTTGTATTTGCGAATGCCATTGCTACAGCTCTATAGCTCACATTTACCCCTCTCACTACCAACTTGTGTAGTACATACCTATACCAAAAGGTGGGTTACCTAATACCAAACAGAAGTGTTGTATAGTCTGTGTTGCTACACCAATTCTTTCCTAACATGAAGCAAAGTTTATGGTGTAACAAATTTGCCAGTTGCAGCTTGCTCACAGGCGAGGAGGCTTTCAGCCTGCTTCAGTGGGACCAAGAAGAGGAAGTGGAACTGGGCGTGACCCTTGATTGCTGACAGATCATGAGAGCAATGCTGAAAGACAAACTGGGAAGATTTATAGTGGTTAGTGTATTCATTGCAAAGAACAAGGTGGCCAGCCCAAAGCACCCGTCAGCCCTACCTGCCCACCTATTCAATGAGGATGGAAGAACTGTTGGGGCAGCCAAGGGGTCCCTGGAATCGCTGCTCCACTCATTCCACTTATCACACTCAACATAGGGAGCAGCAGGATTGTCAGTTGTCAAAAGGTTTCATGTTTGACACCGGAGCATGGTGCCCCACTCTTGAGGCTTCTGAATGTCCTTGTGTCTCGTGTTCCAATGAAGTTAAGGATGTAAGTATTGCGGGTGCACCTATATCCAATGCTGTATCTCACCCCCTGTCTGTTACTTAGGGGCCCCATCTCTGAAGAGCATACTTTTCTGCTCCTGCTTTCGTACACCTTTTTAATTTGGTGGTTTTCGATTTGATAAGTAAAATGAGTAGTTTAATCTACTGTTCCCTCCCCAATGGAATTTTCTTTGACATCCCAGCCCATAGAAAACTGGAGGTCTTGTCTGTTATAGGATGTTATTGGACCCAGGGAATAGACATCTCTCACACGTGGTTGCAACAGGGATTGTTAACACAAGTCCCCTCCAAATTATGGTCCACACATGCTAATGACGTGGGAAGTATAATGAATGCCAAGCCTGTCAAGATTTCTCTGAACCCAGCCATGCCCCTGCCTTTTCAGCCTCAGTATCCCATTTCTAAGAAGGCTAAGGACGTTATCTGTTCTGTTATTGCATCATTGCTTATTGTGCCCACTCTGTCAAGGCAACGCCCGTCTTCGTCCAACAAAGACTGGTAAAGAGATCTATAGTTCACCCAGGGAATGCGTGCGGTCAATGCCGATGTACTGCCTACCTTCAGTGGTCCCTAATCCTGCTACCATCATGATGGGTATTCCTGCCTCTGCCACTCACTTTACTGTTGTATGGTCTGCTTTCTTTTTTTTTTTTATATCTGTACACCCCGACAGCTACTACCAGTTTGACTTTACTTGTAGGCTCCCAATGGGGTACATGGAGGGCACAACCCTGTTCTCCCAAATGTTGTAACAAGATATTGACTTGCTTGAGTACAAAGGGGGCCCATCCTGGTGCAGTAGGTGGATGATCTCTTGCTGACCTCGCCCTCTTTGGAAGCATAGAAACGGGACACTCTTGTGCTACTGACCGCTATTGCTCAAAAGGGTCATAAGACGTTCAAAGATAAGTTGTAGTTGTTTCACCGGGTGCAGTACTTGGACCATGCTATTTCTGCAGGCCAGAGGCATTTGTCCCAACATCGCATGCAAGCAATTCAGCAGGTTCTCAAGCCCCAGACCAGAATGCAGATGATGGGATTTCTCAGGATCGTCCGTTATTGCTGACAGTGGATATGCCAACACTCAAACCGCTGCCATGGCCAGAGGAAGCCGAGAAAACCTTCGTCACCAGTAAGTGAGGGCTCTCAAAGGCACCAACCGTTGCGTTGCTGAATTATCCGAAAACCTTCTTGTGGTTTTGTTAATTATTTAATGTTTTAGTTTTAAAAATAAAACTTTACACATTAATGATCATGAACATCCAAATATTAACAATTTATAGAATTCATACCTGACTGCATATGGGTAACCTTACACAGTAGTGTCACAACTAAAAAATACAATGCAAGTGTAAATATGTATATAGTATAAAAGTAAAATTACAAACAAGCAGACAATCGAACAATCAAACAGGCACTTGGGCAGTCTGCCTTATAAGAATACAGAATGTGCAGTTCCATTTGTTTCGGTGAGAGGATCTGAACATCCCAAGTAGCCTTCAGTGTCCTGTAAGCTGAGTAGGCCTGATAGTAAACATAGTCAATAAAAACTTGTGTCTACTTTGGGGACCCTACAGTATTAATTGGCCCATATAGTAATACCCAGTAACTGGTTGGTTGGTTAGTCCTGTGAAACAATCTCATTCAATTACATTCAAGACTATCAACTATTCTGTACCTTCTTCAGGTGAGACTCTGCCACCCTCCATACCCTGAAGAGAACAATAAGCTTGGCCCTATTGTGAGTTTAAGCACGTTTTCCAGAAAGTCGAGCTTTTTATTGAGTCTTGGTGGTAGACAAATTTACCAAGATACTTCAAGTAGACCATTTTCAGATTACTACACCCAGTAAGGACATGTCTGATCGCCTCATGTTCAGAGCTCTTGCCACAAATCCGACATGAATGATCAGCTAATGGCAAGGCCATAGCAGGTCCCACTACACTCTGCACTGGGAGCCTATTAATTCGCAGTAGTAGGATAAATCTCCTCCGGTCCTTAGATGGACACAGTGCAAGGTACAATTGCATTTTATTGTAGTTTTATAATCTGTCTTTTACAAAAGTATAACTTTTGAGAGTGCCCAGATGTTTTACATTTTCGCACCAGTCCTACAGATCAAGATGTTTAATTAGGCGATGGTAAAGATTATGACTATATATTTCCCCATTGGGAGTCCACCCTATTTCATTGAAAAGGGAGGCAATTCCTCTAATAATAACCAACCCAGGAAAGACAAAAATCGTGATTATATCCAAAAACCAAGAGAACACCACCTACATTCCATGTCCAACGTAAATGGGAACCGCACTAACACCACCTAACGTAGTAGAAAATCTGGGAGTCCTGATGGACAACACCCTAACCTTAGAACCACAAATGCAATAATCAAGAAATGCTTCTTCCTCCTTCACACGACAAGAAGAATCTTACCTTTCCTCTCCACCCACAAAACACTCACAATTGTTGCTCGCATCATGTCAAGAATCGACCATGCAATCAGCCTCTGTCTTTGGATGCCAGAACACCACCTGAAGAAACTACAACGGGTCCAAAATACAGCAGCCAGACTCCTCAAACTATCTAGAGACCACATCACTCCTGCACTAAAAATACTGCATTGGCTCCCAGTCAAACATTGCATCACCTTCAAAACAATGTGCATAATACACTGGGCAATCGGCGGACAGGGAGCTGAATTCCTACGAATGAAAATGACAATCTACAAGCCAACGAGACTCCTCGGATCAAGCAACAAAATCAGTCTGGACCAAAAACCATACCTTTAGAAAAAACTTGGGCTCCTCCTTCTCCCACCTAGCCGCAAAAACCTGGAATAACATCCCGAAAGAAATAAGAAACACCAAAGACCACCTACAATTCAGAAAACTACTAAAAACCTGGCTCTTAAACATCACAGATTCAACTTGAAAATGCTAAACAATGAAACGGGAAACACACAGATCGGGATGATATAATTTAGGATGACACTTACAACATCTAGAACCGACCTAAAGGAAACTCCTACAGCAACAAGAGAGACAATGCCAGTTCGAATAGGACACAAGCGACACCCATGAGGACAGAAATCACCCCTAGCCAACTCCAGCCAACAACCTCATCCGCTCCATAATTGACACCAGTTATCGTACTTGAATGGAGTTGTGTGAATGTTAGCACTTGCAGCACTTTATCTAAGTTGTGGACATTGGCATGGGCCTAGACCGAATGGAGTTGTGATTGGTGGCGCCTGCAGAGAATACGAAGCTTTAGCGCCTTGCTTGCAGACAGCAATGCCAATTAACCAATCCACTAACAATTTCGCCCCTCTGCATACAGCTCTCAAACTCTAACCAAACACGACCACAATCCTACAACACAACAGTCCGCACAAACTTCACTACACTGCAACAAAACAAATCACACATAGACTCACACAACAGCACACGATGACTACCGACCAGAAACACCCCAAGCCCAGCCAACAAGAGTTACCGCGCTGAGGCCGCCAACAGCACATCACTGCTCTCTTGCACCTTTCCAGCTTATTCCCACTAACTCGCCCCGCCCCGCCCCCCCCCCCCCCCCCCCTTCCCCTTCCCATTTTCAGAGCCGCCAGGGGACCACTCCAGTGGTGATAGTGTGCGGTACAAATATCCTTTAACATTAACCTGCTCAACCCACTGCTGAAGTTCTTTTAGGAGAAAAGAGGCAAACAACTTCCCAGTGGTGTCTAGCATAGATAGCAACCGGGCCGTTTGGCAGGAAGTGGGAATTTTGCCTTCTCTAAGTACTTTTATCAAATACAATTTTAAGCAGGAAGGACCTAAAATAGGAATTGTGCCGTAGCACCACATTGCCCTGTCCATTTGGGCCCGGGTGCGAGAAAATTTCATGATCTTAATTGTCCGATAGATGTCCTCCTCAGTAATTTGTATTGCTGTTCCATGTGGCATGTATTCGCGGTTACCAGTCATTTGGTCGAAAAAAATTGGTCGACCAGACAAATGGTCGAACCAATTTGGTCAAAAACCAAATGGTCGAATTTTTTTTTTTTTATGTTCACCCTTTTTTGGGGGGGGGGGCAACCCCCCTTTTTTTTTTTCTTTTCTAAAAACCCATTTTTTATTAAAAAAAACGAAAACCCGAAAAATAAATATATAATTTTAAAAAAAAATTCGGCCATTTGGTTTTCGACCAAATTGCGTCGACCAAATGTCATTCGACCAGTTTTCAGTCGACCAAATGTCTGGACACCGTATTCGCACCGGGCAAGTACAGCAAAGTACAGATATTACGCTTACCCAAATATTTTGTCCAGTCACTACCCTTAATGGGGTTGATCAACTTATGATTAGGATTCCCCTAGTACGGCCCAGATACATGTTACCTGAAGCAAGTACTGTGGCCATATTTCGGAAAGACAAATTGTTACAGTTCCAGTGCCATTGTTTCAACTAATTACGCTATGTATTTTGGAGGGCACGTCTCTGCTTATGGAGAGACTCTGTTGGTACGATTGTTTCCCAGCCTATGCAGATCTTGTCTTATGTTTACGCTTTTGCTTCTTGGATAACTTTGTCATAAGGACTACGTCCCTTGCTACTTTTTAATAAGGCTGGAATCTTAGCCCTTCTGTGGATATCTGAGAAGGACCGAATCCAGTCTTCATTGTCATCCATGGACATTTTTTGGAAGTTAGATATCTGGTTTCTTCGAAGGGGCTGTGGCATACTTGGCCTTCATGATGTTATTGTCAGACCATTTTAATCGATTGCCTCTTTGTTTTACTTCCATCTCACCCAGGTAATTAATTAATATTTGATTGTATATGGGCTCCACTCCAAGTGTTGGTGCTTATGCCAATGTCCTTCACCCCCCACAGCCATAGTTGTATTCGTCTAGATATAATCTAAAACGACCATAGATTTACCTGACCTCCATGTATAATTGCCCGGGGAATCGCTCCTAGTGCGCCCATTGATAATTTCCAGTTCCCAGGAGTGAAAGAATCTCATCCAACTCTTCCCCCTTGTTATCCATTGAGTTATTATGCATATAGCTACTAGCCGTGAGTTTATCCTTCACCCAAGTATTGTGGGCCTCTACACAGCGGCAATTGCTGTTGTGTTAGAAACATGAGGGATTTGCTCAAGGGTACCGACTCTGCTACTCAGTGATGAGCACCGGTCTGTGTCCCACCAGTGTGGTTCTGGACCCAGTAGCTGTCGGTTTTCCAGCCTGCCTGGTGGCAACAGCACTGCTAGTAGAGCAATCTGATGTATTAACCCAGGGACATCCCATTGCTGTGGCTGTGTCCCACTCTGTCAATCTCGAATTCAAGACATGCTGTCTTGAAAGCCAGGACAAAGTGTGCAAATCCCCTCATTTCTTCTGCCAATGTTACCTTAATGCTCGGATTTGCATTCTGCTTTTTTTGTTGCTATCTCCCCAGGATGGGGAACAATGATTGCCTATTGATTGAGACCCAACTCACGACATGCTGATATGAAAGCTGCTCCATTGCTTAACCCGGAGTCGATTCTTTTTGTTGATGGGTCATGTCTGCGCAACCACGGGGCATGTGCACTCCATATGCTGTACTTGCACCGGATCGTCTACCAAATTCTGCACAGTATACGGTCTTTATAACAAATTTAATAAAGAATGACTATAATGAAAATTATAGAACAAAAAAAATAATGAAAGTATGAGGTGTAAAGGGTTAACTCTTGTGGGGAAATGGTTGGGGTGGCTTTTTAGCTTTAGGAAATGGGGCCTTGGGACCACCCAAACCCCGCCCTGCCAAAAAAAAGTTTTTATTTTGGTTATATACCTTTCATTATAGGCATCAGTTATAAAGACATGTAACGATTCTGCCCTGGTAGCTGATCTTGTCTGTCACTCGAACGTGCAACCTGGTGAAAGATAAGTCAACTATTTATACCAACTCGTGCTACATCCATGGAGTGTTTCACAACTTCAGTGTCCCCTGGCAACAGAGGTTATTTGACCTCATCAGGTACCCCTTTTTTAAAATGTTATATAGGCGTCTGCTTTACTACATTTCTAGCTGATCAACCAGCTTGTTTGGCAGCCTTACAAATGGACCCCTGGCTCATAAAGAGATTCTGTTTGTATTTCAGGCCAACAGGCACTGATTGCCTCTCCATTCTGGCTGTATTTCAAGACCAATCCCCCTGATCCTGAAAAGGAGTTCTGGTTGCAACATCATTGTGGGTTATTGTCAGACTCTTTGGTGCTCCCCTGATGGCCGCCTAGCGGTGCCCAAAGCACTCATCGCGACTGCCTCATTCCGTTACACAATCTGGTAAATGTGTGCTATCACTATCCAAGTGAACCATGATTGGTATGCCCCCACCTTTGCCACAGTAGCTCAAGCCTATTGTGAAAATTGCTCAGTTTGCCTCGTTTCTACAGCTCGTGCCACATTGAGACCATCTGCACATCAATGACCTGAAATGCTAGGAAGACTTCATTTCGAATGGATTGTGTCCTCCAACATATTCCTCCTCTTAATTATCTGTCCAGCTTTGCTGCTCTGGAATAATTTTTCGGCAGAGTGTGCTGTGTTTTTGAGTCGATCAGTATAAGTAGTGCATGCAGTGCCCATTGGCTAACATTCTGTTTTTTCAGAGCGAACGATTCGAGTGCATTACGGCACGCTTCAGTGAAAGATTTTTGTTATACAGTCGTCTTCAACTCTATTGACACCCAATTCAGGTTTCAAAAAGTAAAAAGTGGCAGAACTGCGGGTCGGATCACTGATTTGTCCCCCCCCACCCCTCCCGGACCCCACTGCGTATGTCTGTGGTATCTGGGCTGCGGGCTCCGTACTGCCAATGTGGCTCTTGTCAGGTGATGACCGAGAAGGCTCTCGGAGCGTCGAGGTAAACTGGCGGTGGGGAGGTTAGTGGTGAAGTCACCTTCGAAGAGGGAGATAAAGAGCGATGAGTCGAGGGATTCTTCCTGACGCAAAAAATCTTCTTATTGTCTCCCAATCGAAACTAAATGACTTTGACAACAAGTTTAAATCCTTCGATATAGATGGCATTAATATATCGGTGTCGAACACTGGGCTTTTACCTTGACTCACCCTTGACTTTGAACAGACTAGTGAATGCGACAGCCTCTGCCACAGCATACAGCTGTGAACTAGTAAATGCCTGCAGACCATTCCGGTCTACAGTAAGTTGCTCTACATTGGCCAGAGCACTTATTTCCAAATTGGATTACTGTAATGCATTATACCTAGGAACAACTAAAAAATTACAAATATTGCTAAATAAAGCACTTGGATCTGCCTTCAATATACTGAGATCTCATCACGTTTCAGATGCCAGACGTAACTACCAATGGCTTTCAGTCAAGAACAAAATCTCATTCAAAACGCTAGGTCTTACCCATAAATGCCTGTCCAATTCAGTACCTGAATTCGACATGCAAATTTACAAAAAGTCAATCAGACCGACCAACTAGATCATCACAACAACATTGCCTCCTAGTCCCCAGATTTAGCCTTCAGAAATCATCGGGTAGAAGCTTCCGTGTCCTAGCTTCGAAACTGTGGAACTCTACCTACCGACCTAAAGCGCAGAACCTTCATTCACTTGCTTCAGAAGAAAAGTAAACAATTGGCTTCTCAACCAGGAGATGCTATAATGTCGCTTCATTTGTAACCAACTGCCAACTCTGTAATTAACTGTCACTGGTATACCTGCACATATGATGTATATAACTTAATTGTATATTTGAAGTCACCATTGCCTTGTCATATTGTCACGACTGTATATAATGTTTGTATTTATCACTGTATTTGTATGACTCTCATGTTATATTTATGTCCTGTAACTAATCATGTAACCTACTGAATGTGCCTAGATATCAAATCTTTGAAGCTGAGTTTAAAGCCAGTGTTACATCGAGCAAGTTCTTGGTCTGACGAAAAATCCTCGAGCTTCGTGCTGAGAACCTAGCCCATCTAGGCTTCCGTCGAAGAAGCTCCAGTTGTCAATCTTTGTCTTGGCCAAACCTGTCGGAGCTGTCGACACCGATTAAACCGGCACTGTTTACTTCGACATTGTCAAAGCCATTAACAGAGGTTTACAAGCATTTACCTAAAAGACCATTTTAAGTCCCTCAACTATATATGAGGAAGATCAACCCTCTGATAATGCTCCTGCTTTTGGTCTACATGTTGGCACCCCCATGTGCCAGAGGAACTTATATCTGATGAGTCCAGGCTAAGCGATGTATAAAATAATCTCCAGTCAGCTAGTGGTTTGGATACTGTTAGGCAAGATTGTATGCAGTACCCTGTGGGAGACTGCACCAGCCTTGTCCTCTTGGCAATAGTTAACTCAACCTTTGGTATAAGCATGTACTACACAAGTTGGTAGAGCGACAAGTCTGGCTGCTCAGTCACAAGAGTGGTCAATGTGAGCTGTAAGGTTGTAACACAAGAGTTTCACAGTGACAGTTATTCAAATATACACTTCGACTCAAGGTTTATTGATTTAAGTCAGTTATATTTGCTTTCTTCAGAAGGAGCCAAACCTGTAACACTTAAAATAATACTTCAAAACGCACTGTTTCTCTAAATCGGATGATACCTATTGGGGATGGCACACGCACACACTTCCTACACGCTCATGTGACTTACATAGCTAGAACACTGTGAACATTGATTTATCACTGGTATGTTTAGAACAATACTGAGTTTGATGCAGAAGGTGAGAGATTGGAATAAAAGAGAGGTTTACAAATAATTCATATGGTAAGTACTTTTCTTAACCTTACAGTGCAAAGTAAAATTAACCTCTTCCTGGAGGAAAGGCTAAAGCACAAAGTCTGAGGTAAAGAGTCTCTCAGGGAGATAGGACAGCCAATGTTAGTTGAGCAAAGTCAAGGGGAGCTGAAGATCTTCTTGTAGGTAAATAGTTCTTGCACAATTCTTTTAGAAAAGTTTGTAGAAATACGATTCACTTGAAGGGCTGCCAGTTGGGAGGCTTGTGAGGGGCAAAACTGCAAGCAACTCTGCAATGGCAACCAAGATGAGTCTCCACTGAGAACTAGCAAGGCTGCACAACAAGAGAGATGTCCTCTTAGGTTTACAGTACCTTTGGTTAAAAGAAATCTGGATCCAGCTGCACTTCTGTTCCTGTGTAGGTCTGCAGATCCTGTGTTCCTGGGCTTCGTCGTGGGAACGAGGGAGGACGTCTGATTGGAAGTTCAGCGGCAGCAATGGGCAAACTTCAGATCGGTGGCATTCAGCTCCTCGTGTCTCTTGCAAATAACACCACTGTGGTCTCTTGGATATCTTCTTGGATTTTCCTTGCACCTGGGGTCCAGCAATCTTTTGAGGTGGCTCAGGATTGGTTAG
The DNA here is from genome assembly GCF_040938575.1 of Ambystoma mexicanum. Classification (NCBI taxonomy): domain Eukaryota; kingdom Metazoa; phylum Chordata; class Amphibia; order Caudata; family Ambystomatidae; genus Ambystoma; species Ambystoma mexicanum. The sequence goes on along the minus strand of NC_090923.1, from coordinate 345,706,076 downwards.
TCCTGCTTCCTGGAAGTCCGGAGGATCTTCCTGGAGTGTGGGTCCAGCTTAAAAGCGTTGCACTCAGTCTGGTGTTCCTCTCCCTGGCAAATCAGTTCCTGCAGCAGCAGTGAAAGTACAGCCAGCTCCGATAGGATGTCCAAACAAGTTCACTTGGGGGTTGATTGGTCCCACCAACCCAAGGGGAGAAGTCGTCCGTTGCAGAGCTTCTCTAGTCGAGGCGAATTCGGAGCTTCAGCACAGCAGCAGGGCTTCACCGGGCAAACCAACAGCCCAGGAGTTGCAGCAGTTGTCTCTTCCAGGTTCTTCGGATTCCTTCGTTCCAGTAGTCTACTCTGCCTTCCAAGCCAAAAGCTGCACCTTTTATGCAGGTTACCTCCTTCATTCGCAGGGTGGCTGTCCTCCGAGGCCAGCTGGCCAATCCCCTCTGGGTGCATTCCTGTCACCAAGGGGATTAAGCACAGGGAGTTTGAGGCACCTCCCTCACTTCCTGCCCTTGCCAGATGAGCTGGACGCAGTGAATCTCGCCAAAGACGAAACAAACCAAACCTGGTTTGGCGCGCAGAGTAAATCTCAAGAAGGACCTTTCCAACAAGAAATTACCAGCCGTTAATTGTAGAAAATGTAACATTTTTATGTAACTAGACAAAGGGTATATTAAGTAACCCCTCCAGCACCCTATTGTAAGATGTGTGCTGGATCTAGAAAGTTGCAATGCAAGTAAAGTCAATTTCACTTCACTGTCCTTGGAAACAGTAGTTTATCCAAGACACACAGTATTTAAACCTTTTAGGCAGTCAAAGACTTCCCTGTGTCACTTCACTGAAGGTGCAGTGTGACACAATGTACAAAGATGATGCCTATGGCGTTTGTCTACTCCAAAACCAAAAGAAATGCAATGTTCAGATCAAAGAAAAATACATGAGAGAGTGGGAAAAATGTCTCACTCTCAAGTCCTAATGTCCATCTAAAAGGAAACTGCGGCTGCAGTAAATAAAAACGTTACAAGGAAGTACAGACCATCCAGCAGTGACCTGGAATCTTACCAAGCATCTCCCACCTGAAAGCTTGGTGGTCTACCAGGCAGTCTGCTTACCCATCCCTCCCTCCTGACAGGGATAAGAGTGGATGCATGGGGGTGAAAAGTCTTCACTGTGGGTAGTATGGCTTTGAAAGCCCCTAATGTGACTTGCACATTGTCTAGATTAAACCTCCCGGATGACGTAATGGAGATTTTGCTTTCGCCCAGAAGGCCAGCTACTAAATCTTTGTGCCGTTAGTACAACTTCAGAAACTGGTGCAGGGATAAGAATGTGGATCCATTTCTATGTGACGCACCTACAGTGCTTTCCTTTCTGTTACATTTATCAAATCTGGGGCTCCAGATTGGAACTATTAAGGGTTACCTAGCAGCGCTTTCCATTTTCAAGTGCTTCTCAGATGAGGATTCATATTTTAAGATCCATCTGATTGTCAAATTCTTAAAAGGCCTTACTAACGTATACCCACCAGTTCCCTTCAACTTACCTGTATGGGACCTCCATCTTGTGTTTAACATTTATTCCTTTTGAGCCCTTAAACTTGTGTCCTTTAAGGCTCTTAACATTAAAAACTGTTTTGTTTATTGCAAGAACGTCAGACCGCAGGGTAAGTGAGTTGCAGGCTCTTTCTTGCAAACCTCCTCATACGGTATTCCATGAAGACAGTTATTCTCAAGATCAAGCCGCCTTTTTTACCGAAGGTAGTCTCCCACTTCCAATTGTCACAAATAATTACCTTACCAACCTTTTATCCACCTACTCATCCAGGAAAGGCTACATAGACTGGACCCAAAAAGGGCGCTCAGGTTTTATATTTCCAGAATGGCTAAAATTCTCTAAGATGACCAACTATTTATTGGCTATGCTGGTCCCAAATTGGGCCTTGCGGTTACTAAACAAACAATATCCAGATGCATCATCCTGGCTATTGGCGAGTGCTACAGATTAGCTGGCAAGGACCTGCCAGAAGGCCTAAGGGCACATTCCACAAGGGGCATGTCCACCCCTGCTGCTCTTCAGAGGTGTCCCAATCAATGATATTTGTTCAGCGGCCACTTGGTCATCTATCCATACATATGTAAGACATTACTGTCTGGATTCATCTTGTCAGGGAAGACATTTTGCTAAAGCTGTCCTCCAGTCCATGATTAGATCTAAATTTAATTGGAACTCCCACCTCCAAATTATTACTGCTTTGGGAGTCTATCATAAGATGAGGAATACGTGGGAAGACCAGATCCATTCGAAGAACAAGTTACTTACCCTGGGTAACGTTCTTTCGATTGGATCTCCCTCCCACATATTCCTAATCTATCCCCCCCTCCTGAGCCTACCCCGCTTTACAATTTACATGTTCTTACACTTTACGCTTTCTGTGAGCCTATGGTCTAGGGTACGCCTGGTAATTCCTCATCAGAAGGGAGAAAACTGAACTGAAGCCAACGGGCGCTGCGTTTGCTACTTATACTGATGATGACGCCGAACGGAGGCCCTCAAGGGACATAGACGCGACGACACTGCACACAGCGCCCTCTGTCGGCAAAGAATTCTAAAGCAGCAAAGCTGGAGGGATAATTATCATAAGATGAGGCATATGTGGGAGGAACATCAATCGAAATAAAGTTACCAGGGTTAAGTAACTTGTCCTTCTGTGACAATTCCTTTTAACCTTGGAGATCCCTAGCTCTTTTGCTGGACTCTGGGCTTTTTAATTTTAACGCGAGTGGGACTTTTTTCTCACACGTTTTCCTGTCTAGAATTTGTTTGTGTTTCTTACTGTTTTCGGAGTCTAGTAAACGCCATAGGCATCAGCTTTTTGCATTAGGACACATAGCACCTGTTGTGCAGTACCACTGAGAAGTCCTTTGGACTTCTCCTAATGTTTAACTACTTTTTCATGGATGAACTGGTGTTCCCAAGAATAGTTAGAGGAGTCCAGCTATGGACTATGGAGTACTGAGGGGGGTTACATATTAACTCCTTTTAACCCATTCCTCGTGTAACATTCTGTTACACTAACTCACTTGAATGGCTTGTAGCAGTGTTTTCTTTTTTACTACCGTGTGCCATGTATCTGCAGGCTAATTTCCTCAGCTGCAGTGCAGCCACCCAAGGGTGACAAATTTTCTCAAAATGGCCCCTGTCTTTTATTGCCATTTCTTGTCAGTTAGGTGTTTCTGGGCTTTTACTCTGTTTGAATCTGGTTTGAGTCTTTTGTGTGTTTTGCATTTGGCTGGCTTCAGCCCCGAGGCCCGCCCAGGCTCCACTGTGTCAGGAAAGGTAGGAAGTGAGAGAGGGTCCCGAAACCTCCCTGTCCTTTGTCTCTGGGTGTGCCTGAGTGAAACCAGTTCTGATTGGCCCGGCTGGCTGTCCTGGAGGACAGCCACCCTGCTGGGTGATTGACAGCCTCGGGATGTGAATGAATGAGGACTTGCTTAAAAGGCAAGTTTTTTTGGGACTAGAGGCAGAGTTGACCACTGGAGAACAACATCCGATGAAGACATGGAGCGATGCCAGCAGCACCCTCCTGGACTGCAAAGTCCCTGGGGAAGCCATGCAGCTGTGCTGACCCTGTTTCCGTTTAGACTGGGAAGACTTCCTCCCTTAGGCTGGTGGGACCAACTAGCCTCAAGACAAATTTTAGCCCAATCCCCAACTTGCTGCGTCTTTCCAAGGCTGTAGAATCCCAATACCCTGGGTCCCCTGACCATCAGTGAGTGCATTGACTTCCGAACTGCGAATCCAGCCAATCCTGTGCATCCAGAGGACCCTACAGAAGCAGGAAATCCTCGTCCAGAGTCGAGGACTGAAGGATCTTCTAACCCAGAGCTGCTTGTTCTTCTTTGGCACTGCGAAAAAGGTGCGAAAACGGCAAAGAGCCGCTGAATCAAGGAGAATCCATTGGTGTCAAGGAGAATTCATAGGTGCCGAGTCCCTTGCTCGAGTGCTGCTGCCTACCAGACGTCCTCTCTTTCGTCAACACAACCAAGGACCAGGAACGTCTGCTGCACTGCAACCAGAAGACATCCAGCTGGAGCAAATTATTCAGTTCACCAGTACTGTGGGGCTTGGGGTACATCAACCTTTTGCCATTTAGGGTGCTTTATATCTTGGGGGGCGGGCAGGGACCGCAGTTCACTTGATCTGGCCTTTCAGCTTGTGCTTCTTCAATGTGGCTCCTTGAGTTTCTGTGATTTGAACTACTGACTAAGACATTTTCTAAGAGCTTCAGAATCTTGAAATGGCCCATTGACTTTGGCTGTCCTGGCTCCCTGAAGGCCTCCTTCTGAACCAAATTGGCTGTCGCAGTGCTTGTTCCCTTACAGGTTTTAGTTGTTCAACGCTATTATTGCTGGGATAAAAGACTGCTTGCATCCCTTTGGGAAGCATCTAACTGTTTTTATAGAATACCAGCATGTTCTGATCTTAACCTTTCCCTCCCTTTTTATAACTCCATACTGCAAAGGTGATACAAAATAAGTGTTATTACTGACCTCACCCGTGGTGCTGGAAAATGTATAACATATGAAAGAATATGAAAGAATTACTCACTTGCTTTATTGTTCACTTTTTTAATTGAATCCGAACTTTGATTCAAGGCTGGGCTGCATGATACAAACGCTCGTAGCTGTATTCGTTTTCAAATTGCTTTACAATTGGTATCATGCAGCCCATGATACCAATTGTAAAGCAATTTGAAATTAATACAGCTACGAGAGTCTTCAATTGGTATCATGCAGCCCAGCCTTGAGGCTTGAGGCTGGGCTGCATGATACCAATTGTAGACGAGCGTCAGGAAGCATTAAGTTTATGCTTTCTTTTCCGGTGCTCGACAGGAAAGTAATTTACTTTCCGGTCGAGCGCCGGGAATGAAAACAGTCTAGTGGCCTCTTTGGGTGCTCTGAGTTGGGGGCAGATGAGTGGACAGGCCAGTGCTTACCTGGCTAGCTTCACCAACTGTCAGCTCGGGTACTCAATGAGCCTTGGAGGTGCCTGGGGTCACAGCCAAATGCTGTGCATCTCCCAGGCCTGCGTGACCCTCCCCCAATCCTGGGCCTGCAACGCAGAGCCGAGGTGTTAACCCTCAAGCTGCTGCAATCAGCAGCCAGCTGTGTTCGCTCTAAATCATTAAATGAGCGCGAAAAAAGACACACTAAGCTAACGTGTCTTTTTTGCGCTCATTTAATGATTTATTGCAGGAAATGGCAAATTTTGCAGATGTTTACTGTTGCAAGAAAGCTACTTGCCGAGTGCTTCCCCCGCTTTGAGCTCCCTCTCCTCCTAGACTGTGACCGGGGCACCCAATTTACTGGGCAGGTTATTGGGGAGGTGTGTAAAGCGCTTGGGATTTCCCAACAGTCTGGCAACGCAGTCGAATGCTGAAACAGTGATTTAAAGCGAAGGCTCTCTAAGGTGCGTCAAGAGCAGTTGAATTGGCTGCTGTCTCTTGTCCTCCTCGACATGCACAATCGGAGCGTCTGGAAGACCATCTGTTCTCAATTTTCTTGCACTAGTCAAGACTGTTGGTTCTCTCCACTCTGGTCCAGGCTGCCTTACCAGAACCAGCTATTGAACCTGGTAATTGGCTGCAGCCCAGCGACTGGGTGTACGTGCACCAACGAGGCAGCGCTCCAGCCCCATTGGCGGGTTTCCGCATCAAGCACACAGAGCCCCACGACTCCTCTCTGCACACCCTCGACCCGGTGTGCAGAGAGGGGTCTGTGTTTTACGAATGCACCTTCTCCTCACCCCACACTAACGCAGCCCAATCCAAGCGACTCCCAATCAGCACAGCTGCAAACCCTTATGATCTGCAGAATCTCCTAGCCTCAGACTCCAAGAAAATGCCCTCACTCATCAGCCTCCAGTTCATCGGACCTGTGAACAATCCCCGGAACCTACATATACTGCCTGCAGTACCAGCCATCAGAATGCCGACCTGCATGCCGATGTGAAAACCTGTGCACAAACCATCAATGTAACTGCACAAACCTTGTGGAATGCAGCGCCTACCCTCACCGTGACTGACTATCTCAAACTCTCCCAACACCCTGCAAGACGAGCTGGCTGCCTTGCCTACTGTTAAGACTGATTGGTGGGCAGAGGCTCAGAAGGCCAGCCCAGTTTCTTGGAACAGGGTAGCCTTCTGGACAAGCCAGACCAATCAAGGTAGCATTGGTGGCAGTCAAGAACTAGTTCTTGGGAGGGGTGAGGGTGACTGAAGGACCTCAATGAGCACACAGAGTAAATGACACTTGCAAATCACTCTCCGTCAGATAGATATATATATATTTCTGATGTTTGTTAATCTGCTTAGAATCACATGCTGTGCATAGGTCCGACATCCAGTGGTCACTGCGGAGTATTGCATTTTGTTTTTCGTAGTCGAAAAGGGGACGTCGACAAGGCGTGTCTGTAACACTATCCCTATAGTGACGTGCGTTGTACCCACGATCCCTCACGCGTCGAGGTCCCTCAGATTGTTTTTTTCCGCCCAGCTATATGGTCGCCTTACGCGGAGCTCCTAGAGAGACATTGCTAAACACTTACTACGGACCTCGGTCCTTTATATAGACTTATTGTTAAAGATCCCTCCCCTCGACGTTAGCTGTGAAGCTGTTTCTCCGCCAAGCAAGTTTTTGACGGAGGGGAAGAGACGAAGGAGATCCTTCGGCGCTGCCGAACACGTGGCCAGGCCTCGCCGGCCGACATACAGTAGGGAGAGTGGGGGTTCGAACTTTTATCTTCTCGTCAAGAATGTCTTTCTTTCTCCCCTATCTTTCCCTTGGGGTTGTTATCACCAGTTTTTATTGCCTCAGCTATGGAGAGGACACATTTTAAAGTTTTGCCCACGCTGTAGGGGCAAATACACTTGGAAGGACAAACACAAGCTCTGTAATCGTTGCTTGCCCCTCGATCATAAAGAGGACAGCTGCGCGGCCTGTAAGCTCTTGAAACCAAGAACTCTTAAAGAACGGAAAGTTAAGAGGTGGGCGGACTACGCTATGTCGAAGTCAGTTTCCTCACCCGCCGCCGCTGTTACAGAAAGTGACGAGGAGGGTGATAACTCGACGTCCGTTACGGAAGTCATTAACCCCCCAGAAGGAGCGCTCGCTCTCCTCGACGTCCGTCCCCGGCCCCGACGGGCTCGGCTCACGCCCTGCTTATGGGGATGAACACCCCGGCGACAAGGACGCACACAGACCCCATAGGCCTAAGCACACAACCCACGGCTCTTCTTCGTCGAGGACGAAGGATCCATCCGAGCCGAAGGGGACGCAGGGCACTCCGGCGTCTACCTCAGACCGTAAGGGTCTCAAGCCCCACCCGCAAACGCAGCCGCGACCAGCGATTGGGCTTTCATCTAACACGGGCGCTACCTCAAAAACATCCGACGTAACGCTCCATAGAGCGGCCGTCGAGAAACAACGCGTAACGCAGGCAACGTCGACTCCAGAACCCTCTACTGACGAACTCGTTGTCGAGAGCCTGGCGAGAATTGTTTCCGAGGACAAACGTATACGGATGATGAAACAGACGTCGAATACCGCACCGAAAGATATAGAAACGCCGGAAAAGCACAAAAGTAGCCAGGAACTGCCCCCTTCATCTAAGGGCACTTCTGAACTACCGGAGGGCTTTTCTGAGGGCGACGGAAACCTTTCGTCGACGTTGTGGGAGCGTTCTAAGCGTTTTGAAGGTGAAAACACTGATTTCCCCCCTCTAGACTATTCAGGGGTTCCCCATGAGACCCTTGAAAGACTCCATTCTTGTATGGAAAAAATGGAAAGGTTTTTGGGTAGCCAAAACCCACCCACACCCAAAAGACCAAGAGAATGGACCCAGGATGACCCTAGGGTCAAGATTCCTAGGCTGTTTCCCCCTTCTACAGACGCATATGACCTCACTGAAGAGGAGCAAATACCTCCAGGAAGATGAGGAGTGTTTGGGTGGAGAGGAAGAACATGAGGAAGAGAGGTTTGAAGAAGACCCTTACACTAGTGCAGGAGCTTTTGAAGAGGATACAGCTACTTCACAGCCCTGGCACTCCCCATCAGTGCAGCCTTGGCAATCCCCATCAGTGCACTCAGACCCTGATGTCTTTCAGCCTTCTCCTCCCAAGGACTCGCCTATTGGAAACACCTCCCCCATAGATGACCAACCTTCACTTAATGCACTGTTGTGCAAGGCAGCAGCGCATTTTGAAATAGACACAGGGGAGACTCTTCCGGACATAGACTTTGTAGAAAGAGTTATTAAAGAAAAAGCCCCGGTCAGTCAGTCTATTCCGCTCCTGGCTTCTATAAGGAGAAGAATAACTCCTTCCCTTTCCAATCCGGCCTTAGTCAGAGGGGTCAACCCTCGGATAGAAAAGCTCTTCAGCCCTTCGTCCTCTGACCCTTTGTACATCAGGGGACATTCTATTCCGGACTCCCTTGTAGTGACTAATACAAGAAAAAGAGCGGGGGTACCACTATCTACTAGTGAGGCACCACCTGACAAAGAGGGCAAGAAGCTCTATGCACTTGGGAAGAGAATCACGACCTCTGCCGCCTTCTCAACCAGGATTGCAAATAACAATTCCCTACTAGCTAGCTACGCAGATGCACAGTGGAGCAAGCTGCGCAGCGAAGCAGAGGACGCACCAGAACCCCTGCGTTCTCGCCTGCTAGCTATAATATCAGAGGGAACTCTTGTAAACCAGGGCATCGTAAAGAACTCCTTAGATGCCGCAGAGACAGCTGGCCGTTCCCTGGTTCAGGGAATACTTCTCAAACGCCATGTCTGGTTGCGCAATTCGGGTTTTAAGCCGGAGACACAGGCTTCCCTGATAAATAAACCCATAGAACAAACACATCTGTTTGGAAAAGCAGTTGATGAGGCCCTAGAACATGCGAAGAAGGAGTTTGAGACTCTTGACCAAATTTCTAGGCCACCTAACAGACGCAGCTATGGCAATAGACGCTCCTTTCGTGGCCAACGCCAGCAACAAAGCCAACAGCAATTTTACTCTGCTACCAACTGGCCCTCTAACCAAAGCACCCAGTTCAGTCAAAGAGGCCAACGTCGTGGCAAAGGAAGAGGGCGCGGCTCCAGTCCCAAAGGCCCCACGCCCAATACCAACAAATGACCCGAAGATTCGGGTCCCCTCCCATGCATCACCGGTCGGGGGCCGGCTAACATCGTTCCTTGCAGCATGGGAGGGAATAACGTCAGACCGCTGGCTATTATCCACCATAGCCCACGGATACTGCATCGAATTCAACGGTTCCCCGAAATACAGAGCCCCACGGAACCGACGCATGACACCGGAACACCTCACTATTCTTCTTCAAGAAGTAGAAGAGCTACTGAAAAAAGAAGATATAGAGGCTGTCCCCCTATCTCAGGTAACGGAAGGTATTTATTCAGTGTACTTCCTTGTACCCAAAAAGGATTTAACCATGCGCCCTGTATTAGATCTGCGTCCAGCGAACAAGTTTGTCAAACCCCAAAGGTTTCGTATGGTGACCTTGCAGGAAGTAATCCCACTGTTATCACAGGGGGATTACATGACAACACTAGACATGAAAGATGCACACTTTCATATTTTAATGTTGCCAGCGCACAGAAAATACCTCAGGTTCAAGATAGAGAACAAACACTACCAGTTCAGAGTACTACCCTTCGGGATAGCATCTGCACCAAGGGTATTTACGAAAGTACTGGCAGTGGCAGCGGTCCACCTGCGCAGGTTATCCATCCCGGTATACCCTTACCTCGACGACTGGCTAATAACAGGGGATTCTTACGAAACATGCTTTTCCAATACCCAAAAGACCGTAGACCTTTTGTCCCAACTGGGCTTCTCCATCAACGAAAAGAAGTCCAGCTTAGACCCCAGCCAAATCAAACAATTCCTAGGGGCTCTAATTCGAACAAGGGACGGCCTCGTCTTCCCCTCCAACGAGAGGGTCCAAAACATGCTGTTTCAGATCCCCTGTTACGTGGCAGGTCGAGAGGTGACGGTACGCAAAGCAATGCGCTTGCTAGGGATGATGGCGTCATGTATTTATTTGGTACCTCACGCGTGCTTGCGCATGCGCCCAATGCAAGAGTGGCTTTACAGCCAGTGGTGTCAGGCCAGCGGACAATGGGACGATCTAGTGGTGGTCTCGCAGGCCTTGGTTCTCTCGCTACGGTGGTGGACAAAGGAAAACCTGTTATTAGGGAAGACTTTTGCCACACCCGCAGTGGAAGCCACTTTAACCACAGACGCATCCCTTACAGGATGGGGGGCTCACCTATCCCATCAGACTGCTCACAGAGTGTGGACTCCGAGTTTAGCATCCAAGCATATAAACCTGCTGGAACTACTAGCGGTGTTCAAAGCACTGAAAGCCTTTCAGGAACACTTACAAGGAAAGACAGTGATGGTCCTCACAGACAGCACCACAGCCATGTACTACCTCAACAAGCAAGGGGGCACTCACTCTCCAGGACTGTCCAAGCTGTCCCAGAATATATGGAAGTGGGCTCTCAAACACAACATGTTCCTAATATCACAACATGTACCAGGGGAACTCAATCTGCTAGCAGACAAACTCAGCAGAGACTTCCCCCTGCCCAAAGAGTACGAATGGCAATTGCACGAAGACATCGTCTTAGACGTCTTCACGCAATGGGGTTTCCCGGAAATAGACCTGTTCGCAACCCTGGAGAACTCACAATGCCAAAGTTACGCCTCCAGGTACCCCCAAAACCAGTCCAAGGGGAACGGTCTGTCGATGCAATGGTCAGGGAAATTTGTTTACGCCTTTCCCCCCCGACTCCCCTCCTCAACAAAGTGGTGCACAAGATGCACCAAGAGCAGGTTACCATGATACTAGTGGCCCCAATGTGGGCCCGGCAGCCATGGTTCGCTCACTTGATGGAGATGTCCCTATCTCCCCCAATGAAACTTCCCTGCCCGTACAACATGCTGTCACAAGACAAGGGCAGGACACTGCATCCATGCCCTCAGACCATGAACTTAGCAGCCTGGCTCCTGAGATCATAGAATTTGGACATTTACATCTCCCTCAAAGATGTATGGACATCCTCAGGGAAGCCAGAAAACCTAATACTCGCCACTGCTATTCTAGCAAGTGGAAAAGATTTGTTATCTGGTGTAGAAGTAAGAACATCAACCCGGTTGACTGCTCTGCCACTAACATTATTCTGTACTTGACCCATTTACTGGATTCAGGTCTAGTGTTTAATTCCATTAAAGTCCACCTAGCCGCACTTTCTGCATACACCACTTCCCAACGTAGTGTCGTGGTGGAAGATACCAGTTATCAAGGCCTTCATGGAAGGAGTAAAGAGAATACACCCCCCGATAGCTAACCTAAGACCCATCCGGGAGCTGGGTTAGCTAAACATGGTACTTTCCAGACTCATGGGCACTCCTTTCGAACCCATGCACAAGGCAACTCTTAAAAACCTCACTCTTAAGACTGCTTTCCTAATAGCTATCACCTCCATTAGGAGAGTAAGTGAACTACAGGCTCTTTCTGTACTAGACCCCTTCGTAACAGTTCACAAGGATAAGGTGGTTCTTCGCACACACCCAAGGTTTGCACCAAAATTCATCTCGAAATTTCATGTAAACCAATCTATAGAACTACCAACGTTCTTTCAAAACCCTTCCAGCTTGGGAGAAAAAAGTCTGCATACACTAGATGTACGCAGAGCTGTCATGTTTTACATGGAAAGAACCAGAACACTGAGAAAGACTAATCAGTTCTTTGTCTCGGTGGCAGCAGGAAGAGAAGGAGATGCAGTCTCTAAGTCCACTATATCTAGATGGATTGTACAATGCATCACTCTCTGTTACACTCTTGCTAAGAGAGAACTACCCTTCAAGCCAAGAGCACATTCCACTCGAGGCACTGGGGCTTCCATAGCATTCATTGCAAATGTTCCCCTTGAGTCCATCTGCAAAGCGGCTACCTGGAGTTCTGTGCACACCTTTACAAAACACTACTGTCTAGATGCACACTCTAGATCTGACTCCCAGGTGGGACAGGCAGTATTAAGACATCTTTTCTCTACTGTTCCTTCTCATAACCCACCGCCAACTCCGGGTACTGCTCGCTAGTCTATGCACAGCATGTGATTCTAAGCAGATTAACTAACATCAGAAGACAATGCATTACTTACCGTAAAAGCATTTCTGATGGTTGTATCTGCTTAGATTCACATGCGCCCACCCTTCCTCCCCGCTCGGATGGAAGGAACATAGACATCCTTTCCTATATTTCTCTCTTTTCTGCACTCACGTATAGAAGGCTCCCTCAGGGCAGAAAAATACAAACAGAGGGACCTCGACGCGTGAGGGATTGTGGGTACAACGCACGTCACTATAGGGATAGTGTTACAGACACGCCTTGTCGACGTCCCCTTTTCGACTACGAAAAACAAAATGCAATACTCCGCAGTGACCACTGGATGTCGGACCTATGCACAGCATGTGAATCTAAGCAGATACAACCATCAGAAATGCTTTTACGGTAAGTAATGCATTGTCATATATATATTTATATTTATATTTCAAGGCCTTTGAGTTTCAACACAAATAAAATCAAAGTAAAACTTTTAAGCCAACACAATCCTATCAATATACATATATACAAGACCAATGGGGTCTGAAGGGTTAATGCACGAAATGGGTCCACAACCAATAGTCTTTAGGCCCTTCTGCATCGAACACAATCCGAACTGAAAGGCAGTCCAATGATCCCTAAGATGAGGGGAGCCTAGTGCTCAAATGTACTTGCTAAACTGGCGCATGCAGTAGTGCAGATGGACGAAACAGGGCCTTTTGTAAGGGCTATAGCAGCTCAGGAAGGCAGGTGAGGTGATGTAAAATAGGTTTCCACTATTTGAGGAGGGTCTCCCCTTGAGGGCAGAACAGTTTCAAAGAGTTGGGAAATAGTTTGCACTAGCAGTGGAAAGGAGAGGGGCCCTCAGGGGCCACTTGTGTGTAAAATTGGATAGATGCATTAGGGCCCACTGGTAAGCGTAGCAATTACTCACCGGCTCCCGGCGCATCGGTGGATGGATCCGGCCAGTTCTGTTGTAGCAGGCTTCAGGGCACAGAGGGGCACAGCTACAATAAACTTGCAAAGTTCATCACGACGGATGGGTGACACGGTAAACATGTCTACTCCGGTTTGGCTGCTCTCATTACTTCAGATCTGGAAACGCCAAGTGTACAAAATTCGGTGTGAGAGTGCCGTGAACACAGAGCTTGCGAGGTACCAAGTTTCAAGGGCCTCCTCAAAATGGCAGTGGTATCAGGGCAAAGGTCCTGCGCAAGTTGGTCAGACCACTGGTTGGCCCAGGGACACTTCCGAAAAGGCTTACTTGCAGGTTTTGATGAAGGTGCCGAGAATAAGGTGCCCATTCAAATGGATCAAAGCGTCTTCGCAGACCTTCTAGGACGACCAGATGCAGAGGGGTCCAGCGGGACGGTAGCGGGTTCAGGGTGCCAAACCTTCCAGCGGCTCCTTGACTCGGCTTCTTAGTTTCAGGATACTTGGATCCTATCGTTCGTTCAGTGAGAACTCCAGAGATCGAAATGGTATGGGTGTTTGGAGCCTTCTCTTATCCAAAATCTCTTTCGTGCCAAAAATGAAGACCCAATGGGAGATCTGCTCGCATACAGGCATACCATACGTGGACCAGTCATGATGTCGGGCTGGAGCCAGGCCACGATCACTTACATGGCCCTCAAGGGCCTCTTCCATCCCTCCAAAGACCCACTTGGAGCCAGACTTGGCGCTTGTGGCACCAGACTCGCTCACTCCCGTAGGATAACATTGGGGATAGGACTTGTAGTGCATTGATGGGGACAAGATGGATGCCCCCACATATTTTGGTTCCCAGAACTGCATGTGCAGTCTAGTCTTTTGGGTGTGGGTCAGCCCAGAGACACCTGGGATACCCAGAGACTATTTAAGCCACGCCCAGGCTGAGAAACATGCTTTGTGTTTTCTGCAGCATGACACTCGCCGTGTTCGGATCTGTCTCCAGTAGGCCTGCACCTATCTTCTGCGCTCAGCTCCTGCAAGAACAAGAACACCGTTAGGAACAGCCTTACCTTGCGGCGCTTCTGCTAATCATTCAATGCTGCTTCTGTTCTGCGGGCATCTTCGGCGGTGTCATTCACATTCCGGCACGCCGCTTCCTAGGGAAAAGAACAGAAAAAAGGCATTAGTAAGAAAATCTTTGCTTTTTAAAGACTGTACGAGCTTCAAACGCTTACCTGAATCCCAGCCGCTCTGGGGGAACTCTGTCTCCGGAACTTCTCATCCATCTGCAAGAGGGAAAAGGCACTCCAGGTTAGCGTGGAAACATCTAGAGGCGCCGCATACCACGCTTACTCACTGCATTTCTTCATAACCGGCATCCACGCTGAAAACGTCGCTGCACCTAAAAGACACAGAAAAAGAACTCTGTTCAATGCAAATACGAAAGGGTTGCATCGCACTCTCACTCACCTTCAGCGCTACTAATCTGAGCAGCACGTCGGCATCCCTGGATGCCAGCCATCATCTAAGGAAGGAAAGGAACAAAGTTGGAGAACTGTTCAAAAGACTCATTATACTTACCTGTCGGACTCTTGCCAGTGAAGTAACTAGGCAGCAACGAGCCTGCATCAATCAACGCGCCCCTGCGCTGAAAGCAGGATGGGGAGCACACTTTCCAAGAAAACAAGGTGAGCTGTGGATCAAAGGGAAGGGTTGGACCCCGGGGAAGAAGGGGTTCAAACTCTACCAATTCTGTGTTTCAGGCCCAGTCTCCAGTCGAGTAGACTCCAGGGAAGGGTTCAAGGTCGTAAGAGGTCAGAGCAGGCTGAGTAACGTCCCCATGGATACCAGGTGAGCGTTACAGGTCCCAGGCATTCACAGCACACCAGACTCTCTGGCACCCAGGATGTGTATTGGAACTAGGCAGTCCAACCCACATCCTGGGGGTGCACACACAAGGCATGCAGAAGCCTGCAAAAGCTTGGAGCTTCATTGGGAAATGCATGCCCAAATAAAAACTGACCTGTGGAAGGTAAAGGAGCAAGATGGCCAAAGAACCTCGTGGCATGGCCATTTTGAAGCCAGGCCACCGATTTGTGCCAAACGCGGTAACCACGGTTTACCTGGCAGGAAAGGTATAAAAATACATGAAATGATAAGCTGCCACCAGCTCTGTCCAAGGCACATCTCCTAAAAAATCCTTCGAGTATCTAGGGCCTTTACAAATGACAGGAAGCCCTAGGTGCACTGTAATGGAAGGTACCCTATGCACTTGCAACATGTTGCAGAAAAGTTGCAACATTGACAAGGACTAAGGGAAACAGTCTTCCAGTACTGACTGTCTTTAAGAGCATGTCAGTTTCCCCATAATAAGTGCGCAAAAAGCCCTGAGGAGTGCAGCAGAATCGGTTGTTTAAACAAAGCAAAAAGTTGGGGGGGAGGGACTATACAACTGGCGGGAAAATTACACATGAAATGGAAATCTTTCCTAACAGCTACTAACGCTCGCCCAAGTACAATGGCTGTCTCCACCTGGGATACCAATGTGACACATTCCCAAAACATTACCTGAAGTGACGACACCTATTTGCGCTTCTGCTGAGCTCACTAGTCATGCTGGTGATGCACAGACTGTAACCAATGCCATTCCTGCTAATATACCCTTATGCAATGCTGATGCCCCAATACTGTTGATGCGAATGTTGTGTAGCGAATACACCAGTCCATGCTGCACCCTCTTGCAATGTTGATGCCTCCATGTGTGCCACCAATACGGTTGCTAATATATTGTGCGTAGTGAGCACACCAGTTCCTGTGAATGCTGTGCTCTCTTGCAATGTCCCTACTCCTAACGACACTAAGGTAAAGATGATGTGTGAGAAAATCATGCCCTTTCCCACAAATGTCATATCCAAAAGGACTAGAGCTCTCCCTGATGCAATATCTACATTATCGCCCAATGCCCCTAACAGTATGTCCATGGACTCCCTAGCTGGACCCACTATTGCTAACAGTACCATTGTATATGATGTAACTCCTGCCAGTAATTAACCCTGACTAACCTTATCAAAACAGCTGCCCCAGCCACCCCCCTCCTTAGTCCAGCCAGGCATCAACCACTTATCAGTCCCCCATTGTGACTGGCAACCATAACCCTGCCGCTCTCTCCAGCCGGCCCACCCACACCCCGGCTCTCATGGACCAAGGCACTCGCAGCTCAGTAGGCAGCTCCTGTTAACCCTCAACTTTGCCTTGGTCAACGCTCGGTCTCTACCTGCTCATGCCTTAAACATCCACGACCTCTTGATAGAGAGGGCATCAAGGGGATTTACTATCACGAAAACCTGGCTGCACGCCACCCCACCAGGTTACACCATCTTCGGGCATGATAGACTGAACTCCAGAGGCAGGGGAGTTGGTCCCCTCGCCAAAGAGCACCTACTTGTCGGACAACTTAATAACTGTGACCTACTCTCCCTTAAACTGACCACCTCCCCCACCAACACTATCACTGCACACCTTATCTACCGCCCACCTGGACCCATCTTGAAGAGGACCTACTTCTTACCCTAGGAGATATGAAGCCCTCCTCGCAAGTGGTTATTCTAGGTCTTAATGACCATACCGATTTGCCAGCCGCCTCAGTAGCAAACTCCTTAACTGCACTAGGTTTCAGCCAATGCATCTATAACCCAACCTGCATACTAAAGGGCGCTCCCAAGACTGGCTAGCGGACCTCAATTGCCACATCTTGGTCAAATCCAGCACTACCTACCTGTGGTCAGGCCACCACATAATCACCTTCACTATCCCCTTGGTCTGCATATCAAGCCACCCATCTTGCATCCTTGGCCTGCAGTTCCCAAAAACTAGCCAAAGACAGTCTCTTACCATTTCTCAATGCCCTCAAGCCTGACATCCTTGACTCCTCTGACCCCAATTGCCTAGTGGATCGCTATAATAAAGCACCGACTAGCGCAATGGACACCATTGCCCCCTTAACTCCTAAAAGAAAAAGCCAAACCTGTAGCGCACATCAATTTCTGGTACACACAGTTCTCAAAGCAGAAAAAATAATTGCCGAAATGGCAACACCACCGCTGCCCTTAAACAGAAATTCTCAATCCTCTCCAAGCAATATAAAAAAAAGCCATCATGCAAGCCAAAGCTAGCACCGTCAACACAAGAATAGCCAATGCCAACCAGAGAACTATTTGCCATCCTCCAGGAAACTTGAAGCCCTTATTCCCTCTAGCATCCACCGTGACCAAAGACCTAGGCTGGTGCGCTAGCATTCAAAACGCTATGCTACTAGATATGCTGCAGAAAAAAAATACTCACCAAACAACTTGGCCTCAATCACTCGTGCCAGGCCACCAAAGTCACCCACAACTCTACTTCCAACCCACCAGGAGCCCCACTGTTTATCAACAAAATCACCATTCAGTACACCCTGCATATCTTAGACCTTAAGTCATCTAGATGCAAAGGGGACTTTTGCCCGGCCCCCTCATCAAAGATTGTGTTCAAGCTCTGGCACTGTTTTTCACAGCCTTCAGCAACTCCTTCTTGTCTTGCCTGGTACCTTGAAGCCTCAGAGGCCTGGGTCCTACCCCCTCCTAGAAAAAAACATCCCTTGACCCAGCTCTATCCAACACCAGCCTATCACTACAGTTACTTTCCTATTAAAAATTCTTGATAGTATTCAACATAGCCTAGGAACTCGCCGATCTGGCTTCCGCCCAGAGCATGGGAGAGGCAACTCTCCCCGACTTGGAAAAACAGATGAACAAAATTAGACGAGGGGGAATCCTGCCCTACTCCTCCTAGGTCTGTCCGTGGCTTTGAATTTAGTCGATCACAACATATTGTGCTACCACCTCGCCTCTGCAGCTGCCTTCTACCCGGAAGCGGCATCCTGGCTCGCCTCATGCGTAATGACTATTCTCAGACAATGCTTGTGCCGCACTATCAACGGTGGGGTACTCATGCCTCTCGTCGATCCTCCTGGACTCTTTTGGCAAAGCTTATACAAATTATTTAGACACGCACATTTTCCTACCCCTCTCTGGCATCTATACCAATGATGCTAACACTTTGAACTCCACATATGCCACTATCCAAGCCTGGATGGCAACCCACAGCCTTTGCCTCAATGATGAGAAAACAGACCTACTCATCGTTTGGTCCTCAGGTGTGCTGAAAAAACTGCACCCTAAATACGCATCCTTTTACATCGATGGCACAATATCCCAGTCTCACCAGCGGTAAGAACTCTAGGAGTATACCTCACCCTAACCTGCCAAGTAAGTGCCTTATCCGGCTCAGCAGCCGATTCAACCAAACTTCTAAATGTTGCCAGACCCTTCTTCTCAACAGACAGCTGCCTGACGATCGCCCGTGCAGCGGTGGGTGCTGGGCTTGACTACTGTAATGTATGTTTCGCTGGTACCTCAGCCCCTAACATACAATAAACACCAGACTATTCAAAACCATGCCCTACGCGCTGCCCTGAACATTCCCAGGTCAGATAACGTATCACTGCCTGCAGAGCTGTACAATGGCTCCCCATCTGAGACAGAATCTCATTTAAGACACTTCCAATCACCCACAGATGTGTCTCCAATTCAGCCCCGCCCTACCTGGTGCAAAGAATGCCAACACCCCCTCTGCTAGGCCTGCTATAACCCCCCTGCAACCATAGATTGGTTCAACCCAAGTTCAAGCGTTCCAAAGCAGGTAGGTCAAGTTTCCCTGTTGTTGCTGCCACACAATAGAACTTTCTCCCTCATGCACTAAGGGTGGAGGAATCTTACTGGTCTTTCTGCAAAACCCTTAAAACCTGTCTATTTGACTTACTCGATCAACACTGAATCCACCAACTGTATGACCTGCCTGATGGGATGGGTTAGGAGGGGGTTACCACTTCTGTTTCCACTATATGTATGTTGCTATCGGGCCACATGTAACTGGTTCTTTTCAGCACCACCATGCCTGAGGCTTTTATTGCGCGCTATACAAACGAAAAAAAAAAATAAAGTCCTGCTCACGACCCAGACCACCATCGAGTGTGCCAGCTTCAGCTCCTGGATGCGTGTTGCCCAGTGTCGGAAGATACCAGCCCCAGAACACACTTGATGGGTGCACTGCTACCAGGAACATGCACCGCACCACTCTTCTTCAGAGCTTCAACCTCTGCAATCCTTCAATTGTCGGTCCAGCTCGATCGGCCAGACCATCTTCGGGCAAGGACTGACGTTCATGCCAGAACTCTCTACCCATACGTGCAGGCCCTGAACTGAGACCCACAGCTACACAGCCTGTTCAGTGGTAGGGTGTCTGCAGGCTGGAGTTGGTTCAAGCTTCTCCATCAAGCAACGATGCTACAGAGGGAACCATCCTGATTCAGTTCCCTCTCCTTGCCTACCTCCTCCCGTGTCTGGCAGCCCCACCGCTGACCCCCTCTTACGGAAAGATGCTCTCTGTGGACCCAAAGAGGTCCTCCTCAGGGTCTGTAATCTCAAAGGCATAGTTTGTGTGTACAGCCATTGGAACTGTCAACCACTTTCCAGATGTAATATACTGGTAAAGTCTGGACACTGTGCTTGCCGACATGCCCATTCTAGGGGATTTGAATCAGTCTACTTTGAAAAGAACGTCTAGGAGGTGATAGCAATGATCTTGTGGCTGTGGTATTATGGTTATATCTGACTTTACCGCATCAAGCTTATAGACTGATCCAGAACTGTCCCCGGGTCCTCACTACCAATTGCTCAGTGGCTCTGAGTAACCTTTTTGAGAACTTGTGCCTTGGACTGCTTGAACTGAACTTTGAACCAGCGTTTCTCAGAGGAAGAGCCTGCCTTGTATGACTTTTCCGAAAAAAAATTCTCCTGTGTAAACTGAATTCAGCTCATTACTTGAACTTGATACTTTAGAACGAACAGTTCCACCTTTTTGAACTTTTTCTGCATTTGTGTTGCAATTGATGCACCATGTTCTGCTTCATGACTACAGTGATCAGTCTGCTTCCTTTTTTACTTCCAACTACTGCGATTGCTGCTTTTAGAACCACATGTTTTTAATACAACGGCCCGGCTGACCATCCCTGGACCCATTGAGAATACTTTCCTTCAGCTCACTTTGCATTATTCTTGTATATTCAATGTTTCTGATTGTTGGGTCTATGCTCCTCTCCCACACAACCTATCTTCTGGGTTCCCTTTTCGCCTGTTCCCTTTAATTGGGGAGATGTCTGCCTGGATCTCCAACTGGTGCTTAATAAACATGCATGCTGGTCATTGACTTTGAGTATTTGTGAATGTTAATAGGCAAGAATTAGAATACATCTAGTAAACATTTAAACCTAACGGATCTTACATAATGGATACAAAGTTAGTGTTTTTTAAATGTATGTTGCAGTTGGATTTTCAGTGCACTGGATACTCCCTCCTGCATGATGTCCGACACCCATCAAATCCTAATTTCGAGCCCTGCTTTCTGTTTTTGCCATACAATTGTCCTTTGTCCAGAAAAGTGGCCAAATGGCTATCTCATGGGTTAATCCCTGTCATTGTGAACCACTGGCTTTGTTTGGCCATATATGGTTCTGCCTTGTTGCAGGCTCTTTCCAGAGCATTGGAATGACACCTAGGTGTTTGGGAACACCTATTCACTCCAAGCCAGTTTCTGACACCCTAATCCACACATGACCCTGAGTGTGATCATGTTAGGGCTGAGCATACATCTAATAGGATAACATCAGTTTGAAAGTTGCATTGCTCCTCTTGGATGGGTTCGGGATATCCCTTTGTCCAGGAATTGTGCTTCTGAGGTCGTTTGGACTGCTGCTGCTGCTGCAAAGGGGGAGGGAGGCTTGTGGCCCAGACGATTCACTCCTGGGAACCAGTGCGCACAGTTGGTTTACATCAAAACTCCTTTAATGCCTTGCGGAAGTTTGTGTTTTTGCTGCTCCCTCATGGACTACATCGCCGTTGGACACCTTGGCTAGCTCTACTGCTGTTCCAGGCCACCAGACAGAATTGGCTTGTTGAAGCCAAGTCTTCGCCCTGCTCGCTGCCGTTCGCCTATTCTGCCCTTAAACATTGAGGGACTTCAAGCAGGGGTTGTCCTTCTTTGGGGATGCCCAGGAACAGCTACACGTCCCCTTCAGGTCTCTGCCTGAGGACACAAGGTATTGGACAACCTGCTACTGGACCTTGCCTTGACACCTGAGCTCACCCCTTCACCCAGGACCTACCTACCTCTCTAGGGAGAGCTAAAGGGGAATGCGAACAAGCCCCAGGAATTCCAATATCCATAGGGCATACAGTCCTCAACTGTAATGTAATCTCTTTGGAGGTAGAACCTGGACATTGGAATCTCTTAAGAGGTTCTTTTGGTTCACTAGGTTGGTGACTGTATCTATCTCTTAACAGGAACCTGTCAGTACCAACTTACCTGGTTTATAACAATATCCACAGTCTGCCTATTGGCTTTATTCTGCCTAAATCCAATTGGAGGATATTCATAATACTGCTGAAATCCAGAGGTAACTATTTAACTGATTATGTTAAGCATATTCATAGAGCGCCCATTCACCGTTTGGAATTCTTTACAGTATCCTAGCGCCAGGATGTCAATCGGTTGTCACACCGGACCAGGACTCTTGCCCTTCGCCTAAGATGTAGTGCTCAATTACAATACTTTTTCTTTCTTTTCTTCGAATTGAGCTGGGACCCAACCTGTATCAAACCCACTTTTACAAATACCCTGGGTCACAATGGACCATGAACCAGGCCAGTTGGTGGGAATACAATATTTTAAGTTCAAAGAAAATCAGTTGGAAGATTGTGCAGCAATCACTATTGGGGTGATAATTACAATACAAACGACTGAAATACACTTGGGTGACCTCCTACAAGGACATATACAAAGCACAAATGAATAGGGGCACTTTATCTATTCGGGTAGATGGCACTAGAGTCCCCCTGCGATGCTCCCTCAAACCCCAATTAATCGAATTTTGAGTGTATAGAAAGAAGCAGAGTCAGGGATATTAGGCAGCAAACAGAATCAAAATCTGACCTTCCCTCTCAAAATAAGAGGTACAAACTGATTAATTTTAAATGTCAAAACGGTTTAAAAAGAAACGGATGAAATAGACAGAATCAGAATGCGGTTTTGAGGCTAGGTGATAGATGCACATCACAGGGACAATATAGAAGTGAAAGAGTGACAATAGCTGAATTCCTGGATGAGATTTTCAATGTGGAAAGAGATTCGATTTTGGTAAAATAAAGCAGTTAAAAAAAAAATCGGTTCAAAAAGGAAAGGACAGCCTTCGACTCAGTCCACTGGGAGGCACTATGGATAATCATGAGGAAAATGAGCTTTGGGGAACAATTGATAGAATGGGTTCAGCCCCTGTATAACGCCCCCATAGCAGAAGTGAGGGTGAATGGCTGGCCATCCCGCAACATCCGATTGGGGAAAGGTACCAGACAAGACTGTCCACTATCGGCCATACTATTCGCGCTGATTGAGCCCCTGGCAGTAATTCTGAGAAACGCACCGTGGTCTGGTTTCCGATGGAATACAACTTGGGAGGACACGGTCTCTCTACGCGGATGATCTACTGATTCACCTGGGGGATCTGCAGTCTCTTGTCCAATAGTTACACAAATACTGATACATTTTGGAACCTTCAATGGCCTGAGAGTGAACTGGAGTAAGTTAATACTTTTCCCGGTTAAGGGAATAGACTGTTTACCTCCTGAGGGCTCCACATATAAAGTCGAATTGTAACAGTTCCGTTATTTGGGCATCATGATCTCGAACAGACTGGAAGACTATGTAACCCAAAACTTACACCCAATTGAGAAGCGCTTTGCACAAGACTTGGGCCACTGGGTGTCAATGCCACTGACCCTACTAGGAAGAGCGGCACTTTTCAAAATGCTGGCTATGCTGCAAAACACCCTGCTACACATCCCCATAGCAGATTAGCTATTATTAGGGGGGCACCCAAGGATAGCATTGAGTACCCTCCAATGCTCTGTATGGGAGGGAGGGATCGGGCTCCCAAACACCCAAACATACTACTGGGCGAGTCAGATGGCGGCTGTAAATGATATACTACACGGTAATCCAGAACTACCACACATACGAGCAGAAAATGTGGCAAGACACGGCAAACCCCCAATCGAGAGTTTGTACAACTTTGTGGGCTGCCAAAGCACGATAACAGCCCACACAACCCAAATCTGGATGGAAACGCACAGACACATAGGATGGGGAAACAAAATCACCCCCGTACAGCCCCTCTGGAACAATATTCACCTTCCAGAACTTCACAAACTACCTAAATGGCAAAACTGGGAAACAGCGGGAATATTGACAATCCAGCAAGTGATCCAAGAAGGCAAAATCATTCCCTTTGCTGAACTGTCGGCCACTAATGGTCTCCCACCTACCGAAAACTACAATCGCCCCATGCACTCACCAAACAAATGACAAATCTCACTGACCTGCCAGAATGTACGCCGATAGAGACAAACATTGTCCTGGATAGCGTGAATGCCAAAGTTACATCTGTCATGTATAACGCAATCTCCTCCTTTGCCACAAAGGAATTGTGCAGTCTAAAAGCAAAATGGGAGAGAGATGTGGGCCCACAGTTACCCGAGGTAAGGATGTCAACCCTAATGTACCCCAGAGAGACAGCAATATCGGCCAGAATCGGACTCGTACAATTAAAAGTGCTACACAGAATATACTATCCTCGTGTAGCACTATACCGCTGGGGCAAGACCACAGATACCAATTGCCTGCGCTGCAAACAGGAAGAGGGAACCTTTTACCACATCCTATGGCAATGCGCGCACATACAGTACTTCTGGCAAAAATGCTGTGACAGACTATCAAGGGGCATAGGCCAGCCAATCCCAAACAAACCAAAACTCCTTCTACTGGGGATTGTAGAAAAGGGAGAAATGTTCCGCTTCGAAAAAAACCTGCTATCAACGACTACAGGGCTGGCCAAAAGAAATCTCGCACAACTGTGGGGATCAGAGACCACCCCTCAATATGACCAATGGGTAACTGATGTGGACGCCTGTATTATAATGGAGCGCCGTGTCTATCAATCCAGAGGTTGCACTGGGAAAGCCGACAAAATATGGCAGAAATGTGAGCAGACTATGTAACGTATAAACAAAACTATGTGACCCTGACAAGTAACAATCGCACAATACGGAAATGATCCAGCCAGGATACTGTTATGCCATATGCTACTGTACTCTAAGAATAATGTCTAACTGCAGTGCCTTATTGAATGTATGTATGCAAATTATGTTTGTATATTGTACGTTGTTGGTTTTGGAGTAACAAAATATACAATGTGTTATAAAAAAAAAAAGAAAGGACAAGCTAGATTATCAAGACTAGATAGTTAAAGAAAGACACAGTATGCTCCAAGGTTTAATTTGCAACTTAATCTTTTCACCCCGTGTTCAGCTGTATGTGGGAATTACATAAATTATTCAAAATATAACTAAGGATCTATGCAAGACAGAGATGAGTAGAAGACTGGCTCTACGCTTGGAGATCAAATTCTCTGTGCATCCCTGTCCTTGAACAGTTTTAAACAAGTTATCAGGGTATGGATAGGATTACTTGGAGAGCAGAACAAAGACAAAGTATCAAGTTGGGGTATGCTATGTGTTGTTATGGGATGGGGAAATGCTCACAGTCTGCACTTGAGTTTGGGATTTGGGACAGTCAACTGGGTTCTGGACTCAAAGGCTCTGGTCACAGCAAGGCGGCGGACTCTCCTAGCGGAACAGCAGGGCCTGTCTGGTCACTGGATCACATGGGTACAGCTGGCATGCAGGTAGTGGGCAAAAAAACGGTCTGGTCACAGGATACTCTCAAAAGGAGTACCACAGCTTTCCCCCTTCTCCCTGAGTTAGTGGGATTTTGTTATGGGGTTTAGTTATGAAGGGTGGTTCTGCCTGTAGAGGAGGGCCTGAACCAACTATCCCTTTTCTGGCAGTGGAGTCTAGAATCTGCAGGGTGGATCTGGAATGTCTGAATACGCAGGCGCTGGAAAATTCAGATGAGTCCCTGTCTGTCAGCTTCCCCTTTTTATAAGGTGGGTGACTAACAGCATTTATTGTTGGGCAGGACTAAGCTAGACCTACCCGAAGAACCGGGTAGGTCAGCCTATGTTGGTCGCCTCCTCCAGGGCAAAAAAACGGTCTGGTCACAGGATACTCTCAAAAGGAGTACCACAGCTTTCCCCCTTCTCCCTGAGTTAGTGGGATTTTGTTATGGGGTTTAGTTATGAAGGGTGGTTCTGCCTGTAGAGGAGGGCCTGAACCAACTATCCCTTTTCTGGCAGTGGAGTCTAGAATCTGCAGGGTGGATCTGGAATGTCTGAATACGCAGGCGCTGGAAAATTCAGATGAGTCCCTGTCTGTCAGCTTCCCCTTTTTATAAGGTGGGTGACTAACAGCATTTATTGTTGGGCAGGACTAAGCTAGACCTACCCGAAGAACCGGGTAGGTCAGCCTATGTTGGTCGCCTCCTCCAGGAGGTGACTCAGTTTCTGGGGTTGTTTTGAGGTGCAAAGCCATCCCACAGTCATTTTTGCCTAAAATCAATTCCAACATAAATCGCACATTTTATACAGTTGTCTCATACAGAGCATGGTGTTCCCACTCCCAGGTCTGTGTGACATTATTTCGCCCTTCTAATAGTTTTTTGCGGTTTTTAGTGAAAACCGCTTCACCCAAAATCCCACTATTTTAAGCATGTATACATATTATCATAGAGCATATTTCCATTCATTTTTAATGTTCCATCATCTGTACATTTCCCATGATTCACATTCTCCTGGCGTTTACGTCCCCTACATGCTATGGACAGCCACAATATCTTGTTTGAAAGCCATGAAAAATTACCTTTAAACTGCAAAACTTTTATATTACTGCATTGTCTGGTTATAGAAAGAAGTTTTTAAAGTTTATTCATTAAATAGTCTTTTGAGCAAAATGAGCTGGCCTTTGTCCCTCAACTGGGACTATTTTATTTTTAGGCTAACACCAAATGTCAGTTTAGCCCAGGGCTGCCCTGGAGTTTACCCAGTTTGAGTGAATGGTAAGTGTCATTTCCAAAAGTAACACTTACGTGTCCCAGAATCTATTGTCTAAAGCTGAAGCCCAGGCTAAAGTCTGATGGGGGTGTGATATTCTTCCTCTTGGCCATTCACAGTTCCAAGGGCAGCAATTAACATGTATGTGTCCCAGACGTCCCACAAACTGAGCCGGGCACCCTTCCCCAGACTGGTCCACCATGTCCATGGCACTTCTCCTCTCATCTCCCGCTCTTTCCCATGGCACTTGCCTTCTTGCCCTCAACCCCTCCCTTGGACACCCCACTGTCACCCCCACCTGCACTTACCACTTGCACTGTGATTGTCACAATGCCAATATAAACGTTTTGTTATATATTTTTTTTTCCTATGCACCACCCCCATCCAGTTTGTGTTGTGGTGCCTGGAAACCCTTGTGCGTGCCATACAAATGTCAAAATAAATAAAACGTTTACATCAGAAATTGTCAATTGATCGACTAGAAGTGAAGCATAGTTCTGCTAGTGACCATGCCTATCTCCCACACGGTATAGTAGAGGGAGGTCTGGTGGATGATATCACGCATAGCCACATATTCTTGTAATACAATTCAAAAATTCAATATGCTTCATTGCATGCTTTCCTTCCAAAGATTGTCTCAAGAGTTTTTTGGCACTGTTTGCTGATATTGTCCTTTCTGACAGAACGTATATAGGCTAAAAAACATATTGCACGAGTACTTGAGACAATATAATGTAAGAATGAATTAATATAAATAAAACATCAGCATTGGTAATTTCAGGCACAAAAAAGTCAACTCTGTGATTGGTGGATTGGAGGAGCATGACTACAACCTGTAACAGATTTATCACATTTGGGCTTCACGCCAAATAATAAAGAAAAGGGTCATGCAACCGAAAAAAACGACTACACATTTGCGCAAATATTGTAAATCCTCCCTTATGCCAGTAATTATTTTACAATGGACAGGTGGTTCCTGCAATTCTGTGTTGGAATGATCAAGCCTGGACTGGGTATCCTTGTAGCTAATCAAAGGACGGGATTTGGAATTGGTTATTAGGGCTGCCTGCAGCTATAGCTGTGTTTACCCTCATGGCAGACAATTGGAAACATCGTCTAGTTGTCACTATTCGAAGATCTCAACTTGGCCTTAGTTGGGAAATTATGTATACCATTGTTCCATTTTGAAAAGGATTGTTTTGGAGGAGTTGTATAGTGATAAAATGCGGTAACTGGAGAATCCTACAAAGGTATACAAGAAGGGCAAGTTGGTTTAATGGTGTTCCAACCATGAACAGATTACCAAGTACAAACTTTATTTTGAACTAGCGAAAGATTATAGACCATATAGGAATGTTCCTGCTTATGTGATAGTTCCCTAGTCATAAATATCGATGTATACATGTTAATGTTAAAGGGCATTTGTACTGTGCACTATCACCACCGGAGTGGTCCCCTGGCGGATCTGAAAGAGGGCAAAGGGAGGGTGAGTTAGTGGGAGGAAGCTGGACAGGTGCAAGAGAGCAGTGATGTGCTGTTGGCAGCCTCAACCCGGTGGGTCCGTTGGCTGTGCCTGGGGTGTTTGCGGCCGGTAGTCGTCGTCTACTGTTGAGTCTGTGCGTATTTGTTTTGTTGTTGCAATGTAGTGAAGTTTGTGCGGTTTGTTGTGCTGTAGATTTGGGGTTGTTTGGTTTGGAGTTTGAGAGGTGTAAGCAGAGGGGGAATTTGTTGGTGGATTGGTTAGTTGGCATTTCTGTCTCGAAGTGAGGAGCTGGGTTTGTGTAATCGCCCTAGATGGGGTGTGGGGGCATTTCTGCATCTCTGTCCTGATATGGGCTTGTCCGGTATTCACACTGTCCTGTTATCTGACCTCCCTTTCCATCAACATCCTTCATAAACATGAACCTTACCTGGCCTAATTAGAGGGATTAAAGAGGACACATTGTCGATTATGCAAAAAGTATGCCCTTACTGAAACTTTAAAACACTGGGTAATGCATGGTCCAAAACATTGAATATAAGCGGTATCAAGTTTGGAAAGTTTGTAACTGAAAGTGAATGGTTTTGGGCAAGGCTAATGAATTGCCAGTCCAAAAGCATTAGCCCTTGTGCTGGTAAAATATGTAAATTATCCAAGAGTTATTTTTAGGGGAAAGGTTTAAATGAATTGAGAATTATTTTAAGAACATTTGGTTAGAAATTGTAATTTGAGAGTTATTGATTATAGATTACATGCAATGTATTTATTGTATGTGTGGTGTATTCTTTTTTTAAAAAATAAATTGCATACACAATTAAAAACAATAACATTTTTCCTTCTTTATTCTTAGGTGGTAACATTCGTCTCCTTCAAAGTGCCATAGCTCTGACCCACATTAAACACGTCACATCTGAACTGTACCCTGGAATACCAGTAATTTTCTGTGGGGATTTCAACAGCACACCATCATCCGGAATGTGTAGTTTTTTTAAAAATGGTTCCATCTCTGAGGATCACGGAGACTGGCTCTCGAATGGAGAGGAAGAGCGATGCAATATGTCGCTAACCCATTCCTTCAAATTGAAAAGTGCTTGTGGGGAGCCTGCTTACACAAATTATGTGGGTGGGTTTCATGGATGTCTGGATTATATTTTTATTGACTGTGATGCATTGGAGGTTGAGCAGGTTATTCCTATGCCCAGTCATGAAGAAGTGACTACACATCAGGCATTGCCAAGTGTTTCACACCCCTCTGATCACATATCACTTATATGTGACTTAAAGTGGAAATAAGCTCTGTGCTTATTTGCCTTTTTATGGGGCCTTTAATGGAGGACTTTCTCTAGTATTTTTCATGCCCCCGTCATTTCTACAATATTAATGACACCAAATGTAAATCCCAGAAGAGATCCGCTTTGACACACCGAAGACCTGTTATTTTTCCACATCTGTGTTCATATCCCAAAATGGCTTCAACTGTGCAATTGAAACGTCTGATTTTGAGAAATGTGGCGGAAAGACTTTTTTTTTGTGTGTTAATGTTCAAACTAACTTAACTCAATGCGTTTATACTACACATAGTTGGAAACCCTGGTACTCTGGAACATTTCATATTCTCATATCTTTGTAAAGATGGAAACATGATTAGATATTGTACATTACTTGCATCGAACGGTTAGGTACCCTGTAATATTTACCCACTACCTTTCTTCTTGCATACATTTGAAAAGAAACTATTTAAGAGACAAAGCTTTTAGGAGTCACTTTTTTTTATAAGTGATTTGTTAACAATGACATTTTATTAAGATATATGGAATGCATATAAATTAATGTGTGTAAGTAACACTGCATTTTAAATTAAACACATGCAAACAATTAAGCAGGGTGACTTGACGGTGTGAATCCATGTGATTTGTTTATATAGCTCTCACTGTAGACTGAACGGCCTTTTAGTGCTAATATTTACTATACATGGCACAGCAAACTGGCAACAGGCAGGTTGAAGAGCCTCCTCTCTAAAAAGCCTCTCAAGACTTATGAATCATAGATTCCACCCCCCACCGCCACTTTGAACGCTAAACTTGTCAAACAAAAACCAGCCGAGATGGCTGCCCCATACAAGGTTGGTCTTTTTTCACCTCTCAATCTCCCTGTCCATTTCATGCTAACCACCCTTATCTCAGCCAGATCCTGAAGGCTTCTGGCTTTCCTCTAGGCTGTATCCCCCACAGGCTGACTTGCGGTACATGGCCTTCAGTACATCCGGCTATTGGGGGCGTGGACTAGAGACAGCAAACATTTTGCCCTTTTGTCAACCCTGGTGGGTTTGTATCCATCTCACAGGCCTGATGCTCCACTGAAGGCGGCTAGTGGCTTGGGACTGTTCCTCAATGGGTCAGAAGTTTAGATGAGCAGGAATATAATGCTGATCTCCTTTGACATGAATCTAAACAATCGGTCCCTTCTCCCCAGAAGGGAGCCACTCCCTGTGAGGCCAGGTAGGGGAGCCGCCTCTGTACGACCCTCCCTCCCTAAGGGTCTGGACAAGTGGGACCTCGCTGGTTGTGACTCCCCTCTCTGGAGGACCTCCCTGAATGGCTACATTGTCTTGAAACAACTGTTTGCTCAGCAGGTTAAACGCTCACTGCTTGATCTGTGTTTGATCTGCAGGTCGCAGGTTTGAATCCCGGCAAGGTCAACTCAGCCATTCGTCCTTCCGAGGTCGATAAACGAGTACCAAATTCGATTGCATGCATTACTAGTATTACCCAAATATGTTCTATGTAAAGCTCTTTAGATTAAAGCACTATATAAAAAACAAGGTAGTATTCTATTTTAACCAGACCCTTCTGCTTATCGTGATTTACAACAAAATTGCGAAATCAGATGTTTGCCACCATTACCGCACAGTATATTTTAATGGCTGCGGAAATCCATATGTAAAAGATCCTCCTCCTATAAGTAGCTAGCTGAATGAAGGGTGCGTGTTTAACAGCTTGCCTTTTATTCTTTTATTATGAAAAGTTTAATGGGGTTGTGAATACCTCTGCTTTGGTGCGTGCGATCAGCGTGTCAACGAAGCAGGTAGGCTGACGGAGCAGGAGGCTCCGTTCAGGAAAGGAGCATAGACTAGAAGCATGTTCATGGTACAAGAAGCTGGGAAACCGGAACGGGCAGAAGACGCAAGTAATATGGAGTGAGAAAGATGCGAATATTGCATATCATGGCTGGAGAAGTCTCTATGAGCATGAAATCAGAGCAATGAACATGGTCTATAAAGGTTGTTGAAGCTGTTCACAGTGGTGGTCAGTCAAAATATTAAAAACAATGTCGAAAGACAATAATGTCAAAAAGTCGAAACATAAAGTCGTTTTTTTTATTTATTTATTTTTTGGCTCTAGTATATAAAAAAAAAAAAGGTCAAAACAAAAATACTAAAAAAGGGGGGTTGGGAGGAACCCCCCCCATTTCGAATAAAAAACGTATTAAAAAAGAAATTCGGCTTTTTATTTTTCAAAGTTTTTTTCTCGAAATTATGACTTTCGACTTTTTTATTTTCAATGTTATCACTATGAACCGTCCCAGACGCTGGATGAAACAGCACTTCACAGCGGCAGCCTTGCTTGCAACTCGAACTGCCTGGTCACCGCCGTCTTCGTGGAAATTCACTCCAACATGGAGCTCCGCACACACCCACAATAAGCCACACCTGCCGTACGCCGTGTGGCCTTAATAAACCGTTCCTAATCAAACTCAGCTGGCCACACACACGCACGCGCGGCGAAGAACTACCAGTTTCCACAAGTTCTCATGGGATTTGTAGTATTTGCCCTATTTGTTCAGTTTCTGGCATCTCTTCAGTCCTGAAAAACCCCTAATCCTGACATTGCCTCCTCTCTCAGGGCCCTTCCCAAGTCGTGGTTTACCTGGATAACGCCGATGAAATTGTTCAATTAACCTTGGGGCATGTATCGCCTCCACTGGTGCCCAAGAATAATCGTCAGGCCTATAGCCCTTCTACTGAATCAGGTACCATAGTCGTTTACTACTTCTCTTGACATGCAAAATCTTGTTTACTTCTGTCATGATGCCTACCCCCGGGGACCCAGACAAGTCCAGCAACCCCGGAAGCAGGCATCAAGTTACCCCATGCAAGCCCAACAACCCCTGCTAGGGGCTATTTGGGTGCAGTCCTGGCGCCTGTGGCGCCAGATTCTTAGATTAAAACTTACCTGATGCAGACCATGCTGCAAGAGCTCCAAGCCAAAAGAGGCTTGGAAGGGACTATTTTACCTAGGGACTATTTTTTTACTCGGGTGGGGCTGGGGAGGAATACTTAACTGGAACTACTTTGGAGGCTATTTAAACCACGCCCGAAGAGCAGCACATGCTTCGCGTTCTGCATCCAGCAGCGTAACGCTCACCGTGCCTGCAAGTCTGCATCCAGTCTTCTGCCACGCCCGACTTGAGTTTGGAGCTCCTAGAAAAATGGGAGAAAGAAGGAGAAAAGGGTAGAACAAGAGTAATACCTTTGATCCTTACCTGAATTCCCGATCCATCGCGCCTTCGAGCTGGAAGAAAGAAGTTATTTTATGCTCGTTGCCTCGCCTGCTGCAGCGCCGCGCCAAACTCGCCGGCCTTCGCAGCATCTTCACATTTCACCGCATCCTCTTGCATGTTCCCGCCGCACTCCGGCCCCTAAGGAGAAGACAAGAACAGCAAGGTGAGCCAAGGGAATACACAGAGGAATACCCCCCCATAGACTTACCTGATTTTACCACCGGGGGTACTGTTCCTCTTCACGGGTCGGCGCAGCTTCCACTGCATGCTAGCCAAACCCCGGCCCCTAAGGGGAAACAAAAGGACAGCAAGGTGAAACAAAGGGACTAACAAGGGGAACCCTCCTCATCACAAAAGACTTACCTGATTTTACCGCCGGAGGCATTATTCCCCGAGACTTCATACTTTCTCTCAGCGCCTGAATAAGGGAGAAAGCAACAGGTTACATATGGACATTATTATATCGAACTGTGTTGGATAATACAAATCCTTACCAGAATATTACCGGTTGCCACGAGGAACTCTTCAGTAGGGTCAAGCTGCAACCTGCAAGGAATCCGACAAGAGTGAAAGTCAGGCATTTGACCTCTTACGAACGACATACTTACGGCGTCTTGCCGGGAATATCGGAGTCAATATTGTCCTGGAACTCCCCAATTCCTTCGAGCAAGTGAAGCAACTGGTTATCTACGCGCCCCTGCGCTCAATGCAGGATGGAGAGCTCATCTTTTCAAATCATCTGGTGAGACTATATGAGGGGACATCCAAGGTGATCAGTGGGGAGAACAACAGGGTGGGGGGGGATTTACGCTCAGCTCCACGGGTGGTTAATTCCCTTTCTCCATTTGCAGAGGAATATTCCTACGGGCCAAGCAGACGAAGCTAGGTGGGCCAGTCCAGTCTGTCATCTCGGCCCTACGCGTCACATTGGTGGAGACCGCAGCAGTCCAGTCCAGATCGACGCCTCTGTGGGAGCCAGGTGAGCGTAACAACTTCATACTGCGTCTGCCCATCCTTTACAATCGCCGGAGGTCTTTTGGTGATCATTCCCGGAGCTGCGGGTTTAAGTAAAGACACATTGAACACCGGGAGGATGGGTAATGATTTAGTTAAACACAATTTCATAGCAGTGGTAGATACACATTTAATAATTTCGTATGGCCCAATGAAACTAGGTAAATATTTCCTTGATCCAATCAAAGCTAAGTTTCGTGTGGATAACCACACTCTATACCCCACTTTAAATTTGGGACCTTCTTGTCTGCGTTTATCTGACTGAAACTTGTATTGTCTTTTTGCTCTTTCCAAATTTTCCTGTGCCTTCTGCCTGAGATTCAGAAGCAACTGTTTACGCTCTTGTAATACTGGCATATGTGTTACTTCAGGCAAGTGTTCTGGTATCATATTTTGTACTTGACCATATAAGCATTCATGGGGTGCCATTCCCAAAGATGTATGGTACGTATTATTATAAGTGAACTCCGCCAACCACAAAGCCTGTACCCAGGATTCTCTGCCATCTCCCAAGTACCCTCTTAGATATTGCTCCAATGTCTGGTTTACTCGTTCTGTCTGACCATCTGTTTGGGGGTGATAGCTCGTGGAAAGCGCACACTTGATTCCCAGCATCTGGCAGAAGGCACGCCAAAACCTGGAGGTAAATTGTGAGCCTCTATCTGAAACAATGCTCTTTGGTAATCCATGCAATCGTACCACATGCTGCAGAAATAATTCTGCCAATCTCCCAGCTCCCGGTATACCCCTACAAGGAACAAAGTGAGCTCGTTTGGAAAAGAAGTCTACCACTACCCAAATGGTGTCAAATTCATTATTAGGGGGTAGGTCTGTAATGAAATCCATAGAAATGTTGGTCCATGGTTGTGTAGGCGTTGGTAATGGTTGTAACAACCCTCTTTTCTTCATATGTTCCACCTTATTACGTGCACAATTCTCACACAACCCCAAATACCTTTCCATGTCTTGTCTTAAGGTCGGCCACCAGAAGTATTTTTCTAACATAGCTTGCATTTTTCTCAACCCAGCGTGTCCTGCTAATGGAGACTTGTGGCACCAATCTAATGCTTTATTTTGTAAGTCCTTAGTAGGTCAATACAGCCTACCCTTATGATAGGGTAACCCATCACGAACGGTTCGTGCCACATGACTCTCTTTCCACTCTTGCATCTTCCTGAAAGGCAATGCCTTCTTGACTTCCTCAATGACCGGTTTTGTGATTGCACCAATTATTCTTTCAGGTGAAATGATGGTCTTAGTTTCCCCTACAATATTACCCAAATTCTGTTGTCTAGATAAAGCATCTGCCTTTCTATTCTTACTGCCTGGTCTGAAAGTAACTACAAAATCAAACTCATTGAAGTACTGAGGCCATCGTAACTGTCTAGGACTAAGGGAATGGGCTGTTTTAAAATACTGTAGATTCTTGTGATCTGTAACTACAACCACTTGATGCTTAGCCCCCAGTAAATAATGTTTCCACTCCAAAAATGCAAACCGGATAGCTAACAACTCTTTATCAGTGATGGAGTAATTTTGTTTGCATTCTGACAACTTCTTAGAAATAAATGCCACAGGGTGCAATATACCCTTCTCATCCTTCTGAGATAGAGCATTTCAGGTGGAAATGGATGCTAGTAATGTGTAGGAGCGATTCTATCTGTATTGGGATGTCTTAATACGGGAGCCGTGGTAAAAGCTGTTTTAAGTGCTGAAAAGCTCCCTCTGCCTCCTCAGTCCATTTAAACTGCACTGCTTTTTTCAATAGTTGTGTAATAGGAGTGACAATATTAGAGAAATTGCTAATAAAGTGCCTATAAAAATTATTGTATGTCTTTTATGCACTGTGGTGGGGGCCAATCAGCAACCGCCTGAACTTTTTTAGGATTCATTACTATTCCGGTGTTGGTCAGTATGAACCCCAAAAACTCCACTTGTCGCACATGAAAAGCACATTTCCCAATTTTCACACACAATTGGTATTCCTGTAACTTCTTCAAAACTGCCCTTACATGAGTTACATGCTGCTCTGGAGATTCTGAATAAATTAAAATGTCATCAATGTACACAATAACAAAAATATCAAACTCATGCAATACCTCTTGCATGAAAAACTGAAAAGCTGCGGGAGCATTACATAACCCAAACAGCATCACAAGGTATTCAAATAGTCCAAACTTAGTTCTGAATGCCGTCTTCCATTCATCACCCTCTTTTACTCGTATTAGGTGATAAGCTCCCCTCAAATCCAATTTGGTATTAATTTTTTTATTTTTTACCTGATCTAACACAGAAATTAGAGGCAAAGGAAATCTGTTCTTAATGGTTACTTTGTTTAACGCCCGACAATCAATACAAGTGTGTAAAGTACCTTCCTTTTTGGGAACAAAAAATAACGGGGAATACAGGCGAAGTAGAATGTCTAATGAATCCCTTAGCCAACATCTCGTCTAGATATTCTCGTAGATGCTCATTTTCCTTTTCTGTGAGGGCATAAATCCTACTGCAGGGTAATTTTGCTCCTTCCTCCAGATCGATAACCCAGTCATGTCCTATGAGGGGGTAACTGTTCCGCTATTCTTTTGTCGAACACCCTCTCAAACTCCCGGTAAGGTGCAGGAACACCTCCCCCCACAGTTCCCACTACCCGAGTTCCTATATCCTTCTCAATTAACAATGCTGCGGGACCCGCTTCCGATAGTATATGTTCCTGACATCTTGATCCATCAAAATCCACTGTCTGTTGTTCCCAATCAATTTGGGGATTGTGTAATCTCAACCATGGGATTCCCAAAATCAATCCAAACTGAGGTGCAGCTATTAAGTCAAAAGTAATTTCCTCCTTATGACCCCCCGCACAGATCATTTCCAGTGTCTGTCTGTTTCCGTATGGGCCCCGATATTAGCGGAGAGCCATCTACTGACTGGACTCCTTCAGCTTGTTTCTTGTCCACCAATGATAAACCTAACTGCTTGGCCAATGAAATGTCTACAAAATTACCTGTAGCCCCCGAATCCACCATAGCCATGACTTCTTGTTTAGTTAGGGCAAAGCAAAGTGTCACCAAAATATATATGTGGGAAGTTATACCCCCCACCGTATTGGCAATCCAATTGGGGAATC
This sequence comes from Ambystoma mexicanum, assembly GCF_040938575.1. NCBI lineage: Eukaryota > Metazoa > Chordata > Amphibia > Caudata > Ambystomatidae > Ambystoma > Ambystoma mexicanum. The sequence continues at coordinate 345,669,646 of NC_090923.1, read as the reverse complement.
TCACATCAAAAGGACCTGACACCTGTGTTCCCCCTACGGCCGGCTCGCCTCTTCCCGCCTCCTTGGGATTCTTCTCACCACTCTTCTGAGGAGTGTTGGGGCAAGTACGTATAAAATGGCCAGCCTGTCCACAATACAAACATAACTTGTTGGCATTGCGCAATTCTCTCTCTCTCCTGCTGACAAAAGGACCTCTTACACGCCCAATTTGCATTGGTTCCACCTCACTTGTCCTTCCTCCTCTACTCCTGTCCAAGCGCACAAAAGGTGCTGCTTCTGGTCTCTTCTTATCACCCTTTCACTCATTCATACGATGGTCTAATCTTAATGCTAAATCGATCATGGCCGTACATGTTCTGGGTTGCGGTTCCATTTGAGCAATTGCGTCTTTTAAGTTCCTCCCACAGTCCCTGATAGAATAACACTGTCTGTTTAGCCACCGGCCATTCCGTCTCTATTATCAATCTATTAAATTGGGTTACATATGTTACCAAATCCCTTGTTTTAGACCCAGCAATTCCTTATCCTGTGCTAAAGACACTTCTCGCCGATCAAATAGCCTCCCAAACTCTGCTAAAAACCCATCCCAGTTATATAACAGAGGATTATCTTTCTGCACCAATGGCATTGCCCAGGCCGCTGCGTCTCCTGTCAAGTATGAAATTACAAAAGCTGTCCTAGCTTGAATTGTCTCAAATGCAGCAGGTTTGCATAAAAAATGTAACCTGCATTGTGTAATGAACATCATGTATTTTCAAGGATCCCCTGAAAACCTTTCTGGCGCAGCCAGTGGTACATTGCTAGGGGGTTGTACTATGACTGTAGGGTTTTGACTAGAAGAGGCACCCATACTGCTAGGGCTAGCCCCTTCTAACGGCATCCTCTGCGCTACCAAACTTTGTACTTGTTTTTTTTTTTAGAGTATCAGATTCTTGTCTGACCTGAACTAATTCCATCTGAATATCCTGCAATGCCTTTAGCACATCAGCCAAAGGCGGAGGAGTCGCTTCCATTTGGCTTGGGTGGTTGTATGTATCCCAATTTGGGGGTGGCTTATTATGTCAAGATACTCAACCAAATAGGGAAGAGCAGTCGACACTCTCCCCCGAACCACGGAAGCCGAATGAAGTCGACCCTCCCACGTTGGTTGGCACAGATGCCTGGTATAGTAAACAGGACACCACGTGGCAGCCAGTGGGGGGGAAGATGGTTAGGAAGAGGTAGTGGACAGGGTGGGGGATATAGGGAAACCGGGAAAAGGTTGAAGGAAACCCTCGTGTGGATAGGTCAAGGGAAGCAACAGGAAAAAACCCTATACTACTAACCCTGCATAGTTCCTGAACATGACATACTTGTAACTTCCTTGAGAACACCACAGCACATCTTAATACATGTACCACAATGCACATTGACATAAAACACTACATAAAGCAAGCAGGATGGAACATACGCTGGAGAAACTTACTATCCTCATGAAGGACATAACACATGGCCCAACTTGGGCTAGCACATAGCAATAGTGATCAACAAGACATGAAAACACATGTACACAGTAGTACTGACTTCAAGTACTTGGTTCCATATACCAGACATAATGTGTACGGTCATTCCTTTATCAGAAAAGTAACCCTATATGCCTGTTGACTGAGGATTGGTGTCTGAATGTCCTGGAGAAGGCCTTGTATACCAGGGCATAGTCCCTAACAATGTTCGTATACAATGCAGCTGTAATTCAGACTCAGTACTGGACCAGTGGAGTACATGGCCACCCCCTCCGCACCCCAACCTTTCAATACCAAATATTCGTGGTACAAAGAACTCAAAAACGTGGAGAAATACTCAAGAGGCACTTATCTGAAGTCCGGGAGGCTCGGAAGCCGTCCCAGACGCTGGATGAAACAGCACTTCACAGCGGCAGCCTTGCTTGCAACTCGAACCGCCTGGTCACCGCCCGTCTCTGTGGAAATTCACTCCGACATGGAGCTCCGCACACACCCACAATAAGCCACACCTGCCGTACGCCGTGTGGCCTTAATAAACCATTCCTAATCAAACTCAGCTGGCCACACGCGCACGGCGGAGAACTACCAGTTTCCACAAGATATCATGGGATTTGTAGTATTTGCCCTATTTGTTCAGTTTCTGGTGTCTCTTCGGTCCCGAACAACCCCTAATCCTGACGACCGTTCACAGTATCGGAATGTGAGACAATTGTATGCACACACTTCCTATGAACCAGGTAGCCTAAGGTATATGTGAGCTTCGTATCGATGCTGGGGGAAGCCACCAAAGGCATAAGAGTAATTGGACTGAGAACCAATAATCCTACAAAAGAGCCACTGGACTTTGGGGAATCCCAGTGCTACTAAGGTGGGATACAGAAAAGTATATACAAAATCAAAATGTATTTGAGTATGCATATCCATAAAAGCAACCACAATCGCAAGTTAAAAAACATACATATTAATACAATAACATCATTAAAAATAATCAACAAACATGCTTTCATGAGGATCCCCCTCATTCCTGTATCCACAAATCAAGTTGGCAGGACCTGCGTATGGCATTGTTAATAAAAATAGAAACATGTATAACCTGCCGGTGCCCAACCACAACGCAAGCTACGCGTTTGTGTATATTTCTGAGGCTTATGGATCTTTAGATCACATGCTATGCATAGGCCGACATCTAGTGGTAGTCGTGGAGCATTACATGATTTGTTTTTGAATCTCAAAGGGACGTCGGCTGAGTTTGTTAGTAATACTATCCCTAGTGTGACGTCTACTGTCGCCATGGTCCTTCACACATCAAGGACCCTCAGATTTTGTTCTGCCATTGTGGTCGGGCGATTAGTTTGCAGAGTTCTTCTGGCTAGCACCTTTGATTAGACAAAGTTTTTAATATTCAACTTTAAAAAAAAGTTATTGATTTTTGACATACAACCAAACACGTTTACAAACCATTGATCATCAGCAACCTTTCACTTTGGTACCTTTCACCAGTACTAACTTGCCTCGGGATAACTTGTTCTGGACGCAGGCAGAGTAGATATCCGTTGCCGCCAAGCCACAAACCCACCCTCCTCTAGATCCTCGTCCCTCCCTCTTGCATCTCGCCACACCACGGTCTTTGCATTGGCACATTTTACTAGGTCTCTCCGCAAACCCTGCGCTGATGGTCTTTTTTTGTGCTTTCCATCCCATCGCTATTCTTCGTTTGGCCAGTATATATGCTAGGTCCTTCAATTTACTCTCATGCCTAACTCTCTTAGGCCTTGGGAAACCTCCTAAAAGACATGCCAAGGGGATCTCACCTCCGGGGTTATTGCAACTCTAGTCATAACTTGGGCCATCCCTTCCCAGAATCTACTCATCCCTGTACATGCCCAGAACATATGCACCAGATCCGCGTTTACCTCTCCATACTTCGGGGATGTCTGTATTCCGGCTTGTTTGAACTTGCTTATTTTGTTTGGGGTCAGGTATGCTCTGTGAGTTGCGTATAGCGGGATCTGCCGAAGCCACACATTCCTCGACACCTTTTTGTGATACCCCTGTACTCTGCCCCACATTCCATCTGACATTGGCTCCCCCATATCAGTTTCCCAATCTTGCCTTGTGCGTACTACCTCCTTACCCAGCTTAGACATCAATAACTCATATAGATGTGAGACGTCATGTGCCCCTTCTGACACGTCCTACAATGTTTCAATAACCACCTCCGGTTGAAGGAACAGCTCTGCCTCGGGCCACCTGTGCTTTATGATCCTCAAGAGTTGGGAGTGCGTTATGTACTGCCCTTGGTCTAACCCTGTGTCCCTGATCAGCTCCTCAAAAACCTTGGTCTTCCCCGTACATCTCCCACCATTGCTATCCCCACAGGCTCCGAAGACTTCCTAATGTTCTGCCTGACCAGTTCCTACCACCCCCTCCAGTACCACTATCTGCATCTGTGGGGAATACAGATTAGAATTATCAATTGACAAGCCTTGCACCAAATCGTACTACCCAGGCTCAACAATAAATGCTCTCTGGTTGCTTGCTGTGTAGGTAACCATATCGTGGCACTTTAAGCTTGCAGTAATCTTGACTGCAGCTGCAGCTGACTAGCCAAGTAATATACTTCAAAATTGGGCAGTTTTATACCTCCCTGTTCACACGACTTCTGAAGCTTCCACAGTGCCACTCTACATCTCGAATTTTGCCATATGAAGCTCCTACACATACCGTGTACATTAGTGAAAAACCTCTTGGGTATTGTGTATGGGATATTTGCAAATTAATGTAATAGTCTCGGCAGCACCACCCTCTTTAGCAATGTTGTGCGCCCCATCATGGACAACGGTAGCTTAGTCCAGAATGCCATACCCTTCCTAATTCTGGTCACCGCCTTTTCAGTGTTATGTATATGTTCTAGCTTGGGGTTCTGGTATGTCTATTCCCAAGTATCTAAATGTTTCCATTTACCACTACCTCTAGCACTGACAGTTTATGATTTAGGCACCCCTACATAAGCTCCCAAGGGGTATAGGCACGACTCCAGTGGGTTAATAGATACCCGACAGTGTGACGTAATGTGCAATAACATCTCAAACAAATTGTAGATTCTCCTCTGGGTGCTGCAGCTAAAGGAGCATATCATCCACATACATGGATATCTGGTGTCTTTCCTCTGCCCCCCCACCCTAATAGTACTAACACCCGCCGCTCCATATTCCTCTCTTAAATACACTGCCAATGGTTCCAGCGCCAGGATGAAGAGCATCGGAGACCATAGGGACCCTTGTCTAGTGCCCTTGCTTAGTTGCCATTGCTCGTAGAAGGTGGAGGCTGTTTTAACCCTTGCCACTGGCACACTGTATAGCAGCCTTACCCAATTAATGTACATGGGCTCAATGCCGTACTCTTTCAGAACTTCCAGTAACCAGGGCCATTTGACTGAGTCAAACGCTTTAACTGCATCGAATGAAACTACTGCCGCTTCTTGCGTCCCCTACTGGGTATGATCAATTATATCGCCATTCGCTCACCCAACCCGCTTCCCTTACTTGAACCAGAACCTCCCAAGCTACGCAAATGCTGGAAGAAACTAAAAATCATTCCCGACCTAGCTGATGCTCTCCTTCAGTCTCCTCACCCTACCAACCTACTTAACAAACGCCTAACCTCTGATGCCTTTGACTCATGGCTAAACACCTCACTAATCCCACTCACCCCCTCTTGCAAACCGTCAGCTCGCCAAGGCCGTTTTCCTAGATGGTTCACACCAGAACTGAAGACCACTAAATGACTATACAAATCCCTGAAACGCACATGGCAAAAAGACAAAACAGCCATTAGCAGATCCACCTTGGCCCGGCACCATCGCCACTACAAGGCCAAAATCCGGAAAGACAAAAAAGCCCACTACAACTCCCGAATCCTAAACTGTAAAAACCCCAGCAAAGAACTCCACAAAATCATCGCCGAATTCACTAAACCATCATGTTACCACCAACCTTCCCACCCCCTCTCAATCTCTGTGCGATTCACTCTCTCTACACTTTTACACCACAGCTCTCGAAAGAACAAACTCTAACCAACAAGCTATCTCTCTTACACCCACCATGCAATCCACCCAACCTACCTGCCATCCCACCGCCTGCAACCGCTACCCAACCGACTTTCGACGCCTTCATTCCAATATCAACTGACCAATTTCTCAAACTTCTCTCTGCCCGCAAACCATCCGGCTCCCCGCTGGACCCCTGCCCAGCCACGACCCTCAAAGAAATATTTGCATCTACCTGCGCAGGAGAACACGCAAAAACCATCAAACGACTCCTTCTCCTCGAGAATTTTTCCCAACGCTTTCAAAACCGTACATGTCAAGCCTCGTCTAAAGAAAAAAAAAACCTCCCTTGACCCTTTCGAGCCTAAAAACTACCGCCCCATCTCAAACACCAGGTTCCTTGCCAAACTCATTGACCAAACCGCTTACTCCCAACGAAATGCCTTTGTTGAAGCCAGCAATCTCCTAGACCACGCACAATCTGGTTTCAGAGCCCGACACAGAACCAAAACCACCCTAACCTCAGTGTGGGATGACCTTAAAAACACTGCTGATTCTGCGGGATGCACCATGCTAATCCTACTTGACCTATCAGCCGCCTTCGACACTATCAACCACTCAATCCTCCTCGACCGCCTCCACTCCCTAGGAATCTGAGGAAACTCTCTCAAATGGATTGCATCCTTCCTCGACAATAGGGACTAAATAACCCTACTCTCCACCTATGCTTCCCACGTCCAACCAGTCAACACAGGAGTTCCACAAGGAGCATGCCTATCGGCCCTCCTGTTTAACCTCTATATGTCCACCCTCCCATGAATAATCTGATCACACAATATTCTCTGCTACAACTACACCGATGACGCACAACTAATCCTAAAACTCCTGAATTCAAAACCCATCTGCCAACCCGACCTCGCTTCCTGCCTCCTCGACATAGATCACTGGATGACCACAAACCACCTCTTGCTAAACCCATCAAAAACTGAAATCATGATATGTGGGAACACCAAACTTCTTCCGCGCCTGTTCCCTGGCCATCTGCCATGGGCAACGCCCCGACCCCTCAAATTCAGTAAAAAACCTTGGATGCATCCTAGACTCAGACCTAACTCTCTCGCTCCAAGCCAACAAAGTCCTGCCACTACCACCTTAAAACTCTTAGGTGCACTTTTCCATACCTCTCCTTTCCCAACCGCCTCTACGCGGTCCAATCAATTGTTTTGGCAAGACTGGACTATGCTAACCCCCTCTACCTCGGAATCCACGTGTACCAACTGACTAAACTACAAAGGGCACAAAACGCTGCAGCCAAACTGCTACTAGCACTTGGCCCAAGAGATCATATCAGCCCAGCACTCAAAACTCTGCACTGGTGACCTCAATATCTTCAAGACAAACTAAAACCCTACCATCCTCCACGCACTCTGCCGGCCTCCTAGTCATACCAAAAACCAACTCAATCAGGTTAGGTGGATCATCATTCTCACCCCAGGCTCCCACTCTGTGGAACACACTTCCACCCCACATCCCATTCACCGAGGACCTCATGGCTTTCCGCAAATTATTGAAATCATGGCTCTTCCCCTAGAATCAACTCTTAACTCAAACTGGACAACAGCAATCAATGACCTTAGCCCAAAGCAGCTTTATCATAAATAAATATCCAGCATCATGATCCGAGGAAGAAATCGAAAACTAATGACCGCTAATGTCAATTAAAACAGATAAACTGAATAGAACAAGTGAGGTGGATGAAAATAATGAAGTGGATGAAAGGAATAAACTTGATGAAACAGTGGAGTGGATGAAATTAACAAAATGGATGAAATGATCCGAGCGAGAAATAGAAAACTAATGACCACTAATGTAAATTAAAACATAGATGGCATGGTATGACAGAGTGCATGGAACGAATGGAATAGATTAATCAAGTGGATGAAGTGCATGGGACTGACGGAGCACATGGGACGGATGAAGTGCATGGGATGAATGGAGTGAGTGCGATGGGTGAGGTGGTAGAACGGATGAAATGAGTGGAGCGGACGAAGAGTGTGCAGCGGATAAAGAGGGTGGAGCAGATGGAGAGTGGAGTATCTGGAGTGTGGACAGTGTAGAACAGATGGAACGGATGAAGTGTGTGGGAAAAAAAGGAACGGACGAAGTGTGTTGAGTGGTCTGAACGGACGAAGTGTGTCGAGCGGGTGGAACGGATGAAACATATCGAGCGAACGAAGAGTGTAGAACTAACAAAGTATGGAACGGATGAAGAGTGTGGAACGGACTAAGAGTGTTGAACGGATGAAATGTGTGGAGCCGATGGAACTAATGAAATGTGTGTAGAATATGGAACGGATTAAGTGTCTGTAGCGGATGAAACGTGTGGAGCCGATGGAACGGATGAAATGTGTGGAGCGGATGGAACGGACGAAAAAAATGTGGAGCGGACAAAAAGTGTGGAGCGGATGGAACGGACAAAGTGTGGAGCGGATGGAACAGATTAAAAGTGGAGCGGATGAAGTGTGTGGAGCGGATGAAGCGTGTGAGGCTGATGGAAGGGAAGAAGTGTGTGCTGTTGAAGTGTGTGTAGCGGATGAAGTGTGTGAGGTGGATGAAACGGATGAAGTGTGTGCGGCGGCTGGAACAGATGAAGTGTGTGCTGCTGAAGTGTGTGGAGTGGATGAAGTGTGTGGAATGGACGGAACAGATTCTGTGTGGAGCGGATGGAACGGATGAAGTATATGGAACGCATGAAATGTGTGGAGCGGATGGAATGGATGAAGAGTGTGGGGTGGATGAAGAGTGCGGAGCGGCTGGAGCGGATGAAGAGTGGAGCGGATGAAGTGTATGGAACGGATGAGGTGTGCGGAGCGGATGGAACGAATTAAATGTTGAACGCATGAAATGTGTGGAGTATGTGGAGTGCATGAAGAGTGTAGAAACGATGAAGAGTGTAGAAAAGATGAAGAATGTGGAACACATGAAGAGTGGAGCGGATAGCGGATGAAGAGTATGTGGATGGAACGGGTGAAGTATGTAGAAGGACGGGTGAAATATGTGGATGAATTCAGGAGAAATGGATGAAGTATGTGGATGGAACGGGTGAAGTATGTGGATGGAACGGGCGAAGTGGATGAAACGGAACAAGTGTGTGGACGAAACTGGTGAAGTGAGTTGAACGGATGAAGTATGTGGATAAAAATTGATGAAATGGTGAAGTGGGTGGAACGTGTGAAGTGAGTGGAACGGATGAAGTAGGTGGATGAACGGATGACGTATGTTGATGGAACGGGTAAAACTGGGTGTATGAAACAGATCAAGGAGGTGGATGGACGATGCATAGAGAACGGATAACGTGGAAATGAGCAGACCGGATGATGAAGGGATAACATGTATAGATCGGACGAAGTGCATTGATTTGAATGAATAAATAGATCTGATCGATCTGATAGTGTGCTTAGAACTGAGCGAGTACATATAACGGATGGAATGCACGGAACAGATAGAGGGCACGAAGTGGACACTTACACAAATGATTCCAGACCATTCCATGCTCTGGAATCATTTGTGTAAGTGCATAAAACGACCGAAGTACATAGAATGGTTGGAGCACATAAACCGGAGTGAATGGAAAGGTTTGGAGTGCATGAACAGTTGGAGTGCGCTCGATCTCGAGCACCTAAGGTAAACCACCATATCACATCTCCATGCTTACTCTCTTCTTTACACCACCACTCAACTAGAACACAGCAATACTATGACACCATTCGGTATAGCTGTTCTCATACCATCCCTTGCCTCATACTCCCTATCATCCTAACTAAACACTGCTGGTTACACACCCTCCAGCCTAGGCGTTGTCCTATCGGTCTGGATAACAACCTGCCAGAACGAACACACACTCTTGATCTCCCAACCACCACACCTACCGCTAAGAAGCCGCTATCACAGGAATGCAACACCTGCTGCACACATATCCGGTGCTCACACGCACCTTATGACTCTTTCTCTCTCTACTGACTTGAACTTCGGTTCCCGAGGGAGTTCAACCTACCAGCGCCTTGAGATCATACAAATGGTACATAAGGTGCTATATAAATGCAAAATAACATAACATGTGATGTAGTCTCCGCAGGTTGTTAGTTATATTCCTGTATGGGACATATCTGGTCTGATCAGAGTGTATGAGTTTACCTATGACCGGTCGTAGCCTATTTGCCATGACTGCTGTGGGAATCTTCCCATCTTGGTTCAATAGTGAGAGGGGTCAATAAGATCTGCATTCTGTATTTGGTTTGTTTTGTTTGAGGAGTGGGATAATTACTGCCTCTCGCAGGTTCTCCGACAGTTTGCCTGTGCCTCGTTTAGCATTACTAGCAACGGGGGAAGTATATCACCATATACTCTTTATAAAATCCCCTGGGAGCCCATCCGCACCTGGGACTTTATTGTAGGTAGTTTCTTTATCACACTCGCTAGTTCTTCTAATATAATAAGGATTTCAAGGCTCTCGCTCTCTTCTTTGCTGAGTTTGGGGAGATAAGTCTCTGTCAAAGCCTCTTGTAAGTCCAACTCTTCCCCCTCTATGGATTCCTTATATAAGTGCGTGTAATAATCATGGAAACATTTATTCACGTCTTCTTGTGTCTCCTGTAACTGTCCATCCCTCCCCTTATCAGCCTTGATTGTCTGCTGAGGGGTCTCACTTTTATATAGCCAGGCTGACTTAGGTTACCTAACCATTCCTAGTGCCCTTTACACTCCTGCTGTAACCGGATACTTCTGTGGCTTCCTCTGGGGATCTGTTACCTTCTTGCATGATTTGTCCTATGCGTTTTGTAAATCTAGCATGACATCTTGCATCCTTTTTTGCCTTCGCTATGGCCACCCCTCTAACCACCACCTTAAAGGCCTTCCACACCGTACTGGGCGAATCCACACTGCCAGTGTTATGTTCAAAATATTCTTTCACTGCCGCCCTTTGGTCTTCCCAAAACCCAGTATCTTTTAGCGCTTTGACGCTTAGTCTCCATATTGGAATCCTAGCGCGGGGATCCAGGGGGGGGATAATCAACTTTTCTGCTGTTCTTTCAACAACCGCCCATCGCCTGGTGCATTACCAACTGCTTCTGTGGCTTCCGACAGCTGACTCCATCGACGACGCTTCACCACCTCGACGAAGGACTGCAGCCTACACGGGCCTCCCTGGGCCTCGGCCCATTACAATAGGGAGGGTGGGGGCAGGTTTTACATTTCTTTGCAACCCTTTATCTTCCCTTTCATCGCTGCGCTGCCTTTTTCCCTCACCATGGAGGAAAACGCACCATTTAAGTTCTGCCCATCCTGTAACAGGAAATACCGCTGGAAAGACACGCACAAAGTGTGTAATAACAGTATGACAATGGATCACCCTGAAAACAACTGCAAGCCCTGCAGGCTTTTCTGCCCAAAAACCTTGAAGGACCGTTGAACCAAACGCTGGGCCACCCACGCTATTCAGGCCGAGGCCTCCCTATACATGGCGGGGGAATTCAGTGAAGGCAGCATCAACATCTTAAGTGACGCAGAGGGTGATCAGGGTTTGAAAGAATTTCATGTGCGAGCCCCCGGCTCCGACGAGCAGGCCAGTGGTCCTGTGACTGAGAAATCATCCAGCGGCACATGTACACACATCACGCCACACTAAACGCACACCCCACGTCCGAATGTTGACCGTGTCGTCAAGCGTTTATAGCCACGCAGTGTCAAAGGAGAGGTCCTCCAAGTCACCCCTGTCCTCTGGGCCATTGCATTTGCCACACGACAGGTCTCAAACAGGTGCTGAGGCTGGTTTCAGACACTGCCTAAAAAAAAGCCCTCCTTTCAGGCGCTGAAGGGCACGTGTCGAAAGTCGCTTCAACGCCCCCGTCCAAAATGAGAACTCCTTAAAAAAGCACATACGGTCACACTTTTAAAATCAAGACATCAAACAACAAAATCTTTGCCCTTAACATCTCAGTGCTCTACCTCTCAAGTGGCTTTTCTCCCTCTGGGTGTACCCTTTCTGGGGCCCTGCATCACAAGGAGCCTACTGTTAAGTTCACTTGATCTCTGCGGGGACATTGGGGCACGGTTGGCGCCCTCCCTGGCCTTGGCTCCCCTGGATCCGGATTTACCCCCCCAGCTGCTGTAGTGTGGACTGCTCTGGTCGCTGGCAATGCCATGTTGTTTTGTAAAGATGAGCTCTCGGTCCTGCTTCTCTTCAGCAGGGGTGCTGTAGGTAGACCTAGTTGCTTCACTGGTCCGTATACATGATAGCCCAGACCGGCTGGGACCAATTCACTTTGGAGGTAAGTGTTTGTAACAATGATTATTAATGTCTTTCCAATGATGCTTGTCCGTAATTCTTAAAATGTTGTTTCCTTTTCCCAATAGGTGTGAAAATGGCCACGCTGCATCGCGGAGTTGAAAGCGAGTCCACACGGTGCCAAGAGGGAAATGCCAAGAGGGAAATGGAGTGGCCCCACCATGAGTGTCATTTTAGGGGGGACAGGGGTGTTTGTCCCCCCCAACTTTCATGGCACACCATTTTGTCCCCATTCATTTGGCTGTGGCACCTTTACTTCGGATGCCATGTCCCCTTCCCCCACCAACATTTTCAGCATAGTTACTTCACTGGGCCCCACTAGAAGGTAAGTAGGGTTTCAAGATGGTACGCAAGGCGTAGGTATTGCACGGCCAAGCGTTACATTTTTTGCAGTTTCTAACCTTGTGCGTTCCTTTTCTCTTGCAGGGGCAGCCTGGCGTTGGATGATGGAGAGCGGCAATCCGAGAACCTGTCAGCGGCTGATAGATGGAAGATTCGAGAGGATGCTGGATGAGAAGAAGACTCCTGCATAGATGGGCGCGAACAGGTGAGGATGAGACGAGCTGCAGGTGATGAATTCGGAGACAGGTAAGATGCACACTGTAGATGCTGAGTTGAAGATAGCTGCGCTTCGAGCGATGGTGTGGCTGCTTCCGGTAAGGTGTGCGTCGCCAAGGCTGTGAGCGATGGTATCGCTGGATTCAGGTAAGATGCGCGCCGATGAAGCAAGCTGGAATCGGGTAGGTGTGTACTGAAGATGGTGTCCAGGACCTGATGAGATGCGTGCTGAGCTGGAAAGAGGTAAGCGCTTCAGACGGCGGTAAGCGTTACGCTTCACACAGTAGAATAACGCGAAGCCTCTAACCGCGGGTGGGGCTGGCTTAAATAGCCTGACCCCTGCCACTCCCCTTTAGCTCTGCCTTGTGGCTCCACCTCACCACTCCCCTAGACTTCTGCACGTGCCTTCCAATGCCTTCGCCTGGCCTGGGTGCACGTGCTTTGGACACAAAGTGTGCAGAGCACACTTGATTATGAGCCTGGCGCCAAAGGCGCCAGTACAGGGTCCATCTGGACCCCTTGGAGGATGAAAGTGATGGCCCCAAGTTAGTGTCCATGACACCTACACCCTACCCTTTCAAGGCACTCATGCCCCCTCAGTATTTCCCAAGTCAACTGAGTGGACCCCAGAAAGTTTCAATAAGGTTGAGGGGGAATGTCCTTTGTAGACATCATGGAGACCCACCCTGAAGAACTCCAAAACATTCAGTGCCCTACACAAAAAGGAAGAGTAGCCAGGGATGAACCACCTGCCAATGTGCCACACCTGGACACTTCACAGCCCAGCACCTCCATTCAGACCCCTGCTACCACAGTCCCTTAGTCCCTCAAAGGCTCTTTATATTGAAGACCCCTTTGGTTCACAGGATCCCGGATCCCAGTGGGACCAGTATAGCCAGGATCAATACTATAATGATTAAGACATATATGTCATCCAATCCCCAGACCATCAGTCTCAGACAGTGGCTTACTCACCAGTTGACCATCAGCTCCAGTATAATGAGCAATTCCTCAGGACCCCCCAATATTTTAAAATAGACACCCATTAAGCCCAAATTGACATGGATGAGGATAGTCTTGGAGACCAGAAATCAGCTACACAATTTAGTCCCCTCCTGCAATCTATCCAAAGGCGTGTTCAGCCTTCCCCCTAACAACAAAACTTACAGGGGCGGTCAAGCCCCCGCATTGATAAGGTGTTCAGGCCGGCTCCTACTGACCCACTGTACATCAGTTGTCTGCTGAAACCCGATTCCTTAGTTGTCACCACAAGATTCCCTGCATGATAAAGAAAGCAAGAAGATTTATACTTTTGACAGAAAGGTGGCTTCATAATCTTGTCCAGAAGAGAGGCAAGCCAACACTCATAGTTCTGTCTAAATGTGGCAATGGACAGTATTCACAATTCTAAGTGAGGCAATGGCTGATAATCGCAATTTACAAACCTTTCTAGGAGTGACGCAAGAAACACATTTATGGTCTTGCCTAGATGTGACGCTAGCTAATATTCACAATTCTGTCTAAATGTGACGATGGCTGATATTTGCAGGTTGATCTACATGTTGCACTGGCTAGCATTCACAATCCTGTCTAGAAGCGACACAGGCTAATATTCACAATCCTGTCTAGATGTGATGCAACCGGCCGTCTTCCAATTTTCAAAGAGGCTACAAAAGGTGTGGGAGCAGAGGTAGAGCCTCCTCTGCCAGAGGCTCCATTCCACCCAAGCAATGATGCCCCGCTCCAGGTCCCCTGCCATGCCACTCCGGTAGGAGGTCTCATCTCACAATTCACCCACGCATGGGTAGGGATCACTTAGAACATGTGAGTTTTATCCACCGTGGCAGGACGATACTCTATAGAGCTTCTACAAAAGTCATCCAACCACCTGCCAAAACACAGAAAAATGACACCAGAGGAAAGGTGCATATTACTGGAGGAGGTGAAAACCCTGCTGGAAAAGGACGCCATAGAAATCGTCCAAGCAAACGAGGTAAACCAGGGTATTTATTCAACGTACTTCCTTGTGCCAAAGAAAGACTTAATGTGCCAGGTACCAGGTACTAGACCTGCGTCCAGCCAACACGTATGTTAAGGCATGCATTTGGATAAGTGCTTTGGGCTGCTGTCCTGCTGGTTGTGTTGCAGAGGACTCCTGTCTAACGTGGATTATAGCGAGCGAGCCGAGGTGAGGCTGTCAGGCAACCCTCACGGACATATCCAGCAAGCTGATTGGCTGTTTTGTGCACGCCCTCCCACCCGGAACCATACAAAAGCACTGCGTGTGCGCATTTGTGCGCACGCATTTGTATAAGTGCTTTGGGCTGCTGTCTAGCGTTCTAGCTTACAGCGAGGCGTTATTGTTGAGCTAAGTTTTACTAATTCAAACAGTGAGTTTTTGTTGTGTCTGGTAAAATATTTATCTTTTGTGTTGCACAGGCTAATATGCAGTCAAGACTGCCCTCGCTGAAAACGGAGATGCCTCTATCTATTCAACCTGTTCGTTCTAAATTTCCTCATAATTCTCTATTACTAACTGCACAAAAGAAACCAACACTCATTCTGTGTTCGACTCCGGTCTCAAGCCGTTGTCGCAATGGCAATAAAGTACCCTTTAAAGGGCCGCCATTGCCTGATATTCAGCATTTCTACAAAGAAACACCTAAGGCTACCTCGTCCAACACTTCGAGAGCTATTCCAACTTCTCAAGTTGAGTTTTCAATTAAGTCAGTGCAGCGTAATTGTATGCCATGTTTCCATCCAATGGACAGACCCTTTCCTCCATCTACAAAAACAGTTATGACGGCATTGGGCAAAGGAGCTGCTCCTTTTGCAACTTCCACTCGTGGTAGCCCTGTGTCCTGTATCTCTTTATCTGACAAGTGTGTTGTTACCCAACCTGCCATCATCAGCCCCCGCATTTGCTGAGGCTGTCCCAGCTGCTTGTGTGCCATCTGATGTTGCTGTAATTAATTTGGATTTGAATGAATCAGAGTTTTCTCAACAGTTACTTCCTGAGGGATCGCCCCTCAATTTGTCACAATCTCCAGTCATGTTTTCAGAGATTGACCTTAATTGCTCGGTCATTGAAGCCTCATTCCTTGCCCCTACGCCACGTCGTGGAGTAGAGCCGATGGTGTTGTCTGGTAAAGTGGATGCCGAAGTGGCGAATAACAATATGATCAATCTTACTCTATCTGCTATGCATGTTTCACTGCAAACACTATCCAAACTCTTTGACTCGGTGATTAACAACATGTGTGACCACTCTCAAAAATTGGACAAAATTTTAGCTTGGCAAGAGTGCCACCTCTCTGTTTCAACCAAAAAATGCTCCTGCATCTAGTTCTAATGATATAAGAGATCGCCCCTTGGCCCTAACTGCCTCGCTAGGCATACAAACTTCATTTGAGATACAGGAATCTGCACGTCCTAATTGTGTCCAATCTTCTTACTTCTCTAACCTTGGTAGTGCTGCTCATTGAAGGTATTATATTGGATAATATGGTCCCCTCTGTTTTACCTCCACCAATTCCTGCTGTTTTACCACCAAGTGTTGGAGCAACTCCGTCGGTGAGTGTCCCCTATACAATTTATACCCCCAAGGCACATCTATCAGCCCCCAACCCGTTGGGCTCATCTATTATTCCACCTTATGCTCCGCTTGATGCTCTGGTGGAAACGGTATTGGGTGTGGATAACTCCTCTACTGCCAAGCTAGTGCCTTCCAAAGCCACTCCTACAGGCCCTCTCCCTATAAGTGAACGGGGCATGAACTTGCCTTTAGATTTCCATTGGCAAGAAATCCGCCGTGCAGTTGATGCATACATGTCTGGTCATGCTCTTTCTGCTCAAAAATGTCCTTCTTCCACCCAATTATCTCTACCCAAGTGCTTGCCGAATGCAGCTGAGCTGACGTCTCCAACAGTGATCCCTGCCACAGTTGAGGCCGCCCGCTCTACTGCATTGTCTGACAAGCCAAGTGCTGAGCCTTTTCATTTGTCTGCTCCCCAGGTGTTTCCTAGCACATCTAAACGATCTCTCTTGGCGGAAATTGCCCCTGAACTTCTTGAATTTCTGCAAGTTGCCTTTCAAAAAGAGTCTAAACCACCTTCTTCCAATGCCTCTGTACCTCTGGCGTCCGGTAAAGGACCCGTTGCCTCTCAGCCATTACAAAAGCGGCCAGCTAATTTCTGCCTATTGCTGAATTGTAAGCCACCTCCGTGTCCACAATATGTTCTAAATCGCAACTCCATCTTGAGCATCTTTGCCGATGTTCCAGCATTGGAGGATATTAGTTCACATGATCTAACCTTGGTGGACTTCTTTGATAATTGCAGTACGCATGCAGTACGAATTTGGATGCAATCGCAAGTAATTCAGAACGCCATATGGTCTGCTAGAAGACAATTGTGTGACCTGGGCTTTGAGATCCCCTTAGAGGCAAATGACAGTGCTCAGACTCTCCAGCAGCAGCAATCCTCTATCACTGCTCACCATGCCATCTACGAAAGCCTTTCCCATGGGCAGAGAAGGCCAAGATTCTCATCTGAGACTCATTCTCAGCATTAACTAGCCCAAGTAGTGAAGGCAAATAAATGTCCTGTTATTAGTTGGAATACTAGGGGTTACTCCAAGTTATTGAATAATGATTTTAGCTCCTTGGGCAAATATAAGTTAAACTTGCTCCAAGAAACTTGGCTCACCTCTGACCCTATTTGGGATGCTCATGATGTGCTTACAATTGCGGCTCATAAAGGGCTTTTTGGAAGACCTTTTGGTGGTTTATTAACTGCAATTCAAGCAGACGTTAATATTAGCATCACTCCTTGGGCTTCGCCCAATGCCTTTATCCAAATGACCCGGTTGAAATTGGTCTTAACAACCTATGCCATCATAAACATATACTGGAATTCGGTGGGGATCACAGATGAATGCTTCCTAAAAGCCTTAAGTGATATGTTGAACTCATTCTGGATGGTTCTGTCCATAAATTATTGATTGCAGGCGACTTCAATCTTGACTGCATCTGTTCCAACAATAAAAACAAATCAACTTGCATTAAAAAATTGACTCAATTTGTGAAACATCATGATTTATTAGGCTTAATGGAGCATTCAAGTCTGATATCCCCCCGGGTTCGACATGGTCTAGGGGCGCTTCTTCATCTGTCATCGACTACATGTATATGAATGCAAGTTTGTTCTCTGATGTTCTGGATTTTGAAATTGTGAATTCGGTCATGAGTGATCATAACCAATTAACTGCCCACTGGCAGTATTACATTGATCCTAATTTGCATAGAGACAAATTTGTTCAAGGCTGATTTAATGTTAATAATGCAGGTAATAGACTCTGATGGACGGAAGAGGCTTTGGATTCTTTTCATGATCGTTTGTTCCATAAGATCACAAGCTTACAGGCAGACAGTAGCTCTTCAAACGTCTGTTACTTTGATATGATCCAAGCCTTTCTGTCCTCGGTGCCTAGTTCCTCTGTAAATGTTGTTTATCGTATCCCCACATTGCATATTTTCGACAAGGAAATTAGAGATCGCAAGCGTCTGTTTGGGCAGCAGAAAAGAGAAGTGTTGAAGCTACCAGTTAACATCCGCTACAAACATCTTATAAACCTGAGAACAAAATATAAAAATTGGGTCAAAGCAAGGCGTGCCAAATTATATCACACTGATAGTCAACAACTCTTGGCTGCAGTACAAAGCAAAAACATTGCCAAAACTTGGGCCTGCCTCAATCAAGCCACGATTGGTCCGCAAGCTGTTATGCAAGCTAATGAGGTTTCTGAGTCCACATGGATTGCGTATTTTTCTGACCTATACAAAGTGCCTGATGGTGGTGTAGCCTTAGATTCCATATGCTTCCTGTCCAATTTTCATATAAATTTTGATTTAGATGATATTCTGTTTTTCATCAAAAAGGCCAGTTGGTCTGGTGCTTGTGGTCCGGATTGACTTTCCAATAATATGCTAAAAGCCCATCCTGAGAACAGAGGGCGTATTTTGTTTCAATTCAATTTTTTAGCCTCATTATGACGACTCAAAAACTTCCATCCACCTGGACTCACTCCATTATCGTCCCCATTTTTAAAAAGGGGACAAGGAAGAGCCGTCCAGCTACAGACCTATAGCGTTATTGGACGCACCAGGAAAGATCTTCTCCCGTTTAATCCTGAGAGATCTTCTTAAGTGGATTTTGCAGGCCCAGCTTAATGACCCTTTCCAGTCAGGATTTGTGGCAGGGTTAGGCACTATTCCTAACATTATTACACTGCATATGCTCTTGTCGAACTTCGCTGCCTGTACACAGACTCTGTTCCTAGCCTTTGTCGATTTCAAGGTTGCGTTTGACTCTATTGATCGCACCCTTCTCTACCATAAATTGGTTAAACTCAAATGTCCATCTTCCCTAATAGCTCTAATAGTACTGTTACATACCAACACTTCTATGCAGGTTAGACTAGATTTGGGTAGTAACATGACCTCGAAATGTCACACGTACAGAGGGTTGAAGCAAGGGTGTATTCTGGCTTCATCAATCTTCAACCTCTTTATATATGATCTGGGAGTCGATCTCAGTAAAATCTTGAGTGATCCTCCCAGCCTGGGCATACACAGAATTCCATACCTTTTCTATGCAGATGATTTAATTCTCATCTCTAAAACACACACTGGACTACAGAAGCTCTTGGAAGGCCTAGAGTCTTATGTAGATTTAAATCATCTAAAAATTAATGTCAATAAAACTCAGACAATGGTCTGTAAATGGCGCTTGGGTTGCAAAGTTAAACCTTTCAGGTGGAGTTTACATAATGTTACGCTTGAACGGGTGCCTATAAATATTTGGGAACTGTAGTTGCAGATACTCTATCAAGCCCTGGGTTTGACTCAGAAATCAATGATAGACTGCGGTCCTTAGTTGCCCAAGCAAGAGTGCTTATGGGCAAATTTGGAAAATTTACAATCAAACATGTGTTAACGTTTTATCGCCAGAAGGTGCTCCCAATTCTAACCTATGGGTCTGAAGCTCTTACTCCTAAAACTGCAATATGGTGGGACAAATTAGAATCATCTTTTTGGAAGCAAGTTTTACACTTACCAATGTGTACACCTTTACCCTTGATTCGTTTTGAACTGGGTTCTTTATCAATGTTTTCCTATGCCACCTGGAAATACTGTGCATTTTTTCGAAAATGTCTTTTGTCATTGGAGCGCTCCGATATCTTGGGAAAGGTGGCAGTACACTTACTTAAGCAAAATCAGACATTTTCTCGGAATTGGTGTGAATTCACCATGAACGCTTTGTCTGATGCTTCTGTTGAATTAAAGTTGCTCTTACCCAATGAAGCTCGAACGAAAATGAAAATTCATCAACATGATTGGTGTGTAACGCAAAACAAATGCCTAAACTACAAGGACTTTGATCGAAATTTATTTGGTCATAAACGTTATAGAGTTATGGCTGACTATTTGGTCAAATCTCCTTGTCCAAAGCTTCGCCAGAAGTTTCTTCGCTTCCGCCTGAATCTCTGGCCAACCCTAGACGTCTTGGCTCGTAGGAAGCAAATTCCGAAAGCTGAAAATCAATGTCGATTTTGAAAAAATTCTGCTCAGAAAGAAACATTGGAACATTGTTTCATCTATTGTCCACAATTGTCTACCATTCGGAAGAAGTGTTTCAGAAATTTCTTTGAAGATCAGAATGTGTACACTCAGAAAAACATGTGGCAATGCATCTTTTCGTCTGCTACGCTATCAATTAAGATAGCTACTGTACAGTTTTTGGATGCAGTTTTCCCTGACTAGCAGCAGTAATGCATTGCGCTTATTATAGAACCGGTATCCTGCTTGTCCCATGAATGGAGTGAGTTTCAGGTGGAACTGTCATCGATGGAATTTTATTGTATTAGTCATAAATTCACATTGTGTGTTTTTTTTTCCTTTTTCTCTTTTTTTTTAAAAAAAATGTGTGACTTTGTTGCTCATGTAAAACCAACTATGTACGACAATTCTAACATATTTTAACATATTGTATTGCATTTTGGACATGTGAAATTTGAAAGGTTGATTTTACAAACCATACAAATAAAAAAAATAAAAAAAGTTAAGACACAGAAATATTGCATGATGGCACTTGGAAGTAATTCCTCTTAAAACAGGGGGACTACATGGCAACGTTGGATATGAAAGATGCATACCTTTTTGCATTTCAAAGTTGCCAGCACACAGAAAATATCTGTGCTTCCAAATAGCTGGAGAACACTACCAGTTCAAGGTGCTCTCCTTTGGAATAACATCAGCTCCATGGGTATTCATAAAGGTACTAGAAGTGGTAGCAGCACACCTACACAGAGTCAATCCCAGTGAACTCTAGATGACTGGCTGATAATAAAGGGAGCCTCCTCAAATTTGCAATTTCAACACCCTTAGAACAATCAACCTTCTGTTCCAATTGGGATTCTCTATCGCCGAGAAAAAAATCAAGTCTCGTACCTAGTCAAATAAAACAATTGATATGATATGGCATTTATAACACGCATATACACAAGTGTTTCAAGGCGCGACGAGGCAAGGGAGGGGAAACAGAGGGAGGACAGAGACAGCGATCCTACTAGACCAGATGACATTGAGATCGCGCAAGAGCAGGGGAGGGGGAAGTGGAAAAGTGCAGGGGGAAAATGGAGGGAACAGTGCATTACATAGGATAACAGTAAGATAAATAAGGACAAATAAAAGTGCAGCCAGCTGGTGGCAAGTGCAAGGGTAAGTGCAGACATCTGGTGTCAAGTGCTAGTAGGGGCTGTAGGGATACAGAACAGTCCCTGAGTGTAAGGGTTGCCAGGGGTCAGTGCAGGTGTGCAACTGGCGGGAGGGGACCTGGGCCTGAGATCAGAGGGTAGCCAGGTAACCAGTGCAGTTTCGGATTAAGCCAGGAGATCAGCAGGGGAGATGAGGAGAGAAAGCAGAAGCAAAGAGGAAGGTCTTGAGGTGCTTCCGGAACTGGAGATGGTTCCCCTCAAGTTTCAGAGAGGCAGGGAGGCTGGTCCAGAGGGAGGCCCAGCAGAAGAAAGAGATCTACCACCAACTCGCTGTTTGAAGAAGCGACTGACCCTGAAGGAGTTGGAGGTGGATGAGCCAAGAGCATGAGACAGAACATATTTAGAAAAAGAGAGTTGAAGATATTGAGGCCCCAGAAGTCCTTGTGGACAATGCAGAGGGTTTTGAACTTAATCCTCACTGCCACTGGGAGACAGTGCCGAGATTTCAGTCCTGGAGAGATACAATCCCTGGGCTTGAGGCCAAGGACAAGTCTCGCAGTCCTGCTTTGGATGAGTTGCAGAGGGCGGAGAGTAGAGGCAGGCAGATTTAGAAAGAGGCTGTTGCAGTAGTCCAGCCTAGAGAGAACCAAAGCTCTGGAGACAGTGAGCTTCTGGGGGAAGGAGAGGCAAAGGAGAATACCTCTGAGGTGCAGCTGATAGTGTGACTTCTTAGAGATGTCAGAGATGTGAGGAGAGAAGGAAAGTGTGGAGTCGAAGATGACCCTGAGATGTTTAGCCTCACAGGTGGGAGCAGGAAGAAGGCCAAGAGAGGCCGGCCAGAGAGTAACAGGATAGGAGTGAGCAGGTGTGCTGATGAGAAGAATCTTGGTCTTACTGGCATTAAGGCAGAGATCATTGGCGGCGCACCACTCCTGGATGGTAGACAGTTGGAGATGAGAGAAGAAGATGTGGCGCAAGGGAGCCTGAAGATGAGTTGTGTGTCATCCGCATAGCACTGAAAGTTGGGGCAGAGAGCGGCAATGCGGTTGGCACGATGTGCCAGGTATTGGTTGAACAGCCACGGAGAGAGGTTAGACCCTTGGGGACACCATAGGTAGAGATAGAGGAGAGGAAGGACCCAAGTTGGACCTGGGAGGGTCGATCAGAGAGGAAGGAGGTCAGCCAAGCCAGGGCCCAATCAGTGATACCCAGGTTATCACGGAGACGGTTGAGCAGGATGGCATGGTTGACCGTGTCAAAGGCAGAAGAGAGATCACAGACTGTCGAGAATGCCAGGTTCTTTGCTCCTCCCAGACAGGACCACTCTGACCTCTAACTACTCTCCTTATTCTCTGGCACCTTTCACTCTGTCCTTTCTTTTTTTATAAGCTTTATTTAATTTTAGGTCACATGACAATATAAGGAAACACAATAGGTACATCAGTGAACAGTCCGGTGACCCTTTTCTTTGAACACCTTCCGCCCCGGTACCCATGAAAAAAAAAAAGGGGGGGAAAGGAGGGGTGAAGATGTACAGAAGGTGCTATTGGGTTTCGGCCTCCCAAACTCCAGTCATCTGCCGCAGACCAAGCAACAGCAAGTTTCACTTCCCTTATCAGTTCAGAGATCAAATGCGTCTTGGGCTGAGATTTGAGTCCCCATAGTGTTTTGGTGCTCCCCTCTCCCTGGGGCCACGCATCCCGGTACTGGCCACCTGGCAACTTCCCCTCAGCCGATCACAAAAGGCACAGTTTTCACATAATACAGGGTCTGAACAGGTGAGCCTCCATGTCCTTAACATATTCAAGGAATGGAGACCAGCAATCCAGAACCAAGGCACAGAATTCCTGAGACAAATTACACCTACAGCACCCAACAAGAACGCTCAGATCAAGCAATGACATTTGCCTAGAACCAAAACCCTACAACAAGAGAAAACTCTGAGGATCATCTTTCTTTCACCTCGCACCAGAAATGTGGAACGACCTACCGAAGAATATACGCAACACAAGAAACCACCTACTATTCAGGAAACTACTCAAATCGTGGCTCTTCACTGCATAACTAGAAGAACGCCCAAAGAGACACACACATACCTGGTAACAAAGATGAGTGAAGACACTGATCCCGGATCCCAACAATCAATCAACTACAAACAATATTCTAAGGAAGACATTCTACAATGTATCAAACTACAAACTGAGAGTTAGCCATAACAGGACAACACCATTGACCGAATACATAGTTAGACCAAGACGGAATGCCAAGGACGATTCATCAATAGTACCCTGGCCCTAATCACGCCCAAGCCCAGCAGACCACAGTCAATATAGACAGCGAGGGAATTGGGGGCAGCAAATCCACAGCACGAACAGCAGAGAGGGGGGACAAGACCTAACTGGCTCTCCCAACCTAAGATCCATACAATGCAACCAGGAACGCACCGTGACATCTAACCTAAAGGTTAGATGGCCAAAAAAAGTAACTAGCTACTAAGCATACCCACAGGAATGCTACTTAAATATAACAACATCGGCTAGAACCAGGACATACAACCCACTAACCGACTTCTAATCTCTGCAGATCAAATTCACCCAAAAACCCACACAACCATTTCTCGTCCAGCAATCCGCACACACTCCACCATACTGCAACAACAAACAACACATAAACTGTATCAACAGCACACAAGGTCTTGCTCCGATCCGATAGTTACACCAAAGGTCAGCGCACGGTGGAAAAACGAACTGAAGCTGCCAACAGCACACCACATCTCTCACTCTCCTACTCACTCTTTACCCGACTAACCTAACACCTCCGCCCTCTTGTTACAGATGCACCTGAGTGCCTGGGGACCAATTCCGTTGGTGACAGTGCACAATATAAATACCATTAACAACATTAACATGTATCTGGGGATGGTATTTCCCATTAGTGCCGTAATCCTCCCCATAGCCAGCATCTCCCAAACCTTGATCCACCAGTAGGCCAGAGCGGGGCCCTCCGAGGTTTTCCAGAATCTGGCCCCAGTGATCTTCACCACCCGGAGCAACTGAGTTATCAGGAAGCCCGGGAGCCCTTGGGTGGGCAGGAGCCATCCTCCGATGCGTCTCAAAGCAAAACCATCTGGGGGTCAAAGGGAAGTTGGGCCCCAGTAATATCTTTAATTTTCACTAGCACCTAATTCCAGAAAATAACCAGAACGGGGCAGGACCACCACATGTGTAACATATTACCCACCTCTCCACACCCATGCCAACACCGGTCCTACAGCTCCAGAGATATATGATGGAGTAAGGTACCACCTATAGAAGAGTTTTATTGCCCACTCTTTTGCCTGCATGTACTTTGAGCTAGCATGTGTTCTCTGCCAGATCTTAGACCATGAATCGTCTGAGATTTCCCACCCTAACTCTTGCTCCCATTTCATCACATAAGGGAGTATACTCCCCCCCCGGTCCCCCAGAAGCTTATATAAATGAGAGACCTGCCCAAAGCCCTTCCCCTCCAAGACAGAGAGTTTGATCCCCTTGGGAGCACTGGTGGCCATTCTCTTGGTAATCGGATTAGTTATCCAGAGTCTAAGTTGGATGTAGCAGAATCGCTTGGTTTCAGGCAAATTGAATTTGGCCTTGCAATCGCAAATTGAGATGTTTCCCTCCGCAGAATAAGTCCCGGAGTCTCAGCAGGGAATCACCCTCCCAGGCTGCAAAAGCCCCGTTAACCATCCCGGGGGAAAAGTCTGGGCTCTGCAAGGCAGGTGTGAGAGGACCCAACCCCTTTGGGATGCCCAGTAGCCAATGCGCCTTATACCAGTGTCCCAGGGTGACCGGGGTAGCTGGCAAAGGCCTGACCCCTAGCTTTAACTGACAGGAACAGGAACTCATGTAATGGAGTCGCGAGCCCTGCTTTTTATATGTCCTTCCAGCGAGAGGGCCGCATCGCTGGCACCCCAGTCCAGGACTGGGGCTATTTGCGCCATCAGCAGGTAATTCCTCACGCATGGAACGCCCAGCCCCCCTGCAGATGGGGCTTTTGATAAAACCTTCTTTGGGACCCTCTGGTGCTTGCCCCCCAGATTAATTGAACTATGTCCCTTTGGAGCCCCTCAAAGTCCCTCGCCCGCACTTTCAAAGGCGGCCCCTGAAACAAATATAAAAGCTTCGGGATCCAGCCCAGCCACTAAATTTGTTGGTGGGTCCAACGTGCCAGTTGATCTTGGCAGTCCTTTAACAAGCGTGGGAGATTGGCACCCACCAGTGAAGTGAAATCAGTGGTAATTGTGACACCCAGGTATGGCAGCTCACAGCTCAGTAGGTGCCCAGTGATAGCCAGATCATCTCCCAAGTCTGCAAAGTTTCTCGGGAATCCAAAATATTCAGGCCTAGAGACTTATCTTTGTTGATTCTAAAGCCGGAATATCCCCAAATTCGTTGAGGGCCTTTGTTAATTCGGGCAGGGATCCCAGGGGATCAGAGAGGAAGCACAACACGTCATCGGCATAGAGTGGCAGCTTGTGCACGTCCCCTCAGAGAGTCAACCCGGGAAACAGCGGGTTGCACCGGATGTGCTGAGCCAATGGATCCATTGCTAGGGTGAAGATAAGAGGCGAGAGCGGACTGCCCTGCCTCGTACCTCTTTCCGTTTGGATATACTGGGAGAGTTGACCATTGACATTTATTCTTGTCCTAGGGGCTTTATAGTTGGCCCTTCTACATATACCCAGTCCATGCTATTGAATGCTTTGCGGGCGTCCAGGGAGAGAGGTACAAAGCGCTCCAGTATTTCCCTCTTAACTGCTATTGCATCTGCTACTCTACGGATATTATCGTGAGCCCCGTGCCACACTATAAACCCGGTTGGTCCCGGTCAATCAGCTTGGGGACGATTTCGGTCAGCCTGCAGGCCAGGACCTTGCCATACATTTTGGCATCGACATTCATAAGGGCTACTGGCCTATACACTGAGCGATCCGCCCCATCCTTCCCAGGTTTCAGAATACGTGTGGTGGTAGATTCTGCCATGGTTTTGGAGACTGCCCCATACCTCAAAAAACAGTTAAACAGCTTTGCCAGCTGGGGGACCAGCATAGTCGCAAAAGCTTTGTAAAACAAGCCCGGGAAGTCGTTGGGCTCCGGCGCCTTCCCTGTAGGTAGGCTCTGTATGGCTCCCAGGACCTCTTGTTGCATAATATCGGCTTCCAGGCCCCCTCTGTCTTTGGTAAAAAGCTGCAGAAGTTTTGCTTGTGCCATATATCGCTCCTCTTGGCCCTGTACCCCTGGAACGCTCGCCCTCAATACCCTTAAGTATCCCTCCATGAGAGCCACTTTGGCTGCTTCCTGAGTAACCCTCTTACCATACCCGTCCAGTAGGGCTGGGATAAAGTTACACTGGGCATGCTTCCATAGCTTTGCTGCCAAACGCCGGTTGGCTTTGTTGCCCCTTATATAGTAGTACTGGTGGGGCGTGAGCAATGCCTGCGCTGCCTTATCTGAGAGGTGGACTTCCAATCATTTCTGCGCAGCCTGTAGCTCCTTGAGGTATTTACATGAATTAGTAGTTTGGTTGTGGGAAGCTTCCCGCAGTCGGACCTCCCCCTCTAACTCTTCCTCCCTAGCTTTGTGGGCTTTAGCGTATGCTGCTGTGCAGCAGATGATAACTCCCCTAAGGACCGCTTTGGTTGCGTCCCAAACCATGCGCCGGTCCTTGTCCCCTGTGGCATTCTCTGCAATGTAGTTGTTGAATGCTTCAGAGATGTGGGCTCGCATCGCAACGACTTTCAATAGGAAGTCGTTAAAGCGCCATCATTTAGGATGTGTGCTCGCCCGTGTCCCAAGGTCCAGACAGACGCAGACTGGAGCATGATCAGAGAGGATCCTAAGGATGATCTCACTCCGGGTAACTGTCGGGACTAGGGACCTGGAGATCAATGCCATATCCAGCCTGGAATGCCCCTGGTGCACTTTCGGAAAAGAAGATGTAATCCCGTTTGTCAGGATGGAAATACCTCCAGGCCTCTATCACTGAGAGGTCTCTCAAATGTTTTGTCATTACCAAGAAGTTGCGCCTGTCTGCTGCCGATGGGGCCAGGGTTGTGTCTTTGGTGGGATCTATAACAGAGTTAAAGTCCCCAGCGATGATTAAATCAACCTCTGAGAAGCCCAATAGTGTTTTGGTGTGTGCAGTGAAAAAGAGTTCCTGGCCAGGGTTTGGGCCGTATTGTGAAACTAGGGATTTCTTCTGTGCCCCCGTTTTGGTGTTTAGGATCAGAAACCTCCCTTCCGGATCCCGTATCAACCCAGCACCTTAAGCGCCAGCTCCTTCTTAATGAGGATGACCAGCCCTCTCGTTTTAGTGCCACTAGAGGCAAAATAGGACCTACAGAAGAGTTTATGGGCCAATCGCGGCCCATCCCAGGGAGCAAGTGGGTTTGCTGAAGGACCGCAAGGTCAGAAGCAAGTTTTGCTAGCCTCTGATGGACTGACTTGCGCTTGACTGGGGAATTCAGCCCTTGGATATTCCAGGTGTAGCAAGCAAGATATCCCCAGGCATTTCATCATCTTGCATGGGAAGTGCGAGTTGGTGCTGGGGAGTTAACACACCCTAGAATGCACTACATCCTGACCCCGGGGAGAGAGAGCCTCTGCTGTTTTCCCGCCACCGCAAGACTGGAATAGTTCTGATGACTTTGTGCCAAGCCCCCGTGATAGCTATGTTGTTCCCTTATCAGAGTAGAGGCCCCCATTCCGAGCAGCCTGAAAACCCTCAAAATAAACAAAAAAGGATAGAACCCCCCAAATAAACATCCCTCGGATAACTCTCATCTATGGGACGTTATGCCGGGACTGCTTCCCCGCAGGAGTTAACCATGCTGATAGACTTCCCAAAGTTCACCGTTAAACCAACATGACACTGCATAATACAACCAGGAACCATAGCTTAACTAGAATTTCACACCTGAACCACAGCGTGCCTCCCCTCAAGTGATCCCAGTGCATCTGTTCACCAACAGCTGCAGCTTGTGTGGGTCTGGTCAGTGCATTCAACTCAGGCGCCAAGAGTCACCGATCTCCCAACCTCTGGAGGGCTCTTTTCTTTGAGGATCCCCTCGGGCCTTTCGGGTGCTCTCCGCGGATCTTCTGAACATAGGTGGGCCCCCTCCTCTGATTCTTCCTGGGTAGGGCGAGTATCGCTGGTTTCAGAGCTCTGCCTGCCATCCTCGCATGCTTAAGGAATTCCTCTGCCTCCCTCTCAGACCTGATCACAAGTTTCCAACCTCGGTGTTTGAAGAGTAATTTGCATGGGTTCCCCTATTTATACTTTGTCCCTCAGTCTCGCAACTAGGCTGTCAGAGGGCTCAACGGCACCGTCTGGCAAGAGTCCCATGGGCTATGTCTTGGAACAACTGGAGATCAGCTTTACAGAAGGTCAGGGAGCCCTCCACTCTCGCAGCTGCCAGGACCCGTTCCTTCTGCTCAAAGAAGTGGACCTGTGTCAGCACATCAGAGAGCAGGTTTCTCTGTATCTGCGCAGAGGAATATACTCTATGCATTTTGTCCAGAACAAGTTCTTCTTTGTTTCCCAGGCCTAACAGGTAGCAGAAGAGCTTGCGCACATACTCCTCCAGCTCCTGGTCCTTCACCCAGAGGGGGATCCCCCGAATACAGACGTTGTTACGTTGAGAGCGGTTTTCCATATCTTCCTGACAAATACAAATTTGCTCAACTTGGTCTTCCACAGTGAGGAGCCCGTTTGTCAGGGATTGGGGCATGAGAGCAGGCAGGAAACGTGGGGCACTAGGGACTACAGTTCCCAGCAGGCTTAGGGAAACACTGTAGTCATTCGCACTTCACACGGATTAACAGCTGAGGGCTGATTGCAGTTCCTATTTCAACCGCCGGCCGCCGTGTGCAGGTGTGGCTTATTGAGAGTATGCAGCACGGGCGTCACAGCGGCTTTCAAGAGAAACTTTGGAGATCTGAGGAACGCAGAAGGAATGCTTCACTACATTCATTCCGGGTGGCGGCAGTGAACTTTATCTGGAGGATTCAATGCACTGCAATGTTTGGTCCGGGTCTTTTCCCACGGGAGGCCCGGGCCATCAGTTATGTGCTGGCAAATCTAATGTGGGCATGTTTTTGATGTACGGTGCATTTGCTTTTCTGCAGGCTAATAAGCATTGGGGAATCAGCGGGCAAAAAGCAACTTGGTGTATTTAAATGCCATTATACGCAGTATGAAACTTACCTGCACAATTGCCTAAAGACTACACCTTCAGTGTCAC
The DNA here is from genome assembly GCF_040938575.1 of Ambystoma mexicanum. Taxonomy (NCBI): domain Eukaryota; kingdom Metazoa; phylum Chordata; class Amphibia; order Caudata; family Ambystomatidae; genus Ambystoma; species Ambystoma mexicanum. The sequence goes on along the minus strand of NC_090923.1, from coordinate 345,640,133 downwards.
GTTCATTTTGGGAGCGTTACGGGCAGTATTAAGACTCTCTATTCCACTTTTGTGATTTATGTTTGCTTACGCTCGCGCACAGTGCCATGTGTGTGTCTCATTCATGAAGGGAGTCATTCCCGTGTATGTTTCATGACGCTTCATTTCATGACTAAGTGTGGCAGTGTCCCAGTGTGCTACATGTTCCTTGTATTATCTCAGTCTGGCAATATGTTCTGTGTTACTCTGTGAATCTACGCACACGCTTCATGTTATATGTATATACTTCATGTGTCAAAGTCTGTGAAGGGATCAGGTGTGTAAGGAGGTACAGGGCAGGAATTGGATGTGGAAACTTACCTTAGAAAGGTGCATGCAGGAAACTATTGAAGTCTACTGGTATTAGGGTGCACAGGTGTTGCAGTAGGCTGGTGTTAGGAGTGCATATCTATGTGTTTTGTGCCTTTCCTTGCAAACCCCTTACCCTCTTTCCCGGTTCCCTAATATCCCTTCCCTATCTACAACCTCTCCCTAATCCCTCCTTCCCCCATTGGCTGCCACGTAGTGCCCTGTGATTCTAATATCAGGAGCCCGTGCCAACGACGGGTGGAGAGCTCGATCTATTCGGTTTCTGTGGTTCGGGGGAGGTTGTCGTGCCCTTATCCCTCTTGTGTGATTCTTGACACCTTTGCTGGATTTCCATTTGCCCCCGTTTTGTGATCACAGTGTGCCATTTCCAGGTCATCCAACCTCTTTTCCGCCGACATAGTCATTTAGCTCTGCTATGAATTTTGAGAGTCTGTCTCATGAACTTTGTATTTCCTGCTTGAGTTCCACCAACATTAGCATCAGGTCAGACTTGGTGGCCAGACAGTCCCCACGGTCCCCTGCCGTCTCCGAAGCATGGACCTGCATGGTGGCCAATATCGGATGCTTCTCCTTGGGGTCCAGCGAGGTCAGCATGGTCTTGATGTCTCCCTGCTTCGGCTTGCCCGGTGCTTTCGACATTGCCATAAGCGGGTCCGACCATACTCCTCTCGTCTCAGTAGGCGGCCTCTCCGGAGAGCAGACCAGGCCGCCCTGACTAGGGTGCGTCTCCGCTGAGGCGGGGCACAGATGAGTTTCAGGGCCTCTGGCCTAGAGGCTTCCGGGAGACTCCGCTTCCGCCAATCAGGGTGTGGGCCCTATGAGAAACCTGAAGGTGTCTCACCTGCTAGTCCCCGGGGATCTGTCATCCAGGTGGCCAGGAGCATGGCCATCACTTTTGGATCCAGTTCCTGGGGATGGACCAGTGCTCGAGGATCATCTGGATGAGGGGTCTTTCTGGAAGTGGAAGCGGGACACCAGACAGCGAGACACAGTATCTCCTTCCCTGTAACACCTTTTCCCCATCCTACCAGGTAGGATACTTAGGAACTCAATCCCTACCCCTTTCCCAACAAGAACACTTTCTATACCTAACTAACACTGAACCGTATACCTGACATGTCCCAACACAATGGTCAGGCAGAGTCATGCAATTACTGATCATTACACACACACCTGACTTCCATCGCACTTTCCCACACGGATAAAAGGTGGAGCACAAAAGCATACTCTGAGCAAAGCAAAGCACACGAGGAAGCAGCTGTTCCAAGATGGCAGTTTAATACGAGGAGAAAGACGACAAGACTGGAGAGGGCTCCAAGGAAGGAAGTGCCCTTGAACTTTTCAAAGAAAGACATCTTTCTTATTTTTGAAGGCTCAATAAAGTAACAAAGACCTTGACTTAAAGCTGAAGAAACCTGCATTGTGTGTCAGAGGTACCTGGGGCTCTCTCGTGTCGATAGCCAAGTAGGGGAGGAGCATTTGCCGCTGCGGTACTGTTTTTGGCTCCTACAACAAAGCAGCACCAGTAAAGTCAGCACAGCCGGTGAGCCGGGGAGACTGATACCAGACCGGTCTGTGTTAGAGCCAAGGTTGTAAGCAGCAACATTGTATGCAGAAATCTAAACAGCAGATGAGCGACTGAACCTTTGACTGGTAAAACAGATGCCGTAAACAAAGTGGTCCGGCACCAGGTGGGGGCTCATTCGAAGGTCTCTGTTAGGTATCCCACTAAGCTGTGGAAAAAAGTAAAAAGGAATTGTGAAGTCGAAGTGGTCCTGCAATGGGTCAAGCTAAACCGTGTGCACATTCGAAAGTCTTCGATAGTTAATACTAACTGAAATTGGTCCGAACCCGGCTGAGGGAGACTAATTGTGTAAGAGGAAGGATCTGAACCCGGCTGAGGGGGATCCGGGGTGAACCGTGTGTCACCCGAGAAAGAATATTCTGTGAACATTGTTAAAGGGTAGCTCAGCCCGGAAGAGGGGGAGCCAAAATAACGATTGTTTTATTAAAGGGATCTGAGCCCAGTTTAGGGGGATCCAGGAGGAAGAGTGAATCACCTGACTTGAGTACTTGTAAGAGGAAAATAACTTTTCATTTGTTTTGATACATCAGGCCCTCTGAATCAAGAGACTTGGATAAGTAAAAAGACTTGCGCACAGAAGGCCTTAATGCTAGTAATTGAACTGTATCCTCATGTTGAAGAAGCCAGAGATTGTGCAACACTCAAGTTAACCGCCTTGTCCCGTGCTAAAAACGTGGGGAAGGGAGGCCAATGGCCTGAACATCCTGACATATCATTTTTGTGAACACTTCTTTCTTTTTCATAAACACTTCCCCAACACGTTTTGTATTTAGAGGTAAGGATTGGCAATTGTTTTTTTTTATAGGTCTTTTTATTTTGATGAGACACCACTATTAATTCATTATTTATTATTTGATGGTCAGAGCTTGCCTCCATCTGTAGATTTAGGATTAGATAGGCGTTTATCATACCGTTGTTGAGGTTCAATAAACAACTTTGAATTGTGGTCACTTGTGTCTGTCTTACTGTTGATACCATGCCTTCCTTACAGCCCCGATGGCAAGGTTCGACTAGGCTCCTCCCATGGCGCTGACCTAGGACTCTGTTTCTTTTTTCTCCCCTAGACTCTCCGGGCACACGTACTTGCTTCGGGGTCCCCCACCCTGAAGAAGCATTGTGGGGCGGCGATCTATACACTCCACCATCTGCACCATCGGCTGCTCGACTCTGCCAGCCTCTTGTTTGCTGCTGAAGATCAAGCCCAGAGGCCCCAGCATTCTCCAAGGCCGTTGCACGTGAGACTATATGAGATGGTGAGTCTCTGAGGACCCTGGGTCTGGCAGGAACCCTGAGTCAGTCACTTGTAATGCCCACATTCCATGCTGGCCGAGATGGTGCTCAGGGGCCGCTTCATCCACCCCTAGCGAAACAGGCCTGCAGGATGTGCTTGCTGCATGCAAGGCTAACGAGAGAGACTCCGGGCCGCACCATGCAGGAGGCAAGCGTCAGCAGGCTGCAGAGCAATTGGGCTGCTCAGCACCGTGCTTTGACTGTGCGCTGCATCTGGTCCGGCTATAGGGGGTCACACCACCACTCTCTGCGGCAGCTCTGCCGACACAGCAGAGGAGGCCCGGGAGCGCTGCACTGGTGTGATCAGCAGCATCCTCCTCACCTCGAGCTGCCACATCGGAGGTGCTCTGTCCATATATCTCTCTGCCTGTAAAGTCTGGGCTGGCCCTGCCACCGTGCCCAGGACCACGCTGCTGCAGATTTTGCAGAGGGCGTGCCGGTAGAGCTGCTCACTCCAGTCACGGCTGGCTTGCGATTCTTCCCCTGCTTGTCACGGCAGAGAAGCTGGGGCTCTCCCAGCCCTCGATCAGCGCCGGCCAGGTCTCAGGCAGCATATGGTCCCCAGAGTAGGTCAGCTCCTCATTATCCGACGGCAGTCGCCGTCTTGGAAGATCCTGTGGCACCGGATTCCTTTGTAGTACATAGACTGGGCTGTATTGATCACTCCCTATATCAGCTTGTCCGCTGCACAGGTTGTTGGCAAACAGCTCACTTAACTTTGGGGACTGTTTACTTGCATTTCAGCACTGCTGTTGGACCCATTGGGAAGCTTCTCCCAGGAGCTTTTACCAGACATGACATGTCGGTCTGCCACCTGGCTATGCCCCACTCTGTCCTTTCTTTACTTTTTTGTGCGCCCTGCACACCTTCTTTTCCTGTCGTGCACACTTGCACCTTCTTTCCACCTTTCAGTGCCTCTTGTCCACTTCTCTTTAATTTTCCCCGTGCTCTCTTGCCTCTTCAGGATTTTTATTGTGCTCTCTTCCACCCTCTTTTCCTCACCATGCTCTCTTGCACCTTTTTCTCATGTTTCGGGTTACTTTCACCCTCTCGTTCTCTTCGCTGTCTCGCTCCATTTCGGGTCATGTGTGCCCCTCTACTTATGTTTGGGTCACTTGCACCCCCTCTAAGCTCCTTTGCTGTCTCTCTCTGTTTTGGGTCACTTGTGCCCCTCACTTATTTTCAGGTCGCTTGCACCCCCTCTTAGCTGCTTTTGTGCCGCGAGCGGACTTGCTATGTCTTTCTTTACTTCTGCTCCTCTAGCGCACCTTTTCTGACATTACTCTTTCTTTCTCTTGCAGCTTTCCAGCTTTCGCCTGCTTCTCTTTGCCTTTACCTTTTTTAGCTTTTCTATGATTTCTGCCCGCTTTCACACATCGGGCTCCCGCACGCTACTGGGTTTCTCCCTGCTTCACAAAACTCATCAACAGTAGTGCGGCAAGCAGGTCAAAACAGTTCAAATGGGTTTGGGTCGAGGTCACAGTCTCACCACCTGCCCCTCAGACATCCCTGGGACGGGGGCCACTGAGGCGCGATCGGCAATATGGCCGTTTTCGCGTGAGCTCCGTTTGCGCTGGGAGTTCTCCAGTACAATCTTTGCAGTCACCGCGGAGAGCTTACCGCAAAAATCACTTGAGAGAAGCATGAAAGGGTTCACACGCACTGACAGAGTCCCAGAGTGATTACTCTAACAGCATCGGCTCCCAGGTGGTCTCCCTGCCTGAGCTGGCCTGGAAGGAGAAGAACAATAAAGGAGGCCCGCTTTGGTGACGGAACGCCCAGAAAGAAAGCAGCACACAGACAAGCTGAGTCGCAGATACAATCTACGGCAAACAAGCGGCGAGTCTGTTTTAAACACCCTGTGCACAAGGAAGTGGAGAGAGCACCCTCCCCGCGCCGTCGGCTGGACTCATTGGGGAAGCTGCAGTAAAGGTTGGTGAACAGACAGGGTTGCCCGCCTCACACAGCAGACTGAAATAACACACAAAGCGTGTGGCACACCAGCAAAGCTTGGGGGTAACCACTACCCACGAAACAGTGCTGTGGGCGTAATTCGGCAGCCGCCACAGGCTGACACTGCACGGCTCACGTCATGAGCGGAACAACATTTGTAAATTTGGATCCTACCCGAGTAAATAGCTGCACTGACCCGAGACTTCATCGCAAAAAAGAATCGCTAAGAGGCACAATAGGACAGCGGTAAGGCCATCGGTATGCAGACAGCGTTGGTTCCGTATTCTGGAGAGGAAAGGGCCCTGTTAACGTGCTAGGAACCGCTGTGGGGGCATTACAGTGCACTCACCCGCTCTACTTATAACAATTCACTTGCTCTGAGTACGTGGAACCAGAAGGGTGATAAGGCGCATGGGCGGGGAGGGGCGGCTCAGCAGACCAGTCAAAAGCTCCTTGATTTCCTGGTGTGGTAAATGTGACACGCGAGGCAAGCCCTGAACCGCATCTCCCCATAGCGCAACACTCCAACTGGAGGCTAACACGAGAAGACCGGCGGGCGAATGCGCCGCGGGACGCGGCATGGCAGGCGCCGCCCCTTAGTGGGGGTTGCCGGGCCAGAGACTCCCCCCCCCGTGCCTGGTCTTCCAGGCGGCCCACGGGGGCACGGGAGGAGGGGCTAACTCAGGACCAGGGGGGGGGGCGCCGCCCCGGAATTGGCTGGGGTACCTGGGATTGGTTGGGGGGGCTGGGGGGAGCAGGAAGCCGGGGGGGGGAAGACCCTACAAAAGGGTAGGATCGTTTCACGAACGATCTCTTCCCCCGGTTTCCTGCCCCCGCCACGCGTGGTCCACGAAGAAGCATTTTTGTGTTGCTGTCCTGTGTTGGCTGCAGTCGTGGCCGTGGTTCCAGTGGAGAGTTCGAGGTCGGTGTTCCGGGTTTTCCAGCGTCAGCAGGTTTCGGTTCCAGTCGGTAAGAAAGAAAAGAAAAAAGGTGAGCGAGGGTCGAGAAGGGGTCACAAATTCTTAGGGAGGGTTGCCGGGTACACGTGGTGGGGGGCACTGGGGCTCGTCGGAAATGCGGGGTAGGCTTGGGGGCCACATTAAGGGCATCGGCGAGAACCTGGGAACATTTATGGGGGGTAGTTTATGTTTGTTTTGGCTGGGGGGTTGGGGGGTGCGGGGCCAAGTGCGGTAAGGCCTTCAGTGGGGGGGCGTGGGGCATCCGCAGGATCGCGGTGCGCGCACATAATGAGGTTTGGGGGTAATCAATTTATTTGGCACGTGGGGTATTCGGCTGGGGAAGGGTGAAGTAGTTTACGGTGCTCTGACCCAAACCCTCCCTCCCCCCAGGCCCGAGGGGTTAAGCAGCGGGTCACTGCCGCAAAGTTTGAAAGAATCCGGTTAAAAATAAATAATAAAATGCACCTACTACAACTGGAACATACACTTCGGTCTGTGGCGTGTGCATTGCAGGTGGCACGTGTATTATACGTGCACATCATACGTGTTATTAAATGCCTTCCGATGTAGTCTCAGGTGGGAAATCCACTGCAAATAGAACTTGGTGTTGCTTTTCTAACCTGTGCCGTGCTCCGTTTTAGCGCTTGCGGCCGTTTATATCGAACTTGGCGCTGCCAGGGGGTTTCTGCGTCTGCTTTCCTTCCTCGTCTGTTGATTTGGCACTCATTTTGGGATTAAAGAGGCCCTCATTTTACCATTTTGGCAGGCCCATTTAGAAGCACAGTGAATTAAAAACACAAAAAGGATTTTATTGGGGAAAGTGAGGAGATCGAGGTTTGTTTCTGTTGAAAGCCCCGTGCCTCCCACTCGCAGCTCCGCGTGTCTGTGTCTGCTGGGAACACCCGTCGCCGCATCGAAAAATAAACTCACGGTTCCCCTGCCACCAGGCGATCTCAACGTGGGTAAACGATGCACACCAAAATCAGTCACTGTAATAGGTATTCCACGCCACACTCAATGTAAATGGGCGGGGTTCAATTAAAAAAAAAAAAAAAAAAAATCTAGCGCAAATCACTTTTTCGTAGACTACTGGGCGCTTTGTCAGCAGATCCGCGATGTCTGATTTAGAAGAAGGGGTCAATGCATGTAAAACAAACATTATATATATAAAACGGGTGCAGGAACACAGGGCAATGCGGAATGGGCGTTGTGCATTGGGGATTGTTCAGGGGAACTTCACGCGGCTGCAGGCGAATGGTGGGAGGGTGGAAAACGAGACGGCGAGGCAGTGGGGGACTCGAGTGAGCAAGTGGGGTGATATTGGGGGGATCGTGAGCATAAGATACAGGCCAGTCGACCACATGGAGCGCGGCAAAGAGGCCAACCTTGAGTTCGAGAGTAATATTTGTTTCTGTATCACTTATTGAAGGTTCTCATGGTAGCGCCATGGGCCCCAGCTATATTAACTGCTTCAAATCGTATAATTGTGAGAGTTTGGGAATATTCAGCTCATCTCAGGTGGGGCGCCGGGGCCTGTTTGTACAAGGGTGTCGCAACATGGAAAACGGCAGGCGGGGCTGTAAAAGAGGTTCCAGTTTAATTGATTTAATTGCCCAAAGTGATCGGTATTCATGTTGCACGTGGAGCTGGGGGAAATAGGTACATGGTTTGGTGCTGGGATAGGGCGGCGAGTGGTGGTGCAACCCTCGCGGCCAATGGCGTCTGGTTTAGGGGCTATGATTCAGGCACTGTCTACCACACTGGCCTTCTGGCGAATTTCACGTGCTTATTACAGGGATATGGGTTGTATAACATGCATATACACAAGGTTTGACATGATTTTAAGCCAGAAATGGTCGCAACGTTGGAAATGGCATCAGCAGGCACACGGGCCAGGGGATATGGGGCATGTTGCAGAGATTGCACGACAGGCTGGTTTGTAGCATCATTTTCTATGTTGCACGCCCTCCCCACCACACTTTTATTGTGCGGTTAGGCATGCGGAGGCGCGTGGAGGTCCGGCTTGGATTATACGGATCCTCTCATCCCGGCATGCAGTATTGATGGAACTGGGGGTGAGACAGTGAATTTCAAAATAAAGGGGAGTCTGCTTGGGGCAACGGTTAAACGGATGTTTGGATACTGCTTGTAAGAATCCTGGTAGGGCTAGTGTGGGAACAGTACCCCCACTGGCGCAGGGTAATTAAGTGCATGATTTACTATGATGGCGGCAGGTAATTTTCGCTGCTGGGCGGCCCGTACACCTTAGTATGTGCTATGCTGGGAAGTGGCTGAGCATGGAAGGGAAGCACGCTAGCTTTTACTTTACCACACAGCTTAATTAGCGACTGGTTTGGGCACTTTGGAGGTGGGAAATATCATGTAGTTGGTAAGGATAGGTTGTCTGGAGCCCTTCAATTCATATTAAAGGGCAAGTATGCTGTGTACTGAGATTGGGTTTGCTAGGAGGGATTAGAGGACCGGTCGGGTAGCACAGTGAGGAGAGCACTCACTTTGACATCCGTGCAGTGTTTGCTAACATAGGTTCGGATCCTGGCAGGGCCAACCGCAGCCGTTTGATTAAAGAACACCACAGGCTGTGGGTATTAAAAAACAGCGCTCCGATGCATGAGTCTCCGTAGCCCTATATAAGTCCAATATGATATGTCAAAAGGGACTGACCCATGGCGGCAGTTGTTAGGAGCTGACGGGTGGGAGGGCATGTCGATAACGAGTGGTTAGGTAGCTCAGGGAGCAGGGCCCAATATTGTGGATGCGGTAGACAGGGAGGCTAACGCGGGGTCTCATGTTATCATGTATAAGGGAAGACACTTTTCGGTAACATGGGGAGTTAAAGCAGGGGTGTACAGCTTTCCTTCAAAGGAAGAAAGAACGTTGCGCGGGTTCGTGCGAAGCTGCGCGGAAGTTCCAGTGTTCCGGCAAGGGTGTTTTCGGTTCCGGTGGGACAAGGAGCGTCAAGGTACCCATAGAGCGTAGAGGTAATGGCCGCAACGAGGTGGGATTATGGAGGGATAAGTGGTTTTTATGTGCAAGGTGCAGCCGTGCGTCCGCTTTGCGAATGGAATATGGTTCAGGCAGCGTTACTAAGGTGGGTGTTCTCATAAGGTCCCCCTGCATGTTTTTCAGTATCGGATGGCCGCCACGTTTTAGTGGTTTAAATCGAGCGCACAGCATGTTCTGGTTAAGTAAGATTGCCGCCGTGCAAAGGTTAGCTTGTTTCAGGTGAACACAGCAGGTTTTTTCCCAATTGCGATGGCCGCCCCGCAGCGTACGGTCGTTTCGCAAGGTAATGCAGCATGTTGTCAGCAGTTCTGATGGCCAACGCGCAACTAACGGGTGTTTTCAATTTTAGGCAGCACGTGTGTAACAAGTTGGATGGGCGCGCGCCACATTGAGTTATTTCGAGTATATGGGGCTGGTGATTTTCTAAATTAATGGCCTCTGCGCCAAGTGTGTCTATTAACCTAAAGGCCGGTGCACCACGTGCTGTAATTCAGTGAGATGCTAGCAGGATTGGCTTAGTTTGCTGGTGGCAGCACCATGCCCGGTTGGGTTCGGCAGTTTTAGCCAGCAAGTTGCCCATCATTGGGTGTAGCGGGGCAACCTGCGGTAAGTTTATCCATTTCTTGCTAAGGTGGCTTTTCCCTCCACGGGGTGTGCTTCCTAATGGGCTTATCCGGTGTTATAATCCCATGTCCATGGATTAGGAAACTTGGCACCAGATGTTTTACAGCGGTGGGAACGAAGGGGACGGAATGGGGCACAGCATCAAATTTAGAATGCACCGGGGTGTAGTGGGTCTGAGGTGCGAGGATACAAGGGGGTGACTAAGAGTTTGCGATGCCTCGTGGGTAATGGCGTCTGCCGGAAGGGGCCATTTATGGCAGGGTGCCCCGATTGGCCCTGTACAACTCGGCGATGAAAATGTTTAGGTAACACGTTCATGGTTATGGGTCCTACGCAGGTAACGGGGTAAAGCGCCCAAGCGAAAAAAGACACGAGGTGCGCAGGTATAAATGATGAACATTGGAAACAGTCACAGCAGTATGCAGGTTGGTTAATGTCGTACCAAATACGGTTGGGGGATATTGCATGTAATATGTGCTCTGTAAAGCGCGTTGGATTATGGCGCTACATGAATTACACGTCAGTAGCAGCACTGTTACTACTTCTTTTCGTACACTTTAACCACCAGAGGTGGATATAAAAAGGGCAGCATCCGCTCTCGTTAAAGGGGTCAAACACCAGTGTGGGGCCAGTCAATGTTCAGGAATCGGTCTCCTCTATCCATACTTAAACATGTTGGCGAGTACTGGCCACGATGGCATGGGGGAGGGTATTAGATGCAGGAGGGGAAAAATGGGGGAACTCTCTGCCGCCGGCAGCCCGCAGAGAGTCTTGGAGGAGTTACATTGCGATCCCTGTAGAAAAGCGCTGTCAGGCCCATAGGGGAATGCACAGCCAACAGATTAGATCTTACGGTGCCCCAGGAGTACTAGACTCAGGGGAGGCCCTGGGAAAAAGGGGAGGGAGATAGGGGTCTTGGAAACCATTCCAAACCCAAAGGAGAGGGCCGGGGGGGGATCAAAAGAACGAAGCTCAAAAATACAACAAAGGTATACAAGGGGAAGCCCTCCGGGGGGGGGGGGAGGAATTTGGGGATGAGGGTCTCGAGTAGAGGCTGTGCTAGAGAAGAAGGTGGGACTGTGAGTCAAAGTAGTATGGGACACTAGTACATATGGACATCGCAGGACGATGACTTTTTAGGCAGGGAGAAAGTGGTGGGTCGGCACCAGAGGTCGGGGCCGGCCCGGTGTAAAGTGGTGGGTCGGCACCGGAGGTCGGGGCCGGCCCGGTGTATGTATGAGATGCATTGGGACACTGTCGGTGGTGTCTGTATAGGAATTTGCCAGTCGCACGGCGCCAAGGGGCGACCTGCGGTAGATAGAAGGGGACCTTGGGGACGCAGAGAGGGGAGGGGGCGGGCAGAGCTGCATTTGGGTCAATGGACCAAAGTTAAGAGGAGAACTAAACGATATTGATGGGGGCAAGTGGAAATCAACGACAGATGAACACGGGGTAGAGAGAAGATAGACCGGGCCGGGGTACCCCGGAGGCGTCCGCACGACGCCGACGGAGAGGGGGGAGGGGGCGACCCTAGGTAACCTCACACGGAGTAGAAGAACCTGTGGTGTGGTGAATTACGGATCGTATGTAAGATAACTCCAAGACTTTATGCAAAATAAAGCTGCTGTGGCATTAACACTTCCAATCGTACAATTTGTCTCTGCCTATTATTGCTTGCTCAGGGAATGTGGAGGAGGGAAGGCCGGCACGGGAGAAAGGGTGGGGGGGGAGGGGCAGGCGGGTGGTGCCGGCCTACACGACAGCTGGACTAAGGGTTGGTTGGGTGGTGGGGGTGCAGTGGGGGGGAGGTGAATGGCGTTAGGATGCCCCCGCTACGGCGGGCGAATGCGCCGCAGGACGCGGCATGGCAGGCGCCGCCCCTTAGTGGGGGTTGCCGGGCCAGAGACTCCCCCCCCGTGCCTGGTCTTCCAGGCGGCCCACGGGGGCACGGGAGGAGGGGCTAACTCAGGACCACGGGGGAGGGGGGTGGAGGGGGGAGGGGGCCGCCCTGGAAGTGGCTGGGGTACCTGGGATTGGTTGGGGGGGGGCTGGGGGGAGCAGGAAGCCGGGGGGGGGAAGACCCTACAAAAGGGTAGGATCGTTTCACGAACGATCTCTTCCCCCGGTTTCCTGCCCCCGCCACGCGTGGTCCACGAAGAAGCATTTTCCCACCCGCCCTCCCTTTATGAAGAAATGTGTTGTAATGAAGTTTGCTTCCTTTTCAGGTCGCCCGGCGGAGTTACATTGCGATCCCTGTAGAAAAGCGCTGTCAGGCCCATAGGGGAATGCACAGCCAACAGATTAGATCTTACGGTGCCCCAGGAGTACTAGACTCAGGGGAGGCCCTGGGAAAAAGGGGAGGGAGATAGGGGTCTTGGAAACCATTCCAAACCCAAAGGAGAGGGGCGGGGGGGGGGATCAAAAGAACGAAGCTCAAAAATACAACAAAGGTATACAAGGGGAAGCCCTCCGGGGGGGGGAAGGAATTTGGGGATGAGGGTCTCGAGTAGAGGCTGTGCTAGAGAAGAAGGTGGGACTGTGAGTCAAAGTAGTATGGGACACTAGTACATATGGACATCGCAGGACGATGACTTTTTAGGCAGGGAGAAAGTGGTGGGTCGGCACCGGAGGTCGGGGCCGGCCCGGTGTAAAGTGGTGGGTCGGCACCGGAGGTCGGGGCCGGCCCGGTGTATGTATGAGATGCATTGGGACACTGTCGGTGGTGTCTGTATAGGAATTTGCCAGTCGCACGGCGCCAAGGGGCGACCTGCGGTAGATAGAAGGGGACCTTGGGGACGCAGAGAGGGGGAGGGGGCGGGCAGAGCTGCATTTGGGTCAATGGACCAAAGTTAAGAGGAGAACTAAACAATATCGATGGGGGCAAGTGGAAATCAACGACAGATGAACACAGGGTAGAGAGAAGATAGACAGGGCCGGGGTACCCCGGAGGCGTCCGCACGACGCCGACGGAGAGGGGGGAGGGGGCGACCCTAGGTAACCTCACACGGAGTAGAAGAACCTGTGGTGTGGTGAATTACGGATCGTATGTAAGATAACTCCAAGACTTTATGCAAAATAAAGCTGCTGTGGCATTAACACTTCCAATCGTACAATTTGTCTCTGCCTATTATTGCTTGCTCAGGGAATGTGGAGGAGGGAAGGCCGGCACGGGAGAAAGGGTGGGGGGGGAGCGGGGGGAGGGGCAGGCGGGTGGTGCCGGCCTACACGACAGCTGGACTAAGGGTTGGTTGGGTGGTGGGGGTGCAGTGGGGGGGAGGTGAATGGCGTTAGGATGCCCCCGCTAAGCTGACTCCTGCAATAGCACACAGGCAAGTACTGTATTCCGACCATATGTCTATCCCTATACCACTGTGAGACACCATACTATTTCTCTACACAACCTGGAGCCCTGATTAAAGACGCAGACTAGAAGGGGGGTGAATACCCTGATATCCCTTGCCAGGCTCACCCAGAGAGAGAAGCCTGCGACTAGCAGGCCCAAGGCCACTTTTAGTTGCACTCTTGGCGCAAGGTCAGTGATTAGGCCCCACAACATAGACAATTGTGGTATTGGTAATCTGCATCAATACTAGGCAACTGCCACCGCAAGCTAACTACTCAATCCCACCTCTATTGAAGGCAAAAGATCCACTGGGTCAAGTGGAGACCCGGTCTTGGTAGTGTGGGACGACTTGAGCACTCAGCGAACTCGGCAGACATGCACTGATCCCAGACTCCCCCCTACCTCCCAGACAGAGAGGTCTGGACTGTGTTGTTGCACTGTCCTCCATAGCAAGTACATTGGGAGCAACGGAGTGACCCAGGGGTGCCCCGGGGGTGGAGTGCACAGAAGGTGCCGCAAGATTCACAGCATATTAGTGTTGACGGACGTGACAAGCTCCTCAAAAACAGAAGGGAGATCCTCCTGACTTGCTTGTTGTAAGATTATTGTCAGATACAGAGAAAGACTTTCTTGTTCTGCCGGCACTTCAGAGTGCGCCGAATCACTCGCTGGAGAGGCACCAGTAGCCTAATATAATGCCTAAAGGGGCAGCCCCCCAAAAAAGTGCCACAATGGACAAATTCGCCAAACCTACTGCTAAACAAATGGACACCAGTAGTGAAGAAACACCAGCAATGACCTCAGTGTCATCTCCCGCTGACCTACAGGGAGTCGTGACTATTATGCAGCAAGGACTTGCATCCATAAACGACAAACTAGACAGCATTACTGTCAGTGTCTCCACGATCCGGGCCCAGTTGGAAAAGGCTAGACATTGTATTACGGAAACTGAAACGCGAATAGGCATGGCAGAAGATGCCATAGAATCACTGCAGAACACAGTCACAGCAATGGCGAAGGATCTGTTTAGCATCAAGATGAAGTACGAAGACCTACAAGCGAGATCGCAGCGGAACAATGTCTGTATCATAGGGGTGCCAGAGGACGCCCTGAAAGGCCCCATGAAAGTGGCTGTAGAAGACCTGTTGAAGGATCTGCTGGGGGACCCGGGCTGGTCCCAAAAGTTTGTGGTAGAACAAGCACATAGGACACTGGTGGCAAGACCCAAGCCAGGTGCATTCACACGGCCAATAATTGCGAGGTTAATGAAATACTGTGATAGAGACATGGCTTTGAAAGCAGCACGAGAAAAGCAAGATCTGAAAATGGGCTTGAGTGTGATTCGTATTTTTCCAAACTACGCGCTGGCGGTATAGCAGGAGAGGCGCTCATTTGTTGGAGTCAAGAAACTATCGAGGGAACGTCAGATACCCTACGCAATGCTATACCCAGCTAGGCTGCACATGCAATTTATAAACAAGACCTACTTTTTCACGTTCCCGGAGGAGGCGGCTTCGTTTGTAGAGGCCAAAATTCCCTTACCGGAGAAACAACCGTTGGAAGAAGGGCAGTGACTAAAAGGAGTGATACAGTACGCTTATGAAAATACTCAATATGCTGGTAACTTGACATCATGCCAGTAAATGTGAAATTTGTGCTGAAGTCTCAGCAATGGTTGTTTGAAAGTTATATAATGCTCTGCACTAGGGCGGGTGGTAAAGTAATGTCAGGGCAGGGTTGGGCAGTACATCCATGATGATACTGAGTGTAGGTTATGCTAGTCCTCTTCAGCAACCAAGCAATTCATAATGTGTTTTGGTAACGTATGTTTTAACTATTCGCAAAGGTTCAAGCCTGGCTAAAGTTTCAACACTGCTCTAGCTGGGAACTCTAGACTCCATGGAAGCAGTCGCCCCCCAATGTGAGTCCACATTTTGGTTTAAACAAGATGGGGGAGGTAGAGGGATGGGAATGGGGAACAACATAGTCAAAGTACGTGGGTACTATGAGGGAGGGGGAGGCGGACCCCAGGAAAGGTTGGGGTGAAACAGTTTTGAAAATGCAAAGATTGATCACAACACACTAAAGCCTAATTATGAGATGATACAGGAAGGTGAAGACTATACGAAGGCAAGTGAGAGATGATGGCTAGTAATGGACCGACTGAGGTGAAGCTACTGAGTTGGAATGTGAGGGGCCTGGGCTCACCCATAAAGATGCGCAAGGTAATGGCGTATGTGAATAGGCAAGGGAACCAGTTGTTGTTCCTGCAAGAGACGCACCTACTAGAACCCCAGGCATGGAGAGTGGCCCCTGGGTGGGGAGGGCAGTGCTATTATACTTCATACTCGACTAGAGCCCGAAGGGTTATGATCCTGGTTCACAGGTTGCTGCCATTCACACATTACACGACAGAAAGCGACGAATGTGGTAGAAATGTGATTGTACATGGGAAATTGAGGAGTGCTGAAGTTTTAATGATGAATGTATATGGCCCCAAAATAGATGACTTGGAGTTCTACGAAGGAGTGTTGCGAAAATGTGCCAAATATCCCACTGCACTAGTAATCTGCTGCGGTGACTTCAGTACCATCCTTGACACAGATTTAGACCACACATCAGTGTCGACCAGAACCCTAACGAATGTAGCAAACACAATACGCACACACATTGTAGATTTGGGTTTGAAAGATGTTTGGTGCTCGTTGCATGGGTAGCAGAGGGCTTTCACCTTTTATTCGACAGTACACGATATGCATTCCCGTATAGATTTGATTTTGATTTTGGTTATTTCTTGTGTGCACCAGGCAGACTAAACTGCATTCGGATGCAGATGTTAACTATAATTCAACCTTTAGCTGTAAAACGCTGTTCTCGCCCCTACCTCTTTGGATCACTTAAATATGAAGGTTTTGAGTTCCTTTCTAAAGCCTTCTAGCGATGGACATGACCGTATGGCTGTTGGTAATTGGTTCCATAACTTTGAGCCAAACACAGAGAACCAACCTCCTGCCCCCCTTCGAGATCAGTTTAGCCTGAGGGACGTCCAACAGAAATTTGTCTCCAGACCGGAAATGTCTGGTTGGCAGATAATAGTGGATTCTGGCACTCAGATATTTAGGTGCAAGTTCATAGAAGCATTTGTACATAAGGCATGCCACCTTGACCTTAACTCGGCGCTCCACCATAAGCCAATGGAGAGCTGTCGTGATGCTGAGACGTGGTCCCTTTTCCTAAGATGGGCAATTAGCCTAACTGCTGCATTCTGGGCCCTCTGGAGTCTCATCATCTGTTCTACTGGGATTGCTGTGGGCTTCACTGGCCAGATTATCCTGCCATATGCACCCTAGGTTTCTCACTTTCTTTGAGAACGGAATTTCTTCACCCAGAATTTATAATTTGCGGTGTTATATTTTGTTCTTCGCCTCTCCTTTTTTTCTCAGGTCCTAAAAATATTACTTCTGTTTTGGCTGCATTGAGCTGCAGCTGATTACATGCCATCCATTTTTTTATGTCTCACATGCACAGGTCAATCCTTTCAAATGCCTCCGACAGATTTTCTGTCTCCACGTAAATCTACGTATCGTCAGCGTAGGAGTGGAATCTTAGTCAGTGTTTCCGCAATATATCAAATAGTGGGTGGATATAGAGATTGAAAATCAATGGTGAGGGCGATGAGCCCTGAGGTACTCTGCATCTCAACCATATTAGCTCTGAGAGGAAGGCTCTTAGTGTCACCTGCTGGGTTCTATCCTGCAAAAAAGAGCCAAACCAGTCCACCACTACTTTCGAAGCTCCCCCAATTTTTCCAATACGTTGGAGGATGATCTTATGGTCAATCGTATCAAACGCCGCAGATAGGTCCAGCATCAACAATATTGTAGAGACACCCCTATCTGCAGCTTCCAGTAGATCATCCATCAGTTCCGTGGTTTGGGCGAAACCCCGATTGGTATTTACCAGGAGACCTTTATTATCTACAAACTGCTGCAATTGGTTACAGACGACTTTTTCTAGGATTTTAGTTGGCCAACATAAGTTGGCAACTGAACGATAATTTTTTTAAACAGTGGGGTCTGAGTTGGGTTTCTTCAATAGGGGTTTCACCAGCGCTCCCTTAAGGGCGTTTGGGACATAACCCTCCATTAGAGATTTGTTTATGAAGGTAGTTATAAATGGAGTAAGATTTGCTGCCAGACGTATGGCAGTGCATGCTGGCATAGGAAATCCCAGGTCGTTTGTGGGTTTTAATTGGAGTATTAAGGCTCGCACCATTTCCTTTTCAATAGTTTGAAAGCCAAAGCTCTCATTATCTCCCTGGTTATATTCCACTTCTGTCTCTTGGAGTTCTTCCTAATTTTCAGCACTCCTCACTTCAGTGATGCTCTTTTGGATATCCACAATTTTTTGTTCAAAGAAGTTGTTGAACTTATTAGCTTGTTCCTGAGTGTCGCCAGAGGGTGCTGCCATGCATTTTGGATTTCTAAACCTTGCCACTTCGTCAAATAGTGCTCTGGCTTAGTAACCTGCCTGTTTAATTTTTCTTTGAAGAAATTATTTTTATGCCACAAACAGGGCTGTTTTATATTCTTTTAAGCAGACTCTCGCCTTCTCTGCATCTCTATCCAGTTTGGAAACCCTGCATAGCTTATTGGCCTGATGTACCAGTTTACGCATTAACCCAATGCTGGTCCAAACCCAGATTTAGATTTGTTTGTGACTTCTAATTTTAGGTGTGCATACTTGTCACAGATCTCATTTAAAATGTCTGATCCCTTGCTAAAAAAATCCTCACAAGGGAGCTCAGAGTCTAGGTTTGCCAATCGGCTCTCCACTTCCTCCCCAGGGATTTTTTCCAAGTCCATCACCTTCCGACTCTATACTGGCATGTCCTCCCGTCCTTTCCCTTTTTGTGGTTCTATTCCCCTAATTTCAAAAAAGTTGCAAACAGTGGTCTGACCACAGTAGTGGGATAGCCTTACGAAATTGTGCAGCTCCTCTTACTGCTAAGAGATCTAGGCAATGACCCTTATTATGTGCGGATTCCCTGGTGATGACCTCTAGATCGTGGTTATCCAGAAGTTCCATCAGGGCGCCTGAGTTGGGGTGGATGTTGTCACTCTCCAACCATATATTCCAATCCCCTATACATAATAACTCTTTGTGTTTACTCCCCATTAAGATGAGGTGAGCATCTAATATTTCCAAAAAATTCTGTAACCCAGCAGCACCTTTATTGCTCGAGTATGGGAAAAAAAGATTGAGAATTCCCCAAACTGAGTATTACCATTCCAGTCCAATCTCTCCAAGTGTGAGATATTCATAGATGACTTATAGATTATCGCAATGCCCCCTCCTCTCCTGTCCTCTCTATTGATGATTTGGATAATATAGTTCTCAGGTACCAATTTATGAAATACCATTTGGGACCCTTCCGTGAACCATGTTTCTGTAAAACACATGAGCTCCAAATCCAGCTCTTGAATTAGTTCTCCCACCTCCACAGCGTGTGCCACTGCTGAGCGTGCATTTAGTGAGGCCACTTTTATAATAATGTCCTCCTTCTCCCGTGTCATCTGGGCACCTTTTCCCGATCCATGCTCTCAAATTTTATTTATGCTTCTGAGGAATAGTTGACCCTGCTCATTATCCCAAGATTTTAACTGTTTAGCAGTATAACTTACTTAAATGTTACCCCTGTCCATCTTCTGGGTCTTTTCTCGTTAAGATTACCCTGCCCCGCGCCCTCTGCCGACAGCGTTTCTCACAGCTCGCCGAATCGAGGTTGCAATCAGGCCTAAATAGGCTTTGCGTCAGTTAGATAGATCTCTGGCTAACATCGCAAAGGGCATTGAGTTGGGTGGCCGAGTCCTAGATACTCCCCAGAACACTGTCTGACCACTCCCCTGTGACATGCTCAGTAAACATCCCGGAGGCGGCCGCCCGCAGACCACAATGGCGCTTTAAGGCCACATCCCTGTTAGACCCAGTATTCCGGTCGAGCATGGTGCAACACATTACCAACTTTTTCGAGAATAACGAGGGATCTGTGAACACACAAGCAGTTTTGTGGCAAGCATTTAAAGTTTATATGCAGGGGGTTGCGATGTCCACAGAGTTTGGAATCCTTCGAGATATCAGGGGGGAAACTCAAAAGGCAGGAAGAGGCTTTGGAGTATGTGAGTAGTCTGTCACCACATATTTACGGAGAAATTAAAATGAAACTGGATGAGTACTGAGAAGCAGCTGATAGGGAACTATGCTACTTAGACCATCTCGTGATGGTGCCGGTGTTTCCATGTCTGCCTGCAGGCGGGTGGTGTTAAACCCGCCAGGTTAGACCTGGCGGGAATGACACCTTCGCCTGCAGGACTCGAGATCACCCGGTATGGAAACAACAGTGGCGGCGGGTTTACCGCCACCGTTATTTCCATACCGGGTCAATTGTAATGAGGCCACGTGTCTCGCCCTTGGTTATCCTCCTTCTAATCCCCAGTGACCCTCCACTCGGGTGATTCTCCCTCGCTTGTCCACCCACATGGTCGGAATCCAAAAGCGATGGCCCTTCACTGCCCACCGGAATGGAAGATTCCAGGGGAGTAGGTGGGAGGATACCGTCAGGTTTCTCACAGCTTCCACAATATTATTTAAAGGGTGGAAATCCTGTATAATTTTCCATCTTGACCCTTTTACTTTTTTGACAGGATATTTTGCTGTATTGCATGGGGAGTCTGAGGGCACTATTATGCCCTGTTTCCATAATCCCACAATTGTTTTATGGATTCCTTCATCTGGTGCTGACACCTCTTGATCACCTGCCTTGATTGGTAAATCTTCTGTAAATGGAACCAATTGATTACCCCAGAGAACCACTGCATACCCATTAATTCTCCTGATAAAGGGAAGCGTTCTTCCTTGATGCACTTGTATCTACCATGAAAACAAATGATTTGTTACCCATCTTCACACCTACCAGGGGTTCCTCTTCCGGGGCGGCAGTGACTGACAGGACTGGGCACGTCAGGCTCTCTGTGGGCTGTCCTAGGCTGGATAGGTGTTTGACTCGGAAGTGGGAAGGGGTTTCCTCCTAGTACACTCGCCCCTGTGTAATGTGGCATGGTGCCCTGCGGCAAGGCATTTGTGTCCCATGGTTAGGGTGGGGGCTGCTGTATTTGCTGTTGCATGATATGATATGATAGGTTATTTATAACGTGCTTAATACTCAGAGGTTTCTAAGCGCGGACTCGGGAATCGAATGTTTATTGAGTCAGTGCCCCTGAGCTATCCTCCCGAGACTATGTGTGCTGGTGTAGTGGTTGAGGCTGCATCTGTTGTGGTGGTGGTCCTTAATACTGATACTGGGGTGGTTGCACTGGCTGGGGCACTTGTGTGGGACCTGGGTCATATTGGGCCCTCAGGGGCATCTTTCTTGTAGGCAGGTGATATATAAGCAGGACTGCTAGTCCACTAGAATAGACGCGGGGATCATATGGATGAGATGGTCTACTTCTACATTCTCACACAGAATGTCCTGTTCTTCCACATGACCAAAAAGCACTGGCCCCCAAACCTAGGCCCCATCCCTCTGAATCCTCCTGCATGACCTCCTCATGACCTCCTCATCTTCCTTGGTACATCCTCTTCCTCTTTTTCGATAACCTCCCATATTACCTCTATATCCGGATAACCTTGGTACCCTCACATCCAATCTGGTGTCATCCTTCCATCCGCCTGACCTTCAGGCAGCTGACCTGTCATCATTGCCCCCTCTATACTCAACTTTGCTAAGTTCTTATGCACTAACTTCGCTTCAGCCTTCTGTGCATTCTCTGTCACTTTGTCTTCTTTGTCCTGTGTTAGCCTGCAATGGTGCACAATAGTAGCTTGAATCTTTGCACATCCATTAACCTCTATCCCTACCACCTTATCCAAATCGTTCTGGACATCCTTGGGCAACCCCTTTTTTAGCATGTGGTAGAAAATTGCTTTGTTCTTATCCCATGGTTCCCCCGTCTCAGCCCTCCACATTTCCTGAATCTGGTTAATGTACTGTGCGGGGTCCTTGCCTAATTTCATAGTGCGGGCTATAATAGAGTTTATGTCTTAGTACACTGCCCTTAAAGCACAGCCCACTTCCAATATGGCCGCCGTATCGGGAACACCGTGAGAAGGTGCTCCTCAACCCCTACTACTTCAAAGGTGGAAACTCAAAGCTAAAATCCCCTCCCCAGGCAAGATTTGGCAGTTATAATGAGGCAGAGGTAGAAGCCTACCTTTGGAGTCAGGTCCAGGAGCCGTCAGCAACAGAGACCGAGACGAGCGGGTGCTGTCACAGAAGAACGCGGGCTGGTGTACTGCGGGGGAGCGGCGGACGTAGTATTTTAGAGATGGAGTGAGTGCAAGTGTGCAGAGG
Source organism: Ambystoma mexicanum (assembly GCF_040938575.1). Lineage (NCBI taxonomy): Eukaryota > Metazoa > Chordata > Amphibia > Caudata > Ambystomatidae > Ambystoma > Ambystoma mexicanum. The sequence goes on along the minus strand of NC_090923.1, from coordinate 345,618,594 downwards.
AAAACTGCGCTTGATCACCCCAGAAGGAAGCGAGCACCTGTGAGGGGGAGCCCCAGCAGCCCGAGAGAAGCACCAGGAGTGCCGGGAACTGTGAGGCAGCGAGGACGGAACGGGAAGGAGAGCGCCGCTCTGGAGCAGCCCAGAACACAAGTGGCAATGAGGAGGAGCTGGCCCGCCGGTCCCAGAGGAGCATGGCGGAGCAGGATGAAAGGCAAGCCCCCGTCAGCTGGGTTGCGGTACGACAGAGATCTCGGCAGGAGGAGCAACAGGAAGAGGAGTGGCGGTCCCGCCCATTAGACTGCAGGAGCGAGCCCACGTGAAGCTGCCCGACCAGGAGAGGGAAGGAGAGAACGTTAGCAAGCAATAAGGTGATCCGTGACTTTCCCCCCACCTTCCGCTAACACAATGAACCCATTCTTCCTACCCTAAGTTGGGGTATGCATTAAAACATTGGTGGATTGGAAGGGGGGCATAGCATTCCACATGGCAGGACTTGCAACAGGATCTGCAAGCTCCCCCAACAGTACAAACAGTCCAGCAGGGGTAAAACGGAGTACTGCAAATGGGCCAAGCAGAGCTGCCCTCCAAAGTTCACAACAAGGCAGCAGGAGCCGCAGGGGTAGCACGGAAGAACAAACAGTTACTGGATAAGGAAGGGAGAAGGTCTAGAGGACATGTCCTAAAGGCCTCCTGCCTAGCTAACAGGTCCTGCATCAGGGGGCAGCAGACACTGCAGTGTCCCAGAGAAACCTGGGGACAAATGAGATAAATAGGCAGCAGTAACTATTCAGTGTCCCAGCCCTCCTGTAAGGGAAGGGGAGGTAGTTACCCAAGAGGTATTACCTGGAGAAAATAAAATAGGCACAAGAAACAGGGACAGCCCTGGAACCAGCTATATCCCCATCACTGGAACAACAGAACAAGCCAAAAACATAAGAGAAGAGTAGCCAAGGCAAGAGCTACAAAGAAGAAGATAGCGACGAACTAGAAAAGACAAAAGGGAATAGGAGACACCCAGACCGACAACATCATAATCCAAGTGAAAGGGAGATGTCAAAAAGCCGGGGGAAGGAAGCCCAACCCTGGTGAAAGGTTAAAAAATTGGTAGGGAGGGGACGATTCAGAAAATATGGAGGAAAGAGGGCAGAATCATGATGGACAGCGACACAGGAACAGACAGGAACAAAGAGGAACCCTGCCCCGAGGAGGCCCAAGAGGAGAAGGGGGTCACTCAAAAATTCAGGGGGGGCGTAGTCAAGGGGCGGATACTATGCGCAAAACACTCCACCTCGTCCACTCAGCCCACACACTACCTGGCGACCCCGCCCTACTGTCAGTAGACGCAGAAAAGGCTTTCGACAGAGTGGAGTGGGAATTCCTGAGGGCGGTCCTGTGTAAAGTGGGAATAGGTCTGAAGTTTAGGAAAGGAATACAGGCAGTATACACATCCCCAAGGCTTCAATATTTGTTAATGGGGAATATTCCAGATGGTTCGAATGGGACGTGGAACTAGACAGGGATGCCCCCTTTCTGCAATTCTTTTTGCGCTTTCCCTTGAACCCCTGGCCCAAATTATGAGGACTGACCCTGAGATAGAAGGTATGCGGCTGGGTACAACAGAATACAAGATAGCACTCTATGCAGATGATATATTGCTGCACATAACCAACCCCTCTGCATCTGTCCCCCATGCACTACATTTACTAGAGGAATATGGGCATCTCTCAGGATTCAAAGTGAACAAGTCCAAATCGATATTGTTTCCTTTTCGGGGAGCGAAAGAGGAGAATGAATCCAAATTTCTGCCTCTAGGCCTCAAGCTCGAACACTCTACACTGAAGTATCTCGGTATGCACATCACCAAAACTCTGGCGGATCTATATGAAGCCAACTTCCCTCCCCTCCTCCAGAGCTTCTCGGCTGACCTAAAAAAGTGGAACAAGCACACAATCTCATGGTTGGGATGGGTCAATACCATCAAAATGCTATGTCTTCCCCGGTTCCTGTACTCCTTTCAGATGCTACCTGTTGAGCTACCAAATGGATTTTTTCAGGAGGACAGGAGGTCGATGACGAGGTTCCTCTGGCAGGGGAGGAGGGCGAGGATTGCGTACAACATTCTAACACTCCCCAAAGACAAAGGAGGAGTAGGCCTTCCTGATCTACGGTCATATTATAAAGCATCCCAATTACGCATCCTCATCCCACACTTACGTGATCAAAAACATCTTCAATGGGTTCACATGGATAACCACTACTTCTCCCCGGCCACAGTATCAGAATGGCTATGGACCCCACGCAAAAGAGTCCAACACAAAATCAGAGACCACCCAATATTGAGTACCATCTGGAACATATGGCAACCAGGTAAAGACATGGGGAAGATCACCACATGGCCATCCCCACTCAGCCACCTCTGGTCTCCTGGCATCAACGACCACATACCCAATGTAGGAAGATTCCAGTCTTGGTATGAGGCGGGCCTGAAATGGGTGGGCCAGTTACAGAAAAAAGACACATTCATCCCACTACCGAAACTAACTGAAGCTCTAGGACTAGGCCCCCTATCCACCTTCCAATACATACAGATAAAAGGTGTCCTAACAAAACCCGAATGGAAATCCAAATTGGCAAGGGACCTTACTCCGTTTGAAAGACTCCTAGACTCTAGGTCCGATATGAAAGGTCTGATATCTGTAATGTCAAAGAGCTAATTGAAGCCGGAGATGGCTCCACAATTTAGGAGCAGGTGGGAAAAAGATATTGGAGGCGAGATAAACCCCGAACAGTGGGAAACGATGTGTAAAGCTGCATCTTAAACATCCATATCGAGCCAATATAAATTACATGCCATTAAACTCCTACACAGGTGGCAATACGACCCGCTCAGACTGTCCAAAATGTTCCAGACAACGAGTCCAAGATGTTGGAGAGACTGCGGCGAAGTGGCTGACTACTGGCATATGTGGTGGTCCTGCTCACACATTAAGGTGTTTTGGGAGGAGGTCTTGGGATGGATAAAGGAAATCGATGGCATACAAAGGGGCATCGACCCCCTCCTAATTCTGTTCAGCCTAGAAAAGGAAGAGGACGACTGGATCAGAACAAAAGGACTGGTCCCACACCTATTTCTAGCGGCCCGCACACTGCTGGTAATAAAATGGAAATCCAAAACTTTACCGAGTAAAAATGAGTGGATCAATTTGGCAACCAACATTTACACAATGGAAATGATCACCGCCTCCTTACACAATAAAGCATCCTAATGTGAGACCCTATGGCTAGACTTTCGAGACAAACACCTATCAATTTCCACGGACCTTCAAACTGAGGATACCTTAAGACCTTAAGGCATGCCAGAGAATGTACGAATTAACATACCTAGACGACGCAGACCCCGTACCTAAGGAAATACCACAACGAGAGATCAACAAACATCCTTTACACCCGCATTAAATAAGGAATGATGACTTACTGATGTTCGCCCAACCACCGGGGGGATTGAGGGTGGGCAAAGGTTATGTTCTGTTACCTGTTACGCCTAAGAAACAGAGAAGTAGATGAAGACAATTTAAAGTATAAAAAGGACCACAACTCTGCTCTTTTGATGTAACCATGTGCTCATATGCAGATATGATGTAATGTATATTATTTTAGTTTAAAATCTAATAAAACCAAATTTAAAAAGAAAATAAAATCAGGGGTGGAGAAAGGGAGAGAACCAGGTTCAGAGTCAAGTTTTGAGAAAGGGATTGAACCTCCCAAGGTGGGAAGGCAATTAGGTCTTCATTACACAATGGCTAATGTAACGCTCCCTGGTATCCACGGGGACGTCACTCAGCCTGTTCTGACCTCTTACGACCTCAAACCCTTCCCTGGAGTCTACTCGACTGGAGACTGGGCCTGAAACACAGGATTGGTAGAGTTTAACTCCCTATTGTCTCTGTGTGCTTGAACCCCTTCTTCCCCAGGGTCCACCCTTCCCTTTGAGCCACAGCTCACCTTGTTTTCTTGGAAAGTGTGCTTTCTGTCCTGCTTTCAGCGCAGGGGCGCGTTGATTGATGCGGGCTCGTTGCTGCCTAGTTACTTCACTGGCAAGAGTCCGACAGGTAGGTATAATGAGTCTTTTGAACAGTTCTCTAACTTCGTTCCTTTCCTTCCTTAGATGATGGCCGGTGTCGGGGGATGGCGACGTGCTGCTGAGATGAGTAGCGCTGAAGGTGAGTGAGAGCGTGATGCGCGATGCGACCCTTAGTATTTGTATTGAAATGAGTTCTTTTTCTGTGTCTTTTAGGTGCCGCAACGTTTTCAGCGTGGATGCCGGTTATGAAGAAGAAATGCGGTGAGTAAGCGCGGTATGCTGTGCCTCTAGATGTTTCCACGCTAACCTGGAGTGTCTTTTCCCTCTTGCAGATGGATGAGAAGTTCTGGAGACAGAGTTCCCCCAGAGCGGCTGGGATTCAGGTAAGCGTTTGAAGCTCGTACAGTCTTTAGAAATAAGCAAAGATTTGCTGAGTGCTTACTAATGCCTTTTTTCTGTTCTTTTCCCTTTTCCTTAGGGAGCGGCGTGCCAGGATGGAAATGACACCGCCGAAGATGCCCGCAGAACAGAAGGAGCGATGAATGATGGGCATAAGTACCGCAAGGTAAGGCTGTTCCTAACGGTGTTCTTGTTCTTGCAGGAGCTGAGCGCAGAAGAAAGATGCAGGCCTGCTGGAGACCGATCCGAACACGGTGAGTGTCACGCTGCAGGTGCAGAAAACACAAAGCATGTTTCTCAGCCTGGGCGTGGCTTAAATAGTCTCTGGGTATCCCAGGTGTCTCTGGGCTGAACCACACCCAAAAGACTAGACTGCACATGCAGTTCTGGGAACCGAAACATGTGGCGGCATCCATCTTGTCCCCATCAACGCACTACAAGTCCCATCCCCAATGTTATCCTACGGGAGTGAGTGAGTCTGGTGCCACAAGCGCCAAGTCTGACTCCAAGTGGGTCTTTGGAGGGATGGAGAGGCCCTTGAGGGCCATGTAGGTGATCGTGGCCTGGCTCCAGCCTGACATCTTGGAGGAATGAGGACATGAGGGGCAGGAATCATGACAGCACTCCCCCCCCAAGGCCCCTCTCAAGGTGGCTCTTCTGTCTGCTCCTGGTTTGTTTGGATAGTTTTGATGAAATTGTCTAAGCAAGCGAGGTGCATGGATGTACTCACAAGGCTCCCATGTCCTGTCTTGTGGACCATACCCCTTCCAATCTACTAAGTAGTATAATTGAGGGCCATGTAGGTGATCGTGGCCTGGCTCCAGCCTGACATCTGGGAGGGCTGGGGACATGAGGGGCAGGAATCATGACAGCTAAGGATAGAGCGCTAAAAGTCCTCTTGATAAATATCAAGGGGTTAAATCCACCAGTTAAAAGGAAAAAATTGGACCACTACATAGCAAGAGAGTCCCCAGATATAATGGCGCTACAGGAGACCCATATACAAGAAAAGGACAAACACAAATTTAGAATAAGGGGGTACAACCGTATTCGGCAGGCAAACAGCTCAAGAAAGAATGCGGGCACGCTAACAGCATTGAAAAACAACTTGCAGCTTAAAATAATGGACGTAAGCAAAGTCAACAATGGTAGGTACATTGCAATAACATGCCAGGGTGGGGGGGGGGGGGTACATAACGGTAGCGTCGCTGTACGGGGCAAGATCATTATATACAAATGATGGTACACAAATTAGAAGGGTTTGCCAGAGGAAACGTAAATTTTAGTAGGGGACTTCAATCTTGCATGGGATCCGGAGAGGGCTAGAAGCACACACAGAACAGACCATCAAATGAACTGCAGGGGAAGATGGATAATCTAGTGCTAGTGGACACATGGAGGGAAATGAAGGGGAAGGCAAGGGGGTACACCTTTTACTCCCACGTACATAGAACGGCATCAAGGATAGACTATATATGGGTCTCACTCCCCCTATTGGGGAGGTAGAGGGAAGTGGAAGTAGGGGCCATCACCATATCTGACCATGCTCCCATCACTATGTCATTTACAATACCACACCATTCAGTGGGCTTGAGGAAATTGAGGTATCTGGCACACATCTTCAGGGATCAAATTCTGAGGATAGAGCTGGAGGAAGAGATTGACCAGTATTTTCAACTGAACGAGACCCAGGGTGTGGACCCATGAACAATTTGGAATGCCTTTAAGGCCATGATACAGGGTAAGATTATAGCAATAAGAATAAGACTGTGAAAGGGAGATCAGGCTCCTAGAGAGGGACTTGGATGATAAACTAAAGACACTCACATTCCAAATGGCAAATAAGCCATCGGGAGAAGTCCGTAAAGAACATAGGGCAGTGAGGGGTCAACTAGGTACACTATTAACAAGCAGTGCGAAGAGGGCATTGTTGCACCTCAAACAGAAATGTAATACAAAGAGAAATAAAGCAGACAGACTATTGGTGTGAATGCTTAGAATAGAGGAAAATGAGAGAACAGACAATAAATCTCTCAAAAGGGAATTTAAGGATTTTTACGGCAAGGTCTATAAATCAGAGAGCCCAGAGAGGGGAGCACAGGAGGAATACTTGGACAACTGTCCACTGTCCAAGATTATGGCCCAAGAAAGGGAGGAGTTAGAGAAGGAGATAACCAGAGAGGAAGTAATCAAAGCGATAGTCGCACTCCCCATCAACAAAGCCCCGGGGCCCGACGGCTTCTCGGCCAAATGTTATAAATCATATAAGGAGATTCTGGCCCTGTGTTTGGTAACACTGTACAATAGATTTGGAGAGGAATGGGTGTAAAGACTGGAGGGCGGTGTCTGTACTTCTGCTCTCTATATGGTAGAGGAGAGGCACAGAGGACCCCAGCCAAGATTCTCTATTATTGGTACGTGGTTGAGCAATCAAGGCCTACCTTCTCAGGAGGTGATGAAGGCTGGTTCTTAAATACAGTGTAGTCCCCAAGCCCCCACAAAGGAATGTCCACACACTGTATTAGTTAAAACACAGTCTTTATATAATTAATATTCAAGGTTATGTACACTATCACAATAACTCACTTTGTGCTCAGAAAATCAACAATGGTAATTATATACAGTTCTAAAGTGTTACCACAAATATTATCAGATCAACTATACTGTCAAAATGCCACACAGATCAATAAAGAGGAAACCAGCAGTAGAGAGGGGAAGGAAAGCAAGATGGTTGAACAGTTGCCAGAATACTGGCCTTTACCAGTGTTAGGCAGAATCCTGTGCAGTGCCCTTAGGGACCACTACACACAATTAAGACCACAGGTGGCAATACAAGTTTTACCTTTGGTACAAGCCTGTACTACTATGTTAAAGTGGTAGCAGTAGCGGAGCAGCCAGGCTTATCTCAAGAGTATATGAGCAATAGCAGAGATTACACAAAGGGACCACAATTACTGTGACTCAAGCAAACACTCACTCAAGGTTTCAGGTAAAAAATATAAGTACATTTATTTTTAAACCATTTGTTATAAACACGACACTTCTATTAATTTAAAACCACACATAAAATATACTACAACTAACCAATTCACTTTTGTACGTTATACCTTCAAGGTAAGTACCCTGTGTTGGAGCGGACCGGTGTTATGAAACAAACGACGTTACCGGGAATACACTTGCAATCACTTTTTGACAGTAATGACAGTTCGGTCTTACTAAAGAAATGCGTATCCGCGGCAAGAAATGGTACCGGGGCAAAAACACACTTAGCACCTGAGATACCCAGAGAGAGTTGGGGGCAAAAATCATAGGCAATAATTTTGTCAAGGCAGACAGAATCAGAGAACACTCGTAGACAGAAATTCAAAAGTCAATAGGCCGGAGCCAGTGTCAAGTGGAACCGGGTTCCTGTTATCGAGGATCACACAGTTGGATAGTTCACGATTCAACGTAGCCAGGAGTACTTAGATATTGTCAACAGAGGAAGCAAAAGTTATAAGAAGGAGGGAAGACAAGGGCAAGCCTTGGAGGTGAAGAAAAGGGGTTCACCCATATTCCTCGAGCAGAACACAGTACCTTATTCAATGAAGAAGCTGGTGCCACGGCCGTTGTTCCTGGTAGTTTCCTGCAGACCCTCGGTTCCTGGAGTTTCGATCTGAAGCAGGACATCTGCACCACACAGGGCTGAAGCCGGCAGCAGCAACAGTGAATAAAAGGTGCGCTCCTTAAAAACAGGAGAGGCTCTTCAGGTGGCTATCTGGACAACTACAGCAATGTGCAGCGATTTCGACCACGAAGGGGATCCTCTGGCTGTAGAAGATGAGCTGGTTATCCCCACCAAGCTCAAGGGAAGAAGACTCCGGACTGGATCTTCTCTGGTCGTCGAAGGGTAGATGGATCAGGACTGCAGCAGGGCTTCACCGGGACAGGATAGTTGCAGCAGTCGACTTCTTCTCTGTTTCTCTTTGGTTCCTTGTAATTCCAGTGGCAACTCTGAATTCTAGCCCAAGAGACCTGCCTTTTATGCAAAAATCCCCCATTCACACAGACTGGCTGTCAATCACGCAGCAGGGGGGTTGTACGGCCCGGACAACCACTTCAGCCAATCATGGCAAAGTGCGACTTGGGTTTCCTAGGACACCCAGGCGCCTAGACAGACCCTCCAGCTTATAGCGATTTTGCGATCCCGCAAAATGCTGCGAAAACGGTCGTTTAGCACAAAATGCCGCAAAAACGGACGTTTTGTGCAAAAATTGCATCTTTTAAAGTAATCTGCAAAAATTACTGTTTTAAAAAAAATAATACTCAGGGTGACAGGTTCTCAACTTTTTTTTACACAAGTAATGAAATGCGCTATCACATCTCAACATTTGCGCACCAAAAAAGTGCAGCCCAATCCACAAGGGACACATGAATGGGCACATTTTATATACGCGCCCATTCAGATGGCCTTTTTCACCTCTCTGATCAAATAAAGTGGTGTTTTTGCAAATTTAAAAGCGCATCCCTCATTTCCAAGCAACATGCACTTTTAAATGTGCAGAAATTGTAGGCAACCCAATGCGCTAGGGATGTGGGGCTGCCACTGCATGACAGCGTCTTTCCTGACCCTGTCATGCATTTCTTCTAAGGTATGAACCGCTGCTGTGCCGCTTGCATTTCTGTTCCTCAAACAGGATAAAAATGAATTTTTTGGATCGCATTTTACAGCGGCAGGCACCTGGAGGCCCTGTCCCTGTGAAAGGCGCTAGGAGCTTGCAGAACACTGTCGGGAGAGCGATTCTATTCAAAGTACTGCCCATTTTGATGACAAAAATCTATCGAATGTTACAATTTGACCTATTTTGTCCAGTACTATTTGATCAATTTTTATAAATAGTGAACATGTGTTGCGGGGGTGTCACCCCCTCCCCATGTTCAGCATGTTTGGTCTAGGGTGGTTGCAGAAGTGTTTTCCCCTTTTTCCTCAAAATTGGTGCCGGGGACAAAAAAAATAACGAAAAAGGGACCCTGCGGAGTCGGATACGACCCGCGTTAGAGGGACGGATCTGGCACCGCAGGGTTGCAGGGGAAGTGGCAGCGACCAAGCAGTTAAGTAGGGGAGGGGTTGGGGTGGTGGTGAAAGGTACATTTTGGGTTGTTTGGCTGAAGTGCAAATCAATTCACAGCAAAATTGACTACGGTCAATTCTGCCGCAAATAATTACACTTCGGTCAAACAACCCAGAACACCATTCAAGGCAGCTGGCCAGCGCACAATTTGCGCTACAGCTCAAGCCTGTGGAAATGCGCCGGTCACCGTTGAGAACAAGGTGACCTGCTCATTTCCAAAAATGGGTTGTCTAAAAATAGCATATCCTCCGTTCTTTTTTTAAATGCCCCATTATTTGAGGAACTGGGTCAAAATCTACATTTTAAAAAAATAAAAAAATGGTTCCACTATGAAAGAGGGAGAGTGATGGGTGAGATGTGAAGTGATAGGCAAGAAAGCAAAGGGAGAGCAGTGGATCAGAGGAGGAAGCGCTGCACAAGAGAGCAGAGGAAGCAGTGATGCGGTGGGCCAGAAATCTAAGAGCGAGCAGAGGTACAGAAAGTAGAGGGAGCTTGTGGTCAGTGATCCAGAAAGCAGAGAGGAAGCAGTTGGCCAGAAAGAGGCTGTGAGCTGCATATTGGGAAAAAGGATGAGGGAAGAGTGTGATAGAATGGGAGAAAGAATGCAAGATGCAAAAGCAGCACAAAAGAATTAAAGACTGTATATTTGTAGAGTGTAAGGTGTGAGTTAGGAGTATGATTTGGAGTGTGGCAGGGGCTGGGCAGTGCAAATTGTGACTTGACAGTGTGACATAGCATGTGAGTATTTGTATGACAGAGTGAGAGGTTAAGGAATGTAAGTTGTGATGGAGAGTTGGTGAGATGTGTGTTGGTGAGAGAGGTGTGTGGGTGTTTGGGGGATTGGAGAACACAGAAGGGGAATATTTTCAGCATTACAATTGATAATGATCAATTTAGTTAATATTATTAAATAGTTCAAAGAAGGTAGCAGGCACTCCTCTCCAGAAAAAAACATGGCATGATAACACGTGTATGGGGTTGCTTTTGGTACTCTTGTTCAGAGAGGAATTGCCATAGCGTTTCGGTGCTGGACTGCCCATGTGGGCGGGACAAAGACTGATATGCAAATGGACATTTCCCATCTGTGAAAGGTGGGTGAGCAAAAAGCATGTGCTGCAAACTCTCATCTCAGAACAAGTTATCATGCCATGTTCTTTCTGGAGAGGAGCGCCTGCTACATTTTTTGAAATACTATTAAATAGGCATGAACATTAAACCAGAAATGTAGCAAATCAAACACTGTTCTGCCAAGCCAGAGACATCTGGGACTCTTCCTATTAAATTAATACAAAAGATACATAATAATGATACCCTGGCTCTCTTGTAGCCTTGCACTCTGCCTATTTCCTGCAATGTGGCAATCTTACACCCTCCAGTAAATACAAAATGTCCCGCAAAAATGCCGCAATAAATAAAGGTTTGTGCCGCAAAATTTGCCATTTCAAACCACAAAATTTGCCATTTCATGCCGCAAAATCCTGGAAGGTCTGCCTAGAGGAGGGCTTCTTGGCAGAAGCCC